>NW_024582389.1:557438-616586 GCF_018398535.1 Haplochromis burtoni | reverse complement strand
GTTGTTGGACTGTGTTTCAAGAGTTGTATTGTTTTTAATGAGTGCTAATGGATCCTGATGACAAAGCACACCAACTACCACAAAAAACAAAAAAACCTAAATTCAAGTGAATCTATGACATAATTTTGTTTTACTGTGTGATGAGTGTGCAAATCTTAACACTGATTGGTTATACTCAGTTTTTATTTTCAGTTAAATGACATGCTGGACTCTTCCTCTAGCGCAAAAAATTCTGCGAGAGAGCTCTGGTTATGATATTGCTCGCTGGATCAGACGCTTGTCTGGAGCGATTCAACGTCCTTCCTTCATCCACGGCCGGCAGACTCACCAAGTCCGTGCAGCTGTTAATCCTGCTCCCTCCCATCTCCGACTACTGACCGCCGCCACACAAGGAAGGAGAACTTGAAAGGCAACCTCGGTGACTGTACTTCACACCTTTTTCTCTGCCTTACACACAAGGGTGCTTGCGCACGCGCATCATCTGTCTCCTCGTTTTCATATAAACACACACAGACAAACACGCAGCTGCCTGGACGCTTAAGATAAGAAGCAGGAGCTGTGAGGTGCGGGGAGGGGGGGGAGGATTGCTCTGATGAAGTATGCCTGTATGTGTTTGTGTCTGTTTGTGTCTGTGTGTTTTTCTTTTCGGGGGGGGGGTGCTACTCTACAGGACGTCCTGAGAATGGCGAGCTTTTCAAACAGGAGACAGGTTGCGCACCACGTCGAGCCATATACAGGGCAAACAGCTCAAAAACAAACAACTGATTGCTAAACCCCCTAATGGCTACAGGACAGCTGATGACAGACATTAAATATCAATAAGCTAATGACCAAGCAATCGTGATAGCCAGATCTGGCAGATATTCAAAGGGCAGCTTTTTTTGTTAATGAGCTGCAAATATATTAGAGCTCTAACTATGGCCACCGTTTGGAGAGAGAAAAAACACCAGCAGCAGCTGAACAGTGTCGTTAGCAGCAGGAGTCCACTGATGGCACTGCCTCTCCATTTCCCTAACGACTGCACCATAGGAAGAGAAGCAAGGTCTTCTCAGCACTGATTTTCCTCCTGGGTCCGTGTGTGTATGTGTGTGTGTGTGTGCATGTGTTGTCAAGTGTGAAGGTAGTAGCCTTCCTAATGGGATGTGTTGTATACAGGGGGGTCTGGGAAACAACAGTGTAACCAAAGGGAAGAGCAGAAGGAAAACAAGGACCCCTCCCTGTCCGAGTATGGGACAAACACATTCGACGCACACACGCACACATTAACACACATGCCTCCTCGCTCTCCTTTCAGGCTGATCTGGAGGGGGGCCAAGTTTCTCTTGGACACCTCTCTCTTGCCGTGCTTGGTTGGCTTGCGTTTTGTATTTGAAGGATGTGTTTTGATGTCGGACCAGACGATGCAGTGAAGCTCTACTTCATGCATCCCGAGCTCTAAGTTTAGGAAGAGGAGGGCAACACCAAACACTGTGTACGCTTTCTTTTCATCTTGTTTATTGGCCAACATGCCCTGTGGTCCCTGAGAGCTGCAAACCAATGACAAGCCGGGGATGAGAGTTGGCACAGTGCCCCGCTGGAGCAGGTGCAGCCAGAATAGGAGATAAGGAAAACGTGCTGACAGACCTGCCGATCAACTTAAAATCACTGATTGAGGGCGTTGATACTCCGAGGCTTTTTTTTCTTTGCTGAGGGGACACTGTTGTACTACCCATGTGGGTGTGGGTGGCCCTGTTTGTGTGGGATTACAGCAGGGAGGGATGGGGAAGGGATAAAATAGTGCATATGTGTATGTATGTGTGTGTTCTCTAGTGCCAGAACTCCTGTGCGACATCGTGGAAAATCCTCCTCAGCAGTTTCCTGTGGGTCTCCATTATCAGGCCTCGTTGATAGACCAGCTTTCCCCCCTACTTCCTGGCTCTCTTCCTCCCCTTCCACCCCACTTCCCCTCCCACACTCTTCTCAATCACATGAATCACCACTGCCATGTTGAGGGCGAGGGGCTGGCAGCAATTATAAACAACTCTCCCAAATCGCATATGGCCAAATTATGCAGTATAATATTTACTGTGCAATGAGCTAATGCCATCCCTTCAGTACTGCATGTTATTCGTAACATGATGTCATTACCGTGCTGCATTTACTGACATTCTGGTGCACACACTTAAGACAAATGTTGAGTCACTTGAACATGAGGTCATTCCTCCTTCCCCTGTGAGATGTGAACCCAAGATGCCAATCAGGACTGAGCTTGCCCTGTTCAAACATCCTTAGCAAGCCCTTGCTGTTTGATTGCAGCCAATGCAAGTGGGCCTGAGTGACGCCACCATTCATCACGATCATTGCGACCGTACAAACTCAAGACGATGTGTGAGCCAGATTTCAAGGTTTCAGTTTCTCCTCCTTCTCCCTCCAGACTCTCCTGTGATAAGACAAACTGGTTTGAGATGTGGGGATTTTAAAACACCGTACTCTAATCCTTTTCAGCAACAGCTAAATGATTCTTGGTAACCCATGTTGTTACTAAGACAACATCAACAAACACAACCCTACCTGACAATGATGAGGGCTGAAAGGTGGTTACTGGTCAATAAACATACACGCCAAGTTGAAAGGAGAGTGAGCTTCAAATCTTTTCACCAAGTTACACTGCAGGTTGCTAGAGGGATAGGAAAGCAAGAAAAAAAAGGGCACCCATGAGTCATTGTAGGTGGAAATAAGCAAGAAAAGGTTTGAGAGTAGGAAGAACAAGGGTTGGGGGGATAAAACATGACTAATCTTGCTTGCATACTTGTTTTCTCCAAGATTTCAATCAGTTCTGTAGACGTGAAGAGGATTGATCTGTGGCTGGAATCATTGTGCCTTTCAGGGAAGGTAGGGCTGTTGTCCGCTACAGGACGTGACACAGAGCATGTGTGAGGGGCCTGATAGAGAAGCAGAGGCCGATGAGAAAAGGAAAGAAAATAAAGAGAGGGAGGAAAGGGAAGCACTTAGGTGTGCTTGATATCCTATCAGCACCCAATACCCATCTCGGGCATGGAAAAACACCGCGAGTATCATGAATGGGAATCGTAATTTGGTTAAAAAGGAAAAATCAATAAATAAAAAGCTTGAGAAGACCGAGCGGATTTTGGACTGTGAATGAGAGCGGAGATCAAATGTGGATGGATAAAAGGTGGGGAAACAATACCCAGATCCCCCGTGTGTCCGAGAGCCAAATTCGCAGCGGCAATATGAGTTCCTTTTTGTTCTTGAAAATGCTCCTCAGATGTTTGACGCAAGACTGAGAGTAGAGGAGGGGGAGGCGGAGGGAGACAAAACAAACAGCAATTAAGGTAGTTTGTGGATCCGTTTGAAAGGCCTTGTGATCCATCCTTTAGGAAACATCTGCCATATTGATGTATGAGTCCAGGAAAAGACAAATTCCTTCTATCCCTGTAAAACAAACCCTACCAAGGATGAGTTGCCTATTAATCCATTTCTAACCTGACGCTGGTCTTCACGAATACTTAAATCAATGAGTCACATGTAAACGCACTCAAACAAAGAATGTGTTTTTTGGCTATACTCTAAACTTTATTCTTCCTAAACATTTTTAGTCTAAACACAGATAACACCAACCCTTATCATTTCGCTCTCAGCTGGAAATTCCAGTCAACCTTCTGATAGAGAAAGTGGATAAGAACATATTTTTTTAAAGCAAAAAACTTCATGCTTGTCTAGGGAAGAAACATAATTCATAATCTCAAGAAAATGCAACTGCATTTATCGTCCGTCCACATATTGCTGGTATGAAAGAGTTCAAACGTCTCCGCTGTCGGTCAAAACAACCCTGAAAGTCCCCGAGAGGAAGCAGACTGAAAAAAATCTCAGATTTACTGTGTGAGGCAGATGGAAAAAGATACAAACAATAGTTTTACAAATTCACCATGCAGTTCCCTGAACACTAAATCATAGTAAAAGAACTCGGGAAACACCACTGTACAGTTTACATCACTCGTCTTTGGGGAAATCATCATTTTTGGATGCGTTAGAGCGATTCATCATACAGTTAATCTGATAAATCAGACCACATAAAACACTCAAGTGCAGTTTGGAGGAGTCAGAAGATAAATGACAGACTCCTACATAGCAATGCAAGCCTGACCTAGTGCTTTACACACCTCGAAAATGGGGGTTTTGTCTTTTGTCGTTTTTCGTGTTTCTGTTTTTTGGGTTTTTCGGGGGGAAAGGTGATATGTCTATATGTGACTGCTAATGTCAACCCATTTATACTCCACCTTCAGCAGTATAGCCTGGAATCCAAAAACAAGAGGCTGAGGAAAAATCCAATATGACAGTAGTTTAAGTGGTTTGTTGTACAATAAACAGAGGAGCAGGCTGCAGTGTGGCATTGTTTTTATGTCAACACTGAAATATTCATCCAAGGGACCACTCGCTTGCAAGGGCATGCACTCAAAATTGTGTCTCTCCACCTTGACTTATGCCAGCTTCTGTAAATGTAGTCGGCAGTGGTAGAAATCATTTTAAGGTAATTTGATTTGGCGCTGATTTTCTACGCTGGATGCCCTTCCTGAAGCAACCCTCCCATTTATCTGGGCTTTGGACCAGCACTAGGAGTACACTAGGCTGGTTTTGTGTTTCCTCCCATTTGCTAACCGGGGAAACCTTTTGTGTGTTAGGTGAATGTGCTAACCAATACACTCTACAAACACAAGCTTGTCTCCATCCTAACATAACAAAGAACTAAAGAACTTATAATTAACCGAGACACACAGTGCTTCAGGGGTACTGGTTGGACAAAATCAGGATGATTATATGCACATGCTTTCTTCCTACTTACTAACATGAATGCAGTTTCCAGGTCTGAAAAAAGAAGCCAATACAGAATTGCATTCAACTTTGTTTTTTTATCTGAAGGCCATCGGATGGCTATAGATGTGGTTGCAAACAGAGGCTTTCTGACTTGACCTCTGTAAATGCTTTTCTGATGAGTTAATGGCTATAGTCACTCATTTGGGGTCATCTTGAATTAGTCATTAGTTAAATTGGTCATATTATGTTTCAAAATGGAAAATTGTCTGTGGTAAGAAACTGCACACCCATTGGCTAACAATTTGCGACTGATAAGTCGTTAGCCAGTGAGCATGCAGTTTTACAGTCAGACATGTCCCACTCAGTTTTTTACAACCAAGATGGCAGAGACAAAAGCGTTAATCTAGAGGTTTCAAAACAAGACTGCAGATATCAGTGGTTGATGTCATCTTTTCTATTTTGTATGGTTGCTCCAAGTAGATTCATATTTTAGCCCACAGACTTTTAAAAAGGCATCAGTCTTTTCTCTTTAACTCCTAACAAATGAAAGACAGATACAAATTAATGTTACTTTCAGGGGTATTACAGTAGTCTTCTACTTTAGGGCTCACAACATTGGATCATCTGCCACCATCTCATCCTATCCCTTGCATCTTCCTCTGTCTAACCAACCCTCTTCATGTCCTGCTTTATGACATCCTCTGTGGTCTTCCTCTTTCCCTCCTGCCTAGCAGCTCCATCTTCACCAACATCCTTTGTCTAATATATCAACTATCCCTCCTCTGCACACTGTTATACTATGGTAGTCTATACTAGAATCTGATTTTTGTTAACACATGTAAGCATTCTTCCCTTACTGAAGTGATTAGTGTTGAAGACAGCTGAAGGTCAGGTCTAGACTCAACAGTTATTTGGAAAAGAGCAAAATGCATGTTCCCAGGCATTAGCATCAAGACGGAGTAATGTGCACAGACAGAAATTAAAGCTAAAAAAATTGGTTTATTCTGATTCATCATAAACAGCATTTTCATTCTGTTTCAATCTGCTTGGTCTTTGAAAGCAATTACAGTCAGAAGGTAAAGCTCTATGAAAATTGACCCAGTCAATTAAACAGAAATAGATCTGGAAGAACAATAGAAACCTTAAGTTTGGCATTCCCTTGTTTGTGAATCACTTTACTATTCTAACTGAACAATGATTTACAAAATGAAGATTAAATTGTACTGATACCAATTCAGTGTATTTATAAACAAAATGAAAAGGTAAAAAAAAAATAGGTAAAAAAAAAATCAGTCAATCAAATGAGAAGTATGGCTATGTTCTCATAGTGGTCCCTGTATTGGAAATAATGCAATTTTAAGTCACTTCCACATTAGCTCCATGTGTCAGTTCCACAAGCTTATATGCAGTTGTTTTTTTTGGACATCTCCATTTTTATTTCAATTGCACTTGAGGTTTATTTAAACTTAACCTCAAATTCAGCTGCACTTTGTCCTGCAAAATATGAGTCATGTATTGCTGTGTCTGTGCTTTGCAAGTAATAGATCACTCTTTGTTTACATAAAAAGCGAAAAGCGAAAGAAACACTGAGCTGATAATGAAGAGCCCAGAGACTCCCAACAGTTTAAGGAAGAAATGTGTTTCTTTTCTTTTTTCAAGTGTTTACGATAACATCAAGCAATCGCCATCCAGGGTTACACAGCATTAGCTGGATGCAATATCAGATTGAAATATGTAAACATTCCCCAAATGAATTATAATCATAAAATAACATTTTTGGTTCTCTGACCTTGCAGCATTTTAGTGCACAGATATTCAACCTTTTTTGTGACTTTCCCAAAGCTGACTTTGTAAACTGGCAAAAGGGACTAAATGAAGATACCGGCAGATAGTCCATCCCTTGTCCCCGGGATGTCAAATAAAATGTTTTACTAAGATTAATGCTGTACCAACATGGTTGATTGCATAGCAACTAAAGGGGAGAAAACAAAATCACCATGTTGTTTATATGTGATGTTTATTGCTTGACATGCAACACTGAGAAATAACCGATGCTTCAGACACTTGATGTTTATCATATGTAACCATGTAGCACAAATGCAAACCTTGTATTTATAGGCATGAATCGTTTCCTCTGGGGTGTTTGTAGCTCTCTGTTTGTTCTGCTAGAAGTCGGTTAATTTGCAGGGAGAGATGCAGAGTAATTTGGCCTGCAGCAGGACTGTACAGTTAGATCAGAAGCCAGACTCAGACAACATTGGCCAAACCAAAGATCCATCTGTCTGTTCCTTGCTGAGAGGAGCGTGTAGGGCATAGAGTGCATACACACACACACACACGCACGCACACACACACCTCCCATCGCCAGCTGGATTGGAGAAAGCAGCACTTGGGGAACAGTTGACATGCTGATCTCTTTAATGGTTACATCCTCCACACCCAACACCCGAGATGCTCAGACACACACACACGCGCTTTCATTACTTTAAACTGACTGACAGAAAAAATACATATTGCAACATTCGCCACCCCCCACCCCCCAATTCAAGATTCGCAACACAAACACACACACACACACATATATGCAGCACCGTACTGGTCACACACACGTATAGACACACTATCCTGTTAACCACCCCCACTTCCATGCAATCAGAGGCTCAGAATAGGAAGGAGGGAGAGGAAGCGGCCCTGCATTCACAGGCTGGGAACAAGGAGAAGGAAAAACAGCCGGAACCTGGAATTTACGGAGGAAAAAACAGCAGCCATCCAAAAATACCCCACTACCATCTCTGCAGATAAACAGAAATATCATTACTCTCATCCTCCCGCTCAGGAGTTTTCCTTACATACTTCCTTTGACTCATCCTCAACCACTCAACACCGTTTCTGGCTACTCAATCAAGGAAGCATTCATCGAAGCTGCAGAGATTTTTGTTATTCACCCAGAGTGGCTGATCCTCAGATGTTTCTGCCCAGCCTTCCTCGCTCACTCAGGCCAGGAAAGGCCTTGAGTTAATCACTGTTAAGTGGAGGTGTGGAATCCCTAAATAGCAGACCAGACACTCAGCCAGTAGTTTTCCCTGATGGTAGGCGATGAGTACCCACTCTCCTTCACAGCTTCAAATGAACTGGTGCAGTATGGTTTTGCATTGCATCATAGCCATATAAACCTGGAGAAGTAGAATCTGAAGTTTATTATAAATTGCATGAATGGCCCATAGATAGTATATATAGAAAAGGGGTGATCTCTGCAATATAGCTCTTAATTTGTAAGGCTGAACCATCCAATACATGCAAAATGCAAGTGGATATAAGGTGCCGTGAAAAAGTATTTGTCTCCTTGTTGATTTCTTATGTTTTTGCATATTTGTCACAGTTGCATGTTTCAGATCATTAACAATCTTTTAATTAAAGATAACCACAGTAAATCTTCTTCTTTGTAGAATCATTCTAATTCAGCAACATTTGGGGTTTTCAAGTATGAACAGCTTGTTTTTAAGGCCATGCCAAAGCATCTCAATGAGGTTTGAGTCTGGACTGTAACTAGTTTCATTTTGGTTTTTGAGCCATTCTGAGGTGGACTTGCTGGTGCATTTTAGATCATTTCCCTGCTGCGTAACACAAGTTTGTTTGAATTTCAGAGCAAGAACCAATAGCCAGACATTCTCCTTCAAGATTTTCTGGTAGAGCGAGGAATTTAATACATGTCATGATGCAGCAAAGCAGCCCCATCACTCTACCACCACCACCATGTTTGACTTTTGATATGATGTTCTTTTTATGAAATGCTGTCTTAGTTTATGCCAAATGTAACAGAAGACAAACTTCCCACAGAATTCAACTTTTGCCTCATAAGTAAAAGGAAAATGTTCCCAAAAGATGCATTTCACCTCTTCCATGAGGCAACTGTTGTTTTGGGTTTCTTTTGTGACCTCCTTGGGGTGATTTTGGTAGGCCACACACTCCTGGAAAGGTTCATCAATGTTCCAGGTTTTTTCCATTTGTAGATAATGGCTTTGACAATGTTTCAACTGGAGTCTTAGAGATGCCTTAGAGATGTCAGTGATTTTGTTTCTCAGCTATCTCTTTAGATTGTGATATGATGTGTTGTTTTTTGAGATCTTTTAGCCTCCTTCATTTTGTCAGAGAGGTTCTACTTAAGGGATTTCTTGATTCAACAGGTCTGGGCTGGATGTGGCTTAAGAAACTTATCTAAGCTTTCCAAAAAATGTGGTTAATCAGAGTTAATTCATGATTTGACAAGGGTGGCAATTACTTTTTCACAAAGAGTGGGTTGGGATTTCTTTTTCCCCTTAACAAATGAAATCATCACTTCAAAATGGTATGTAGCATTTACTCAGATTATATTTGTTTAATAGAAAAATAGGGGGAAAAAAGTTGCCAGTGGGTCCAGTAGACAGCTCACTGACAGAGGTCTTCCTGTGGATAAAAGGTGGGGTTAAGTGACCCTGAGGCCATTTCCTCTGACCTCTTCTTCCTAATTGATTCAATTTCCAAGCCACTGGCCCTCTATTAGGATGTTCTAATAGACCAGTGCCACATTTTCTAAGTCCCTTTCTTTTGTCACTAAAATAGGGCAAATTTCCATGCTGTCCACTTGGATGAACTCAATTCATGTTGCTAAAATTTCTGCTTCTATCCACATGTGATATCAGTTAAATGCATACTTCCCTCGCTATGTGCATAACCGTTAAATGACATAATTAACCTTTCAATGAAATAGCGGTGTCATCTGTTGAACTCAAGTGGAATGCAGTAGATGTGGGACTGCAGAAAAAAAGATGTGGCAAATGGCTTATCTGCAGTTTGCCTGAGAAAGCTTAAACCATACAGTTACATTCAAAACTATTTAGTGATACAATTTTGCCCAGAAAATAACAAAAATTGTTATAAACAAATACAAATAACAAAATTCACCTCTTGCACAGTATAAATAAATAAATACCATCCAATAATGGATTATAACACAGATAAAGATTAAAACAGTCACAGGTTTAAACTGAGTTATATATGTATATACTTGTTTATATCTGGCATCAATTTTCCTGCTGTGTTTAATTTAACTTGTAACTTTAACTGTTGTTAATAATCAACTATAATTACAAACATACAGTATTTTATATACTACTGCATATATGATACTGTGTGTGTGTGTGTGTGTGTGTGTGTGTGTGTGTGTGTGTGTGTGTGTGTGTGTGTGTGTATGCATATCTACACAGGAGATAGGGTACCATATCATATCCATTCATTATAGTATGATGCTATGATACGTTATATTGTGATACACCATTCTAATCTGACATTCTATTCGTTTCTTAAATTACTCATCAAATCTACAAATATATACAACTGTGGGATTTGTATAAAATATTTCCATATGCTACATAGATGATGGAACTCATAGTGGCCCCGGCAATGTTTGTGCAAAGTTTCATTAAGTTCGGTCCACTCATCTAGGGGGAGACGGGGAAGATATAAACAAACGTACGCTACATTCATTATCTTGGGATATAAGTGTTTCTGACGTTAAGAATTTCACTGCAGCATAAATGAAACTATTGATTACAAAACATCAGCATTTTTCGAGAATGTAACAAATTTTTTTCCACGTTTTCTTATGTAATCATATTACAGTAAACTTACATTTGCTGATTTGCTTACCAAAGCCTATTTCACAAGTTGTCAGGCCAGTGACCGCTATTTTGCCATCAGACGCTGCTTAGACTAGGCTCCAGGCTGACGGTAGAAAACAATACCATACCATCAGGGGAATGTATGTAATCACCACATTTTACTTTTATTCCATTACCACATACGAAGTTATTTTTCTGACTCTAAAAATGTCATTATCACTGCTTCTCTTCCTTATGCACACCAAGGGGATCGTGAACATTAAACTGCTGCAGGTCCTACGATAAGTCAATTTCACCGTGTTAACATCCATAAACATTTCAGCCCATAAGTCAGACCCATTTCTGTGTAGATGTAAACACAGTGTGACATCAGGGTAATTAAACAACTCACGAGGACTCCAGACTGGTCTCCTTCGGGCTGTTCTTATGTCTGTTTATTCATTATGTTACTTTTTACGTGTTCGTTTATGTGACTACTGAGCGAAAACCTCTAATTAAGATAAAATATCACCGCTGCACTAGAAAAATTACAGGCAGCCCCAGACAAGATGTTTCATTTGAAGTCCATGAACCACCCGGGGTAATTCACGTAAACTCAAAATTTTGCTCTAATACAACCGGATACAATATTAATCTTTGTCCTTTATTAAATATTAGTAAACATGGCTGATATATTTTTGTTTAATCTGATAAAAAGGAATTAGATAAACTGACACAGATACTTGCCCATGGAAATGTGCCACTTCAGCAAAACTAAGAACTCGGGACAGATAAACAACAATTGCAATTTGTTTGTTCTTTCCTTTTCTTACACTGTTGACACAAAGCATGAAGCAGGAAAATGACTTCTGTGGCAATTAAGGAATGTTTCATACGATGAAAAGCTTGTGTTTGCTTAGATATGCTGGATTTACAAACATTTCCAGGGCCTTTTGGAGTTTAGACTGAAAAATATCTGTGAATTCATGTAAGCCATGAGCAGTTGCTGATGCAGCAGTTTGTCTGATTTGCTAAGTGGTGTCTTCATCTGTAGCAGTTTCTGTTTATTAGTTTAAGTGTTTGACATTTTCCGAACGCAACGTCTTATTCAAACAAGCCTGCGCCGAGCACGCTGCTTTAATCACAAACTGCTCTTTTAGGATAAATACAACTGTCAGCCTGTCAGAGAAGCATTTCACAAAACTATGTCTGTGTTTGTTAGGCATGGCGTTTCAGATGTGTGTGTGCACATGTTCAAAAAGTGTTTACGTGTGTGAGTGTGTGCGTGCGTGTTAGCCCCACTGAGAGAGTTATTACAAAGAGCCAATAGGAGCGAAGGACCACACTCTAGCACATCCTGTTTGACTTGACCTCAGAGGATACTCTCCTTTCCCAAGCAAACAAACTGCCGGCTTTTTGGATCGTACCAACGTCGGAGGGGAAGGGAGGAGACGGGAGGAGACGGGAGGCAGGAGATGTCTCTGGTGGGGAATCAGTGGGCTGAGCAGAGTTTTTGCAGCACAGAGCAGCAAAATAGTTAATATATTGCCAAAGGGTGGGGGGAGGAACAGGTATAATCTCAGAAAATCTGCGTGTTAGCAGACTCTAGTCCTACAGTGATCCAATGATAATACACTGCTGTATATCTATATGGATATGGACTGGCTGATGTGTTAGGAATGCCACATTGTTTGGTGGATATGAAAATTATCAACTTACAGAGGGCTGAATGCAAAGTGAAAAAGTGAAAGTAAAAAAACAATAGAGCAGGATAGTCCATTTTTTCCAAAATATCATCGAGCAACTCAAAATGATACTCAGTACAGTTGAACCCCAACTTACGAAATTAATTCGTTCCCGAGGTTCTTTCGTAAGTCAAAAATTTTCGTAAGTCGAAGCACCCATTGCGCGTTTTGAGTGAGGCGATGCTGAACAATAGGCTATAGGCTAATTGCTAACTAGAACAACAATACGTCGTTCAAGTGGAACAGCGAAGCGCAAGTACAGAAGCCAAGGGGTTGTCACATGATTCGGAAGGCATTGTGGGCATTGTAGGCTCAGAGCCATCAGAGCCAGCGGATTTCATTACCCGGGCATTTTGCCGTAACAAGGGCAGAAATATTGCCGTTCAGTGCCTTCGTAACTTGAATTTTTCATGAAATGGGGTATTTGTAAGTCGGGGTTCCACTGTAGTTTGTATGGCCCCCACATACTTGTATGCATGCTTGAAAATGTTTAAGCCTGCTCTTGATGAGACAATGGATGGTGTACTGGGGGTTTGCCCCCAATTTTGGAGCATCACTGAGCTCTTGGTGCAACCTGGGCGCGTTTGGATGGACTGAAACATACGCATTTTGGTCAGGCAAGTGTGGGAGTCAGTGAGTGGCATCAATTCCTTTAACCTCCAGAAACTGCCTGCATACACTAGCCACATGAGCCAGGCATTGTAGAGCATCAGGAGATACCCAGGTTGTACTGCAACAGTGTAGGCTTTGACAGTGGGTCCGAGGATTTCATCCCAATACCTAATGGCAGTCAGGGGACTGTTGCACAGCATGTAGAGGTCTGTACATCAATCCATGAATATGCCTTCTCAGAATATCACTGACCTGTTCCTTGAACAAAGGAAGTTGCTGGTCTTGTTGATGAGTTAAGGGCCTTCTACAGCCCTGTCCAGCTCTCATAGAGTAACTGTCTGTCTCCATGGAATTTCCTTCATACATTTGAGACTGTGCCAGGAGACACAGCAAACCTTCTGGCAATGGCACACACTGATGTGCCATCCTTGAGGAATCGGGCTACCTGAGCAACCTGGCACCTATCACCAGTAGTGACATTGAGCTTAGACAAATGAAGACTAGTGAAAAAAAAACATTCTTGTTTTAGTTGTTGCCCCTCTAGTGCACCTGTTGTTAATTTCATTAACACCAAAGAAGCTGAAACTGATTAGCAACGCTCCCCCACTACCCAACTGACCAAACTGGATCAATATCCCAGAAGTTGAATTTACTTAATGCTATATTCTGATTAAAAAGTGGATCTTTATATTTTTAAAAGGGCAGTATGTATGACATAGCATTTACATATTTTACATAATGTTTGAGCTGCATTCTCAATTCTCAGCAAAAAATATTTGTATATTCAAAGCAAAGCATCCCAATCAAGAACAATCACAAGTATATGGCACTGGGGCTCACTGTTGTGGCGAATCCACTTAGCCAAAAAAATGGATCGGACATCAATTGTAGAAACGATAGTCTTTATATAAGGCTTCAAAAAGGGGAATGTACAACAAATAAACTGCTCGACATCAGAGCAACATATAATGGCTTCCCGAAACTTTCTTTGCTAGCTAAAACCCAGAGTAACTTTCGTCTACCACAAAGGATTCTGGGAAACACAGTTTTCTAATGAAAATACCTGTTAAATGCTCCCCTTTAGCAGAAAATTAAATCTATAATTAACAGCTCTAACTAGACATGTGGCTAACACTTAAATCACTTACAAAATAACCAAAATGCTGTTATCAAACAATAAACTGCAATAAAGTTACAACACTCACAATTCTCAGTATTCAGTACTGATCATTTTTGTAGTTAATCAATGTTTTTTAACCAGTAATATTTTTTCCTGTGTTCAGTGGTGTTTCAAACAAAATTCTGTCATGGAAACAAATTCCAGTGACCCTTAAGTTACGTTAATGGGAACGTCGATGAACACGACACATGAAACAAACACAAACGGGCAACCCCCACAACCCTGAATTGGATGGATAGCTACACAAATTTTTTGCGCCAGAGGAGATTGAACTGAAAAAGCTTCTCGGATGAGAGGTGAAACGTTTTCAAGAAACTTACAGTACTTAAAGGAGTCCAGTCGCTTTTCATTCCAAGGTCCTTAGACAACATAACATCACATTCACAGGGGAAATAATATATCCATCCATCCATTCATTCATTCTCTTCCACTTGTCCTCATCAGGGTCGTGGGTGTATGGGGCTGGAGTCTATCCCAGCTGCCACTGGGTGAGAGGCAGGGTACACCCTTGACAGGTGGTCAATCTGACCCACCCGTTGAGGACGTGATAGGCCACATGCCCACATATATACATAAATAATCTATCGTCAATATAGTGAAACAGCATTCATTCTGGCAGTCAGCATACCGGTTGCCTGATCCTTGCTTCCCTGTTGCTGTCATGGAATTAGGGTTAGGGTCTTGTAACAGATTATGAATCACACCATGTGGACACGGCAAGTTGGCTCTCCAAGACTACTCACAAGAAATAAGCTTGTGAGTAGTAATCGCTTTTTCATTACTCTTAATTGTTTTGCTATAAGTATTTTCAACTGTGTAAAATTTGACATGGCAACTTGTTGGGTTTCTGCTTTTCTAAAGCTTCTTAATATGATTTTAAACTTGATTTATAGGACTCATCTAGCACAGCAGGTCCTGAAAATAAAAAAATGTGTATGTCTATCCATTCCATTACCCGGTCGTAAGGGGCTATATTTAACAAATGCATTTTCTCTATATAATTAGACTACCATCTGGAAACATCAGAGTTGTGTTCTAGTTAGATGAAATTATCTACTGATACTTTTGTTTTTATGGTGGAGCTTTTTTTTATTTGTGTGACTATGTATTACTGCTTGATTTTATTTTGTTGATATATCTGTCCCAAGTTATAGGTACTGAATTGACTGATTCAGTGAAAATTTCAGGCAGTTACCTTTAATAGCTGTTTAGATATGCTGGAAGTCGATGAAAAATCTATCTTAAATAGTATTTTATACATCATATTGTATTTGTACCAAATTTCTGGGTAAATCCAAGATTGTCAAAAAGAAAATGTTCTAAAATTTTTGATGATTTAAGGTGTTGTGAGCCGATAAGCTCACATTAGTCTAAAGATATTTGTTTTATTGTGTCACAAAATAATTAATCCAAATATACTTAACGCTTAATAATGTGTCAGCTGTGTCATCTTATCATTGTAGGATGAACAAAACATATACTAACATACTAACACAACAAGGCATACAATATAAATCTTGCGATATATGTAAGGCAACAATATCAGCAAATTGCCCGTATAGAAAAAAAAAATGGACAAGCCTGCATCACAGTAGTAAGTTTTTTTGTTTTTCTTTGCACATTATGTAGAAAGTCATCTCCTCCTCTATCTGTAACTGATTAATCCATTATTTGGTTAAGTCGCTGCTGCCCACTCCCTTCAGCCTCCCACCGGTGTTTTTCTCAGCTAACGGTGGGCCAGCTTGATGCTGCTGCTGCTGGGAGACTATTGGGATTAATGCTGCCGACTGACACTAATCTCATTGTGGTTAAGGCTTTGGAGAGACTGCATAGCCTACACCCACTTCACTCTCACTCCCAAACACGTATTTATGGCACCAATCCACTGGGATATTCATGCCCAGGGAGGGATTTGTGTAGTGGATTCTTTCACTCACTGCTCATCTAATGGATGGCTTGATTTAATTCCTAAATGACTGATTCTGAAGTCTTGAAAAACTAAACTTAAAAGATACAAAGAAACACACAGAAATCACAAACCTATTGTGTGCTTTTATTATTAAACACTATGTCATGGTTTTTACTCTTATTATTTATCACTACAGTAAAGCCTTGACTTTGAACTACATATCAAAAAATTCACCTGAGCGGTGAGTCCTTCCACTTATCTGAATAATTATTGAAAGCTCTTTGTTCATGGTGAATGATATCTGCTGCTTTTATCAACTTCAGGAGCTGCTGTCACTATATTTAGCTTATATAGCCTGTGTTTCCATGGCTACTACAGTTAAACTGTGGTGGTTAAAGGCAGGAAACCTATACAATCCACATCCTCGTAAATCATGTCAGCAATCACAGCGTTTGTATCAGAATACTAAATCATTTCCACCTGAGTCCTGTAGTAAACATTAACAGAACTTAAAATCATTAAGTATATAACACTGGCATTGCTCTGTTATATGAATTCATGTACCCAATTTTTATGTTTGAAAAACTGTTTCAGTAAAAAAGTATTTTAGTTTGATTTTTCAGTTTCATCTTCACAAAAATTGTTCTGATTAAATTCTGCAAAGCTTGTCTTGAGTTAAGTTGGAGTAACGTGACATGCTCTTCCCTAGAAATGTAACTACACACTGCATCAACCCAACCCTAAACAATTACCATCTCAATATAAGGAATAATAATCATAGCATAATGACTCACAAATGTCTCACTCGAGGGACAAATATGACAAATATACCCCCACACCAAATTAAAAAAAAAAAAAACCTGACCAGAACAAAGAACGTAGAAAAAAGTCCCAGCATTTTATTTGTTTGTATCGGCTGGCACTGCATATAAAACATGACCACAATGTAACTGAACACATAACACACCAGGTAAAGGTGCTGGTTTACACACCGAACAAACGTAAGAAGCATGCCAGGAAGAGTAACTGGTGTAGAAAATGAGTAAATAAATCTACAAAATCAATCATGCAGCGCTACCTGCAGTGACAACCCATTGTGACTAAAAGAGGAACAGAAAGTACCTTTATGATGCTTTCTGCTTTTATTCCCTGTGAGATTATTATATTAGATTATTATATATCAATGCAATTATTGTGGTTTGTACTTCGAGCTATTCATTTTAAAGCTGTAGGTACTTTTTTTGCAGAATTGCAATATTAAAGACCAAACTTTATACCCATCAATCAATCAGTTATTACAATTGAGCAAATCTAAATATTTTTCATTATACAAAATATAACATAGCAGTTTTATTTATATAGCATATGTCATTATCATAAACCTTGGAGATTAAAAACATAAAAATCTGTGTAGATTTTACAATGCCTCAAGGCAGTGAAAAGCATCAATTAAAAAAAAAAAAAAAACGCACACAGCTATTGACTGTAAGCCTGTGTGAACCAGACGGTTTTGAATCTGTTTTTGAATGTGAGCACAAATGCTTGTTACAAAGAACAGGACCACAGTAACTGAAAGCACCCTCAGCATACTTGAATCTGATTCTAGGAATATTCAAAAGATCTGCACCTGATGACCTGAGAGGTCTGATTTGGTTATAAACAGTGAGCTAAGTCAGAGATGTCCCGGGAGGGCCAAACCACTGAGAGCTTTGTGACCTAATAGAAGGATTTTAAAGGTAATTCTATATTGCACTGGGAGCCAATGAAGAGAGTTTAATACTGGGGTAATATGGTCAAATTTCCACGTACCTTTAAGGACTCCATCTGCTGCATATTGAATGAGTTGAAGTCGCCCTACTGATGCAAACAGAGCATTACAATAATCTAACCGGCTTGATATGGGACACATTTTTCAGAGTCCGTATGAGATAAGCATTTTCACATCTTTTAAGGGATTTCAAAAACATTATTTATCAGAACATTATGTTTAAATTCTTTATGCAGACTACTTATAACATAATGAATGTGTAAACACAGGACTGCACATGAGCCTGAAAAACGTGTTTTCTATCCCAGGTTTCCACAATGATTTTATTTCTGTTTAAATATTAATTTGTCTGGGTTCTCCATCCTGTGCTCTCAGTCTCCTCTGTCTCACCTTATTTTAAAAAAAATCCTGGAAATACCCTTTGTTTTGAGTTGTTTCATGTTGGAAGTATTTCTTTTACGTAGTAAAATTTGATGTATGTTTTTGTGCTTTTTATGGTTTTTGGTCCATTATAACCAACAGAAGGCAGACATCTCTATAGTTCATTTTGTAAAAAGGGCAACTTGCACTGAAGCAATCTAGAAAATATCACATATGGGAGAAAAAAACATGCTTATTTGATTTTGTGTGACTTCTTCATTTAAATTATAAAACCCAAAGCTAACCTCAAACCTTAGTGTGTACTGCATTAAGATAAGGTAAAACTGACCTCGACCCCCTCCTTGAGATTATGATGTTCTCAGACAAGGTGAGTTTTGATGACAGCACATTCTCTGTAGTCTGCGGCATGCTAAACAACTCCAGATGGTTCATGTTGCCACTGTAATCGTCAAAAGGCCAAGTCAGTGCTGGTACAGTGCTGTTTGTAGTAAACACCATGAAGTCAGAGAAAGAAAAGACAGGTTCCAAAACAGAACATAAGGGAAAGCATTGTTAAGGTAGACAGATACGGGGCATTTTGCTCCAATGAAGTCAAAATTTCAAGAGTTGAATCAGATGTCTGAATTTTCCTTTCAACCAAATATCATGGACTATCTAAACTATGTTTCACCTTCTTTAATTAAAATAACTGGACTTTTATTAAATTGGTTTGTATGAAGAACTTCTTAAAATGTTAACCTATACATTCTTCAGGTTTCATTAAAGAAACACTTTTTTTTATAGCTTGACCTCTCGAGGTCATTTCCTTCACCTGCAGCTGAAGAAAATGGAAAATCCAGAGAGACTCGCATCTGCTGACAGATTTTTTTCTGAATCACTTTTGTGCAGGTCACCCGTGACTTCCTTAAATGAGGTCTTTCAGGTGTGACTAAGAAGTATCCTGTATACAGCCAGGCAGTGAACCTGTACCTCTGAGGAGCAGGTCATAAATCTGCCGTCTTCTGGTGTAACTGTCGATGTTAATGTCAGTCTACTCCAACACACTGGCCTCCTTTCAATTAAATCAGGATTTATGATGCATTTACGATAAAGCCCAGGTGGACGTCAAATATAAGCTTCGTTGAGTAGTAGTTGTTGTCCGGCCTTCCAGATCATCATCCAGCTAAACAGGATCAGACAAATATGACTGACTGCATACACATGTCGTATATAACGACTGAGTCATAGTATAAAAAATGTGAAGTCCAAACCATTTCACCTGATGTACTCCCAGTTCTGTTACTTCTCTGCCTATAAGACAGGCTTGGTGTAGTGAAATGTAAAACTGTCAAGGCTTCAAATTACAGCATGTGTTACCTTAGACAATTAGTGGCTTCCTTTTCCTTCCTTCACTCTCTGTGGTCTAAAACAGTAAAAGTGGACACTTGATGACTTTACATCTTGTCCACAGAAGTTAACCTGGAAATGAAAATGAGATTTTTCCATTAAGAAAAAAGAAAGAAGCAGAAGAGATTTCTGATTCCATTTTGTTATCCAAACTATTCTACTTCAAAGATAACTCCAAAAATGTACGACCGGAGTTAAAATTGCTGTTATGGTCTGGTTGAACAAAGAAGCAGATTCCTGTCATAGAAAAATTATATTATGTCAATTTAGTTAAGTCTATATTTTTGTTAGATTAGCACCCATTGAAGTTTAAACCCACTTCATCTACCCACAAAAAGTTTAAAATATAAATAGTTTCAAGGTAGTACAAATGGTAGTGTGCATACTTATAACTCCCTTGTAAGAGATCTGCGGCCCTAAAAACTTTAATAGCCTTCTGTATGTTAAGCCATGTGTGGCAAATAAAACTGTATAAATTAATTTGATATAGAGTGACAAAGGAGCAGCATATTAGAAAAATATCTGTCTTCTCATATTTCCAAGTTTCAAGTATCATTACAGATGCGCCTATACTGTAGCGTTTGCCCTTCGTTTTCAGATTACTCATGTGATAAATGGAGAGGCTGACATCATCTTGCTTGCTCCATTAATACAGCATTCTTCACATTCCACTGACAACAATAGATATTTTCTTGGCCGCTCTCTGACCGATCAACCTGTTTACACTTCCTTGTCAGATCACAATTATTCATGAGAATTGTCCAGAATGGTGAGAACAGGAAACGCGGTTTTCTCCGCAGCGTTCCTCAAATCCACAAACAGCCAGGAAAGCATCGCGGAACGATCTGAAGCGCACCAGCAAAACCCACGAGGGGGGTTTGCTCGCTGTGGAGTAGAGGGACGCAAGAGGAAGCAGAGGAGACATGAGCTTGTACGCTTTCTTCAGCTTCCACGACACCCACATACAAGCTCGTAGACACAGACACACACACATCCAAACATCAAAGCGCTTGGATGAAGGCTACAGCATGAACTGAAGCCTGGTCAGTCAGATCCTGCTGTGTTGCTGGAAAGCAGCGAGCTTTGATGCAACATCTTAATAAATGCAGGGTCCCAGCTTGTGGTTTAGAGAATGGGTCCAAATAGCTTAAGAATGAGCTGCACCAAAGCAGTTGGCTTGTTGTGGGCTCCAGTTGCTGCCTGGCATTGCATAAGAGCTCAAGAATACAATGGTTTTTCAGCAACGCATGTTATAAATAAAACCACAGAGAGCATTTGATGACAGCGGCTTAACTCTATCTCAGATCCTCTACTGGAAATGTTTCTGACTGCAGACATCGTGCGACGTGTTTTGATTTTTGCCTACCATGCTTTACAGCTTCAATGCTTTCCCTTTAAAGAGTTTTCAACTTTTGCCAAATATAATCAGTAAGTAAGCATGAATAGGCCATCTGCAAGTATATAAAAGTGTAATATCTGCTATCTTGTGCAAGCACTATAATAAAAGAAAGGGTCTGATATTGCCGACATTAACAGTGTTGTATAAAAAAAGCAAAGCTGTTTGGTTTAGTTCAGCTTTATGAAAAAAAAACAAAGCCCATATGGCATTGTCTTCATAGTAAAGACAGTTTTGTGTTATCAGCTGCACTCACCTGTTAAACTGCAACTGTCACACTTTTTATGGTGGTGACATTTTAGCTGGACTGGAGACATAGGGCCATAAAGCAGATAAGCGGGGGAATATTGAAGATGATTAGAAACCATTATTGGCAGAAAAACTGATGTGCTAATGTGGATCAGTAATCCTGAACCAACTCAAAATGCGTGAATTGAATAAATAGGTGCAGCTCCTATAGAGCGCACACACAGATTCTGTTTAAAAACACCTCATTAAATCAGAAAGAGTCATCAACATCGCAGTGTCAACAAGTTACAGAATTAGCATCCGAGAGTCAAAAAAAAAGGGGGGGGGGAAAGAGCTGCACGGCATATGGCTCAGTCAAGCCAATGCCATTGTGTCTCTGTGGACCCACTGGAGACACAACAGGTGTGTCAATATGACAAGCATTCAACCAATCCATCGTGTCTCCCTCATATAAACACTGAATAAATATAGATGCTCTCCATTTTCACTCTCAGCAGTGCACAGAAACAACAGATGAAATGCAAACACTTTGAGATCGTGCCGAGGTCAAGGGAAAATCACAGACTATTTAAGCGTGTCATCATCCGTTAAGTCATAAATATACACTTTTAGGAGGGGGGGAAAGCAGCTTTTGTTGATTCTAGGTGACTAAGATTTTAAGATTAATCAGACTCTAGTCACATGTACTTGGACACATTTGTTCCCTTTTCATAAGCATAGCATGCACACCTACAAGAAAAAAACGGGGAAAAAATAACAGAGTTGATGGAGGAGTGCACAGTTCATATGCTCAGCACTGACTACAGTATTCAGTGTTTTGTCTTCAACAACCTGATTATCATATTTTCCAGAAGCCTCCTCCTCACGTGGGCAAATGGTGTTGCTGCACAGCAACAAGTTTTGTCATATCCCCAGCGTTCACGTAGGAAGTCATTTTATTACACTATTACTGTAGTTTCCTCTTAACAAACGCTCACATGATGCCAAACAGAATTTAGATGAACAGGTTGGAGAAAACTGGCTCGTGCCCTCCGCGAACAGACGATAGAAAAACGGTGCGTCGGACTGCCAGTCTCCCACCAGATGGTAAATGAGAGAGACACGGGCGATCGAACAACAAATACAACCGATGAGATTAATCAAAAAACAGCCAATGGATATGAGGGGGGAAACTGAGGTAAAGAGTGGGTTCCAAAAATTCAAATAGGGATTCTTTTTCTTTTAAATATCCCCCGGAAGTCTTTTCAATACACATTCAATAAATAACATGTATAAATTTTATGTGATTGACATTCTTTGTGCATTACACTGGCGTCTACGTCATCCTTAGTGGGTAAACCTGGAGGTTATTTATTTATTATTTGCGTCAAACGGATTTAAGATAAGACAAATTGTCAGTTTAATAGTTGGACGCATCACCGCTGCCAATTTCAGGCCATCAAATCAAATATTTTATCTCGAAAATGCGGGGCTCAGATTCCTATTAGATGTAAAAGGCCGCGTGGAGAATAAATCAGTTTTACGCACGCGGGTGAAACCGCGCGCAGTCTCTCCGTGTGTGTTTGTAGGGTATCACAGAGAGAGAGAGGGAGAGAGAGAGAGCTCATTTGCATACAGCTGAATAGTTATGTCCCCCAGTCCTGTACACCCGCATGAGGGCGAGAGAGGGACACGCGCCGCAACAATAGGAGGCACGCTGCCATTAACCGTAAAAACACTTGGGTGGGCATGAAGGGGCGCACGCGCTGCAACATTAAACACAACTAGAATAAGATGTTCAGAAAGGAGAAAAAACAGAATGGAAACATAATACGAAATGTAGGTGGGTGTGCGTAAAATACATTTTTATTGGAGCTGAGCAAAGGCCCTTTTTCTAAATTAAAGCAAGCGTGCGTTTTAGTGGGATCATTTGGGTTTGGGAGTTGTAAGATATTGGCTCTTGTGCTTCTGGGTTTAGTCTGAAAAAAAGTAACATTCTGAAAACTCAAAAACAACTCAAAAGATTGTCTCCCCCCCTGTAATCGCATTTCTGCTTTCATTGTTTGTCTTACATCCCGAGGGAGGCGCACATGTGACCCCACAGAGAGTGGAGGGTCCTGGAAGGATAGCCCAAGTGTGCGAGGCTCCAGTGCTGCAGTAAGGGCTAATTAGGCGTGCAATTGAGTGGAACCGGGGGTTAAGGAAGGTACAAGGAGAGTAGGACAGTAATTGAATTTCTGCTCTCCATTCTCGAAGTTTCGGCTCCCCTGCGCTGTCCCCTCTCATTGTGCAAAAAAAAAAAAAAGTCTAAATGTGCGCCCCGCATATTGTGCGCTAAAAATAAGTCAGCAGATGTTGGGGGCTTGTTAATAATCGCCCGGTATCCATGGTGGTCAGTCATCTCTCTGCCAGTGGGTATTAAATCTGGATAATTGTTGGGGTGGAAAGAGAAGGGGGTTGAATATGTAAAGTGGGCGGTGCCAGTTGGGTGAGTGGCAGTTTATGTAATGAGCAGCGCAGTGGTAGTCTATATATCTGGGAGGAGACACACTAGGGTTCATTCAGTAGTAATAAGACGAGTGATGAACGTCCGTGGCGCACTGACGCACCGACTTGAGCACCAAAACAAGGTCTGAGCCGCGCGCACACAGAGGAGTTGACCATTGTGGAGTACAATATCATGCAAGGAGAGGACGCCTGCTGACGGAGTGAGACACAGCTGTGGATATTGGTCTTCCCTCACCTTTGGATAACTTGGAGATTGGAAACGCTTCCTCTGGACGCTTTTGACGCACGGCAACAAGGAGCTATTGAGGACTAATCGGGAGTGGAGGATTTATAGTGTTTCGTGGAAGGGTTTTTTTTAATACCCTATTTGTTTACCTCGGCGTCAATACTTCGGAATAAGAAGGTTTTGCTGCGTGAGTGGCTGGTGACGCGGCTGCCCTGGAGAAACAAGAAGGATGGCAGCCTGGTTCACCTTTACCATCGCATTTAGCACCACGTTAATATCACAGGTATGAAAGAGGATGTACATCTCCTTGGTGGTCCTGAGACCTCGGCGAAACCAGATGGAGAGCCGACTGTTTAATTTTTACCCCCCTCTTTTTTTAAAATAATAGAATAAGCTTCATGTAGCTGCACGACGTTTTCTTAAATAATATTTCCTTCTCTTTTAGGTATTTGGATCCGGAGTTTTTGAGCTGGATCTCCACGAATTTAAAAACCACAAAGGTCTGCTTGCAAACGGAGATGCATGCAAACCCAACTGCAGGACTTATTTTAGAATTTGCTTGAAGAACTATCAGGCTGTGGTCTCTCCAGGTGACTGCATCTTTGGAAGTACAATGACACCAGTGCTGGGGACAAACTCTTTCAGCGCCAAGGACAGTGGCACTTTACCTACACCGATTCAAATACCCTTCAACTTTGGCTGGCCGGTAAGGGCGTGGAGCAGCACATCCACTTTATTTGTTTCACTACCGCGATTGCTATTATGTTGATTTCGGGGAACTGCTATGCATTTTGGGAGCGCACCGATTATTGGTCAGCTAGTCTAATCCATATCATTAGGTAATACTCTTTCGACTAACAGATTGGACTGCTGCCATGTCGTTCATTTCAAAATCCAGAAAGGCTCTCGTGATCACTGTGACACATATTTCCTCGTGCAGTCTTAAGTCTGATTTGAATTTCTCTTCTCAATTAGCAGGAGCCTATGAAATACAAAAATAAGCAAGATTTGGGCTCTCGTCTCGTCTTTTTTTAATGGCTATAGTCTTTGTAGCATGTATTAACGGCATATGTTTTCTCTTTAGGGGTCCTTTTCATTAATAATTGAAGCCTGGCATTCACCTTATGGAAACCTACCTGTAGGTAAGTGCAGCCTTTTTTACCACAGGAGGGAGCTCTGTCTGTAGGTTTAACACACTCCAGTCGGTTTACAATTTTTGCACACTTAACATGCACGAAAGCAGAAAATAAATTGGGCTATTAAATGCAGTTTAGTCACTGAAGTGTTCCCCCTCCACCTCCTGTTAATTGTTCATCATTTCAGACAATTTTCACGCCTATTCATGCCTTTGTTATGAACTTCAGAACACCTTTTTCATTCTTATACCCAATACAATTGAACTTCCTCTAGTTTATTTTTGGCGTGGGAAAGAGCTGTGGGCTTTGGTGAGAATACTCAGTGCTTGCCAAAAGCCCCTGACTACATCTTCCTGTATTTTACACCTTACTCTGTTCTGCCCTTTGGAAGAGGGGACTGGGCCTGGGAATGTTTTTGCTGACGGAAAGAAAGAGGAAATTTCAACCTGAGTTTATCTTTCATCTAAGCTGTATGGGATTTGATAAGGGATGCAGCTTGGCACTGGGCAGATTATTAAAGCAAAAGTGGATGACTTTTGACCTCGCAAGCCATTTATGATGCATAAGTGACATAAAACCATAATCAATCCAGGACATGGGCAGGTTTAAACTCTAAACTTCCTCCATTAGTTCTGACTTCCTCTTCCTTCTCCTCTTTTTTCTTTTTCTTCATCTTCTTTCAGAAACCAACAACCAAGACGCTTTGATTAGCCTCTTTACCATCCAAAGACAACTTGGTGTAGGAACTGACTGGTCTCAGGATACACTGGCCAATGTGCAGACAGAGCTGAAGTATTCGTACCGATTCATCTGCAATGAAAGTTACTACGGAGAAAGTTGTTCCAAAAAGTGCACGCCCAGGGATGACCGATTCGGCCACTACACCTGCACCCGTGATGGACAGCTATCCTGTCTGCCCGGCTGGAAGGGGAAATACTGCGAAGAACGTAAGCAACCAGCTACATAATCTTTATGTTTTACAACTGTCTGGCTCACTTGCTATCAGTAGTCTATTCTTGGTGATCACAGTCTGTAGTTGCTTCAACTCAATCTGATTGTAATGAGTTTTTGGATAGTGTTCTGCAGGATTTGGTGGACAGGCCTTACCTTAAAGTGGTTAACTGTCCAATACTCTGATGAATCTGTTTCTGTACATCGTCCTTTGCTCTTCATAATCATTATAATGGTTTCTGCCTATAGAGAGAAATGCATAAGTTTGATATCAGCTGTTGCTAGTATGTGAGTTGTGTAACCCATAGGTCATCATCCTCAAGGCCACAGGATGTTTGAGTGCTATAACTAGACATGACCTCATGATATCTGGCAAGTCTGATAGGCAATTTTGGTGTGGAATGCATTTTTCATAGCTGTTTGCTTCATATAATTTGTAATCATGTAATTCTGACGTGCAATTGGTGGGTTTGTGGGTACTCATTGAATATGGGTTTTCTTGGCAGGGGCAGGCTTAGCACGACAACAGGCACATTATACTTGTGCAAACCCACTTGGCCAGATCGTGCACCAGCACTCCCAAGATTTGGAAAGTTCTGAATGAGCCTATGAGGAGGCTCGATGCCATTTGGCTCCACAATACCAAGGGCCCCCTTTCACCAAAACAAATTAATCAAAGAGTAGATTGGAAGGAGGCACCGTGAGAGTAATAGTTACCATGTGCTGGATATGTGGCCACACGGGTGACAGCGGATCTGTCATCCATGTCACTTGGCGGTGAAAGAGAAATTGGCATGTGCTATTTTGACTGTGGCGCCAAATTCTAACCAGATGGGCTCACGTGTTGCAATTACACACACATCAATCGCCACTGACTACAGAAAATATACATGAGAAAGACAGATTGGGCATCTTTCAGAGGCCATAATTTGCCTTCTCGCTCACACGCTCCCATACATAAATTTTAACAAGCCCGGCCGTTCGGGGCCATAGTGTAGAGTTTGAAGGAGCTTAGTAGCAAACACATTAATGCAGAAACACACACTGTGGACACTTGCGCACAGTGGTAGTAGTAGTCACGTGACACAAATGGCTGGCTAACTTAAGCTAAATCTACGCGTATTAGCGAACATTTACCTGCCGTTTCTGTCCAGGTAAGTTAAAGGAAGAGCTGTTAATTTCTGTTTACTACTGTACCTTCAGAAAGCGCGTGCCCGGTAACTTAATCTGCAGGAGAGAGGGGAGGGCGCGAGGGGGTGCGCGCGGGCATTGATAGAAGGAGCCCAGGCGACTGCACGCGCCAAGGTTAATCGCAGCATTATTATCCGCCACGCGCCACCGATGTTTAGTCCCCTTCCATTGTTGGGCGCGCGGTAGTGGCAGCTGCAAATATGGTTCTGGCAGACCACAAACAACAATAGTGACAGCTGTCTGCTATTGAGAGCGAGCATCTGTTCTGGACTAAACCGGCCGCTTACTGTCAGTCGCCTGATATGTTGCCCCGGCGAATCAGTGTCATGACCGGTACACTTAAAACAGGACAAACAAACTCTCACCCACACACACACACAAACGACCCACCCAGTGGCAGCTGTGGGTGTGGCGGACAGGTTTAGATCAAATGGAGGCTTCTGAGGAAAGTTGAGCCTCACCAAGGCCCCGTGTACTTTAATATACAGAGCTTACAGTTGGCTATTTCAAGGAAAGCCTTGGTTGTTGTGTGCCTAATGGCAGTGCAAGGGACTTGTGTGACATTTTAGCTTATGGTTTATTTTTAACAGTATGGAAAATGTGAAATTGTCACACCTGATGTATTGTGTCAGGAGGAACAGGTGGACAACAGGCAAAGAACAGTAAAAGAGCAGCACCCTTACTGTAAGTTTCATTTTTTTTCTCTCTCTTCTTTCTGCTTGTAGCTATCTGTCTGGAGGGTTGCAGCGAGAGGAATGGAAACTGCACCAAACCTGGCGAGTGTGTGTAAGTATTAATAATTGCAAGTGTTGAAATATGTGTTGGCTGTTAGGAAAGGAACACATATGGGCACAGCGTCAGCTCCTTTCATGTGGAAGGTCTGGGTTGTTTTTCACTCAACTTCTTCACTCAGCTGCCTCCCAGTTTATGCGCAACAAAAGCACTTTTATCATCCGAGGATCCACATGAGCTGAAATATTTCCATATGATTCATTAAGTGAGGCTGAAGTTCACGTCAGTGTTTCGGTCCGCGCCCTCTCTTCACAGCATCACTCACTGAGTTCTCCGCTTCCCATGTTCCCTCCTTGTCACTGCCCTATCTCACTCACCAGCGTGGATAATTCACACACACACACTCACCCACTCGCTGTGAGAAATTCCTCCTGATTTTTTATTTTTGCCCTCTTTTTAGGCACAAATCCACCGTTCCCACCACTAAAACCATTCCAGATTAAGGTTAAATCCTTTAGATACCAGTAAAGCTGCTCCCATGTCTCTGCGCACTAAGTAACAGAAAAATGTTTTAACCTTTAAAAGAGCATCTTAAGTCCCACGATCTTAGGAACCTTTAGGAAGCATCTTAATCTTTAAAAAATATTTTTGCTTGGGTATTATTATATTATAATTAGTAATCTTTAAACACAATAAAGATCCCTGCTTCCAGCCCCACTCTTAGCATTAACGTCTACACATGCTCTACATACATTGTATAACCTACCTGTACAAATAAAGTGCACTTTCACTGAGTGATGAGCGACGAACTAACAAGGTTTTACTACTACAAGATCTCACTTTTAGCCAAGTGAAAGTTATTTTTTTCAGATTTCTGTGATGCATTAATTAATCATCTAATGATTGTGTCCAACTGTGGTATGACGCAGTTACTGATGTTAACCGATTTCTTAATATTAACATCCAATTAATCTGTTACAGGGATATTTAATCTGAGTTATTTGATGGCTTAAGACTGCAATCACAACACTTTTAGCATGAGAAAAAAAACAAAGACTAATGTTTTAAATGTCTTTTGTTTTTGTTGCGTTTTTTTTCAGATGCAGAGATGGCTGGCAGGGCACGTTCTGTGACGAGTGCAGGAAGTACCCGGCCTGCAAGCACGGTACCTGCCAGCTGCCGTGGCAGTGTAACTGTCAGGAGGGCTGGGGAGGCCTATTATGTGACCAAGGTACGCCAGACAACTTGGCTCACTGCTGCTATTCCTTTTTAAAAAGATGCTCTCATATTACTTGCACCCTGTTTTCATTTGAATTAACTTGAAAGCATTAGTAAATTAGGTTTCCTCTGAAGTGTTCTATTCATAGCTTTCTACACATCCGGGGGTAGATAGGTTGTGTGTGTATGTGTCTCCTGCAGACACCCTGTAAACAAACACTCTTCTCCTCTCTCCCCCAATCTAGACCTGAACTTCTGCACCCATCACCATCCCTGCTTGAATGGCGCCACTTGCATGAACACTGGCCAGGGAAGCTATACGTGTACATGCTTGCCAGGCTTCACGGGGGTCAAATGTGAGCTGGAGATGAAGGAGTGTGACAGCAACCCCTGCAGGAATGGGGGGACATGCACAGTAAGTAGGAAACTGAGTGGTGCATGCCCACCTTTAGGTTTCAGCATTCGCTGCTGATCATACTTACTCACTGACTTGTTTTTATTTCCATTTCTCAAGAATCTGGAGAGCGGCTACATGTGCACCTGTCCCCAGGGCTTTGAGGGTTCCCACTGTGAGCACAGCCTGCTGACCTGTGCCGACTCTCCCTGCTTCCACAAGGGGAAATGTAAGGAAAAGGACAACGGGCGCAGCTACATGTGCGAGTGTCCCAGAGGCTACACCGGGCTCAACTGCGAGAAGAAAGTGGACAAGTGCACGTCGCTTCCCTGCGCTAATGGTACCCCCCCCCTCCCCTTTTTTTTCTGAACTTCCCTTTCCCCCCCCACTCCAATTCCTGCCACTGGAACAACAGGAATTGGTGGGAACTTGGTGTCTATTGTCCTCCATGTAAACACTCAGCAGCTTCGAGCAGCAGCTTGTAAATGTCACCACAGCTTGCTGTGGTTGTTGATGAAAGGGGACAAATATCCAGCGCAGTTCAATTTCTGTCCTCATGTAAACACAAAGGGCTCTGGGATTGTTCTGCGCTGGGAGAACAATATGCAGCACTGCGGTCACACTGTGGATTCAGTGGAAATGTGTGAACTCAAGCAGCCTCGCGGGAGGGATTACGGAGATTGTGTTCTCTGTCTTTGATTTTGAAACGCCTCAGTGTCAAAACGTCTCTTACTCTGTTTGCTAATGGTAGCTTCTGAGTTTCCTCCGAACCTGTATTCGTTGATGCTTATGATCTACATCCGCTTTCTCTTTTTTTCATAGGAGGTCTGTGTCAGCTCCATGGTGGCATCCGTGTGTGCAGCTGCCGTGCAGGGTTTACCGGCCAGCGCTGCGAAATCAACATCAACGAGTGTGCTGGAAACCCCTGCCTTAATGGAGGCACCTGCCAGGACCGAATCAACGACTACACCTGCATCTGTCCTGCCGGCTACGGAGGGCGAAACTGCGACCGGATCCTGAACGAGTGTTCCCTTCGGGCCTGCCTCAATGGGGGTACTTGCAGTGGGGGAGGTGGGCCGGGCAAGTCTCCAGCAACTTGCAGCTGCCCCGCTGGATTCACTGGACCCCAATGCGAATATTTCGCTGTCACCTCTCCTGTGACCACCGGAGAGAACAAAGATGGTTTCCAGTGGGCGGCGGTTTCTCTGGCTGTTGGGCTGGTGGCACTACTGGTGGTGCTGTGCATGGTGGTCTTGGCCTTGAGGCACATCCACAGGCAAGCCCAGAGGCAGCGAAGAGAATCAGAGACTATGAACAACTTGTCCAGCAGTCAGAGGGATAACCTGATCCCAGTGTCCCAACTCAAAAACACCAACCAGAAAATGAGCCTGGAAGTAGACTGTGACTCAGAGAAATCAAACTTTATTCATAAAAACTATCACTTGGACCCTTACAACTCGAAATCAAAGGAGTTCAAGGACGAAAAGTCACAAGAGGATAAAAGTCTTCTTTATGACAAGGGTTTAGATGATAAAATGCCTTTGAGTAGAGTGTACAGGTAAGAGAAAACATCTTTGCATGTCTTTATACTCTCGTCTTGGCTGCGATAATGTCTGTTAAAGAACTATTTATTCCACTCACATAGATAGTGTGTATATATACAGGGCTCTGCTGAGTAGAAATGACTGTTATGTATGAGAAGCCTCTGTCATGTAATCCTCATTTGCACCCAACATTGGGCCCCCAACCATACGTTGCTCTTCATCCACAGAGTTTATATTGAACAAGTGCTTAGCTATGTACTCTTCTTTGCTGCTTCGCCGCATGTGTATACACCTAACGCATAGTTCTGCCATGTGCTTCTAGTTTGCGTTAACACAAAGTGTGATTTGTGTTTTGCAGCGAAAAGCCAGAGTGTAGAATATCTACAATATGCTCCTCGAGAGACTCCATGTACCAGTCGGTATTTGTTATAGCGGAAGAGAGGAGGGAATGCGTCATAGCGACTGAGGTAAGGCAAATAAATAAATAAATGAAATGAAATAAAATCACATCTTCATCAGCATTGCCTTAGATCCTCTATTTGACACCCATTAGGTTGTCTCAAGTGCACGATTCCTCACTAGTACACCAACATTCATAGGAGAAGATGAGACTTGCTGTTTTTCCCTGTTTTTTTGGTATTCTGACCTAAGCTGGGGGGAAACGCAATCACATGCATTATTGGTTTCTATAAATTATGCTAGCTACACTTTATCTTGGCCATATGATGACCTAAAGTGAGAACCTATAATGATTTCTCGCACATGTTTGGCTCTGCTCGGTCTCAAAGGTGCTATGTTTTAGTGCTGTGGCTTTTAGTGGAATTTTTAGGATGTTTACTTCCAAGCAAAACATAACAGTGATACCGGTGCGTTTGAGCTAAAGGAGTGCTTGGAAACTGTTTTTAATTTGCTGTTTTTATGTTGTTCAAATTATTTGGTGTAACTCCATTTTTTTCTCTCTTTTATCCCACAGGTATAAACTGTGAGTGTCAGAAGGCAAGGGAACGAGGGGGGGAGACACAATCAAGGCAGAATGTAATATTCTGGATTGTTTACAAATGCTGAGAAGAGACTGGAGATCATTTTAGATGTTCACTGCTGCTCTGGAACACTTGAGAACTGGAGAGGGCAGAAAAGTCTGCTCTGCAAAAAGGAAAGAAAAACAAAAACAACACAAAAAAGGACAGAATTGAAAAACTTTGACCGAGTGTTTGTATGCAACACATGTACAGTGAAGGACCTCTCTCAGTTGCGACAATGGTTAAATGGACTGGCAAAAAAAATAGACTGACTGCACGAGGTGTGACGACAGCATCAGTGAAATTATTAAACTTCTAACCTTGGCCATCCTGGACAGTAAAAAAAAAAAAGAGAGATAAAGGGTGGATTGTTGCCCTGTGTATCTGACCTGGCCTTGTGTGATAATCATGATGACTTTGACAGCCAACCAATCAGTAAAAAAGAAAAGGTGCCTAAAGATTTGACCACTCCAAATCCGCCCCCCCACCTTTCTCCTTCTTTCCAGCCAGCTTCGCCTGCTATGCAAGACTCAGGGTCTAGACGAGTGAACTCACCCCGTGTCACAATCCAACCTCACCACCGCTGAGTTCTGAATGTCTGAAACTAATCTTCAGCCGTCAATCACGTGGAAAAAAGAAAAAAAGAAATTTGGGTGGGGTGGACACGTCATGCGCAAGGGTGAAGATCGTATGCAGCCCAAATTCACTAGAAGCCTTAAAAAAACGGGGTTTGAATGCTCAGTTGTGTGCCCCTGTCTATCCTTGGATCGATTTGCACTACCAAAATAAATAAACAAAAACAATGGGGGGAAAAAATACTTTGAAAATCAACAGAGATTTGAAGAGAAAACCACAGGAGCACAACAGTCAGTGCAGTGCCAGCACGATCCAAGAGAAAGGGAAAAGTTTGCGCATAGAAAAAAGGTGTTGGGTTTTTGTTTTTTTTTGTTGTTCTTTTTAATGCAACTGAAAACAAGAGACTCAAAACGAGAAGAAAAAGACTGTCACACCACTGCCTGCCTATAATGAATTTCAAAAGTACAGAACCAATAATGTAATTTTTTTTAAATGAGTATTTCCAGAGTTTTAATTTAAATATGACACACTGCTCTTTATATGTTTTATAATGTTATTTTGTATATAATGCATATTTATAAGGACCAAACTTCTGTAGAATAAAAAATTCTGTGAAAATTTCTGGAAAGAAATTATTTATGAGGCCTTTTTTTTTTTCTTTTACACTATTGACCGTGTGTGTCTAGTATTTATTTATATCTGTTTAGCTTCATTTCAGCCAACAGCATTGGTTTAATCAGTGCTAACTGCTCTCCTGCAGTAACACAACATCACATATAGTGTTTTGGACATTTGGTAAATGAAGGTCCTTGAATGTAGTATGTCTACCTCGAGTAATTCCTGGAAATGCTGTTGGCTCTGGCCCCACTCACTCAGCCACCCACCCACCCCCTTGTTTCTCTCTCTCCAGCCCTAAATTGGCTTGAAATTCAAATCCGTTTCCACGGATACCACCCCCTCAAGCTGGAAATGGTGAAACAAAGCCCGGTGCGGGGCAAAAGGGGGAATGCCTCCCCACCACCACTACTCTTCTCTCTCTCACCCCTCCCTCCTCATAAAGCTCGTGCACGCAAACGTGCGCACACGCGCAGCCGTCCAAGCAGATGCCGTGGGGGAGCGCGGTGTGAGTCTGCAGTGCCATAAAAACAGCAGCATATGCCAAGCCTCTCAGCCTGTGCGCACGACCCACAGAGACCTCCTCCCATAAAAAATACACTCAGGCACTTGCAGGCTCCCCAACTGCTCTTCCTCCCCTTCAGGGTTAAGAGCAATATTTCAATGCCCGGTTCCGTACCACCCACTCCTCTGCAAACAAAGCTGGAGAGAGGACCTGGCACCAGCAGAGAGGAGGGTGAAACCAGATGGAAGCCAGCAGATCTGCGAGGATTCCACATAAATAAATAAGTCAACTTTTCTAAAATAGAGATCTTTATCAGAGTACTCTTCTTCGTCTTGCTACCATTTACCATCCTCATCTATTTGGAAAATAGCCACTGTTCCATACAGTTTGGAAGAACGCTTAAGGATCAGTGTTTTTATTTTTTATTTATATTTTCTCTTTTTTCCTTTCTCTCTCGCTCTCTTTCTCTCTCTCTGCGTCTGTGAGTGTGTGTGTGTGTGTGTGTGTGTGTGTCATGCACATTATCAGAATCTCTCCTGACTCCAATTAACACAAATGCTGCAACAGTCAACACCCCCCTAATCAGCAGCAATCAACACTCAGCAGAGAATCTGGATGGTTTTTCCCTCACACACACACTCATCCTGTCAGCCCGTTGACCTAGGCATCCTCATCCTCAGCTAGTGTGTGTTCATTAAAAAAAAGAAAAAAAAGAAAGGAGTTTGGAAAGGGGAGCTTCCGCACATGCTCGGAAAAAACATACGTGCTATCACAGTGATGAATCACCCAGTTAAAGGCCTCTCGCGCTGTGGTCATCTGTTACCTGACCCAGCCTGATAGCGCTTCCCACCGTCCCCACACTCACACCTACGAGCAGGAGCGCTCTCTCATCCACACTCCATCGCACATGCTAAGGCTCTGCTCTTTGGCCTCTCGGTGTCCATAACACAGCCAGGCATTTTCATTGTGTTATAATCACAGCATCCTGTTTGTGACCCGGTGACATCAGTTCCTGTTTCCTCCCTGATTAAAAAAAAGAAAAGAAAAAAAAGCAGAACATGCCACTGCATGCTGACTGCTTTTCTCACGCATCGTTTTCATTTCGTTCTGTACTTAGCTCGCACACATGACACGGGCTCTCAGGAAACATCCTCAAAACAAGCCAGGGCCCAGACAAACACACTAATCAGTGCTATTTATTCCCAATCTAGGAAAAGGGAAGAAAATAATATGTATAAATTGATGTGTGAGCAAAGCAGATGTTGAAAGTGCCAATCAGGAGTTGAAAGTTGCAGGTTGTCTTTCTTTTTATAGCTGGAGCTCTTGTGGTTTGTTAAAATCCTTAAGTGGCTTCAAACAGCATGAGTTTGTTGTTGTTGGCCTATGTGTCCTTGCCCTGCCCTGTTGAGGTGAGCCTGATCCAAACATTGATAGTATCGATACCAACCCTGGTATCGGTATTTGTATCGGATCAATACTAGCACAATAGGATTGATACTTTGTTGCACTATGAAAAATGTCTAAAACTTTTTCTGTTCAAACATCACGTTTATTCTAGTTATAGCCTACAGCACATTTAAACAACAGAAGCTGACGCAAAGTGCTTTAGAGACAGACATATGTACATTCAGGGTCTCCAAAAACAGTTTCAAAATACATGAAAAGCTGAAAGATGTGTTTTACTGTGTTAACTGAGTACTATGCAAAGTAAAAATCACCACAGTGATTTAGTAGTTATTAAAATGTGTTAAGAAGTTAACAAATTGATGATGACTCAGCTCATAAATAGTGACACACTGACACACACTCTCCCCCACTTAAGCTGCCTTTCTCGGTTATACTTATCAGCATCTGTATCTGTACTGGTACTGGTATCTGCAATGCTGGCCCTGTATTTACTTAACATCAGAGCTATACTAAAATTTGCAGTATGGAGCAGCACTACTGCCCTTGCCCTGCTATTATAGCTGTCTCATTAATTAACACTAGGTGTCAGTAAGAACCCCCCCCACACCCCCACACACAGGAAACAGGGGATCAGTACATGCCAACATAAAACCTGCAGGAACCCTTATGTTTAACTTAAATGCCACACTTCTAGAGCAATAAGCAGATCTGCTTTTACTTGATCTACAACCGACCTTTAATCAAAATGTGAACCAGTCAAACACACTGTACAGTTTATTAACACACACCCTCATCTAAGATAAACATGCACTGATCATAATTCCTTCATAGTTTACTTTTAGATCCAAATCATCTGTTCTAATTACCCCCTAACCTTTTATCTAACATTAGTAGAAGAATGCATACCCTGTGTCACTGCATATATGTGCGGGGAAAAAATAGGGGTCGGGAGGTTTTACTAGGATATCAGGACTAATTAAACATGTATGAGACTGTGTCAGCATGAGGCTTGAATGATGATCTTAGATTGGTTTGAAGGCAAAGACAAATGAATGTATGATAAACGGACGTGTGCAAACATCGGAGAAGTGGGTGCCACTGAAGTCCTTAGCAGGCAGTGGTGAGAGCAACACGAGATAATGTAGCAGAGAGCTTGAGAAGTGGATGAACATGAAGGCACAATGGGCTGGAAGCTCGTGCATGCAGTAGCTTTAGATTTATGAAGAGCTGATACAGTGGCCTGGCCTCTTATCAAGACAGGTAATGCCAGCTATTTATAGATAATCTATGTATTGAGCACAGATGAGCCTCTGCTATAACTGTATATCAGATCTAACAAGAGTGGTGGGCATTTTTGTGCGTTTGATCTGATCTGAGGCTGGATCTTTCTGTGCATCCCATGTCTTTTATTTTGTCTTGACGGAGTTCCATGTTTTAGCTGTGTTGGCACTTTGCCATTTTCTTTCTTATCTTTTTTAACAGGGTTTCAAATGCATTTTAAATCTTACATGAAGTAGAAACCCATACATGCTATTATTTTGCAGGAAATCCAAAGAAAACACACTTGATTATTACAATATATATGAGGGAATCTGTGTTTAAATAATTCAGAAAGATTATGCTTCCAGAGTATAACTGCAAGAAAAGCATTGAATCTGGTTACATTTTGGAGTTTAAGCTAGTAGGCCTTTTGGTGATTGTAACCTACAATCACCTGCTGTACCTACACAGACAGAAAGACAATCAAAGCTCAAATTAACATGTTATGGTGTCGTAATGGGTCCCAATTAGATACATAATGCATGCAAAGACTGACTTGAAAGTTGAAGTTATCCAGTGAATGGCCCACTTCCTTTTTGAAGGCTCGACTTGGGCTAAAGCCTATCTAGGGTGAAATACACCCTAGATACACCCTGGACAGGTTGCCAGTCCACTGCAGCGCTAACACAGGGAGACAGACAACCTTTTAGGCATACATACACACCTACAGCAAAATTTGGAATCTAACATGATCATTTTTGGACTGTAATAGGAAGTCGGAGTAGAGCGCGCACAAGCAGAAAGAGAACATGCAAACTCCACACAGAAAAGCCACAGCTAGTTGGTGGATTTGAACCCAGGAACACAGAAGAATAAGTATGTAGGTAAGTAAATAAGTAAATCCTATTAATTTATATATGTAATATTAATACTTATAATTGTATATATTATATAGTTATATATATATATATAATATAATATATATTATATATATATGATTTTTCTTTATTTTAATTTTAGCCACCATCAGTTCACCCCACAGTGACACACTGCTTGTGTATTATCAAAAATTGAAAAGAGAAAAAGAAAAAGAAAAGACTAATACATACCTAGTTTACATAACATAACCTGTGTGCTTTTTGTAAACTTTGAATTGATGACCACTTGAAAGTAACTGTGATCATTTAATCAATATAATAGTGATACTAATAATTGGTTCATTTGCAGCTTAAGTGACTGTATTTTTCCAGGAAGCCACAAAGTGAAGTCAGGAACTCTGACTTCTTGAGTAGTGGGAATAAATCATATGTTTTCTCTCTTACACATGTACATCCATGTAAGGTCCTGTGTAACTTCCTGCTATACCAGATGTGGTTTCCATCTCTCCTGTGTAAAGTCATATCTTTCAGTTAGAATAATTTATTTGTGCTTTGTATCAAAGTGAAGCAGTTGTTTATGTGCTCTTTTTACGTGGTTAAATAAAACGATTCCTATAGGGAACCTCCTATAGGAACATCTGATGCAATGCCTTGGTATGTTGCTTGGTTCCTGCTGAGGCCCTGAAACGCTTTGCGAAGTTGCATCAGCCGTATGAATCGCTAAAGCTTGTGAAGAGAGTGACAACGCATTGGAGCAATCACAGAGTTATTTGTTTTGAGTGACAGTTCATCGAGCAATCGCGTTAAAAGATGGCAATGCCTGGCAAGTCATTTTTAACCAATAGTGTAACGAATTTGTTTCCTAGTCCCGCCCTATTTGGCGCACCGAAATCTGTTTGGGCAAACGGGGTAATTTGGTAACGCCCCTTTAAATATGATTGGTGTTAAACGGTAGGAGAGGACCCGCCTACGTCCTGCGGACTCTATAAAAGTAAGATCCCCGCTTCGCCATGTTATCGAAGAAACGCGTCAGACAGACCGGTACATCTTGGCGGGTATATTAATACCATCTGGGCGTTAAACGCGGTAACATCTGTAAATCCTCGATCTTTTAATTCGGTTTTTTTTTAAAGCCAACCATCACCAGCCGGCAAGCAGCTGGCAAAAGCGGGTTTTGTCTTTTTTCGACATTGAGCTAAGGGCCAAAGCGGCTGCCATGGATTTTTAAGGCATAATGTGGCATCTCTAATGCAATGGCAATGCACAGTGCAAGGCAAAACAAACAGCGAAATTCCATCTTCGCAACTGCCAAGCAGTTGGGCTCAAATACCGTCCGCGGTATACCTGCGAGCCAACCGGTACCTCTGCTCCTGGACCGACGGAAGCTAACGCTAGCTAGCTAGTCATCTTAGCTGGTTTAAAACAAATCATTCAGGAAAAAAGATCCATTCATTCATTTGAACGTCGTCAAAACTAACGATCCAAAAACAATGAAGCCTCAAGATATCATCGCCGGGAAGACCAGCCTGTGGATTTTCGGGTACGGGTCGCTGGTGTGGAAGCCTGACTTCAAATATCAGAGGAGCAAGGTCGGTTACATTCAAGGCTACAAGAGACGCTTCTGGCACGGAGACAACTTCCATCGTGGGAACGATGAGTTGGTAAGATGGGCCATATGTTTACTTGTTAACGGGAACATCATTAGATTGCTTAGGGTGGGATGATATATTGAACAGCTGGGCTCACACTGCATCAGGCGTTGTCCGTGACGTGATTCATTTATTTTTTTTCTTCTTCTCTGCAGCCCGGAAGAGTGGTGACGCTGATCGAAGATGATGACGTAAGTGGAACTTTCTGCTTCCTATTGGTTTACAGTAGAAAGTGCAGTGGAGTTTCCAGTCTACATCAGTTAATTGAATGATGACTTAATATGTTTTCATCTTCCTCCACAGGAGACTACTTGGGGTGTGGCGTTTGAGGTGGCAGGCTCACAGCTGGAGGAGTCCCTGAAGTACCTCAATGTGCGAGAGACGGTCTGCGGAGGCTACATGACCAAGATGGTGGATTTCTTCCCTGAGGGGAAGGACCAGCCTCCGGTTCAGGCGCTGGTTTACATTGCCACCTCCGACAACCCTCTCTACCTGGGCCCGGCCACCTCGGAGGAGATCGGTGCCCAGATTGCAATGTCCAGAGGGAAGACGGGCCACAACTTGGAGTACCTGCTCCGGCTTGCGGAGTTCATGAGGAGCAGTTGCCCACATGTGGAGGACAATCACCTGTTCTCCATCGAGGCCACAGCATTGACCATGGTGTCTTACCTGTTAGCAGCACAGTAGCTCGTACCCTTTGTTTCACTAGCATGTAATGGAAAGAATACACTACACATGAGGCTCTGATCTGCCATGTTCTACCTGTGTTTTACATTCTGTAGCTTCACATCCTCATCACCATCCATTGTACTTGAAAAAGTGGAAAAAAAGAAGGGTAGCTTAATACAATCCCTACAATGTTCACTGTAAACACTGTTCTTCACTAACTGTTTTGATTTGTACGGTGCAACTTCCGTCCAATTCAGAAGGTACTGCTGTCGCTCGTGGTTGAGTGCGTTGATGTGTCAAAGAATAAATCTGACTCTGAAAAGTTGCTTGTGACAACTGAGTGTCAAGTAAAATAAATACCAATTTAAAAAAGTGGAAAATGACTGTTTTTTTTTGTGTGTTATTGCTGCAACAGAAACTGTTTGTTTAAATGAGCTGTGGCTCATTTAAAAGAAAAAGGCTCTGTTCTTGGTCAGGAAAATCTGGATGTATCAAAAGTGGCAGTTTAATGAGTGCACAGCAAAGAGATGTATTTTAAAGAACTGATTTAACCAGAAATCCTAAAATAAAGTGCACTAAAGGAGAAACTGTTTCTGTACTGCATTTTCCCAAGGAGTATTTTGTTTTTTTTCTTTTCCCCTCCTGTTTAAAAACACTAAGCACTCAATGTGAAGATTGCAATTGAACCAGCTGACAGAACTTTTTCACACCAGCTAATAACCTGTGGTGAGGGAGGCTTTCAAGGTGTTTGTGTGCATGTCATAAGAACACAGACCATGAGGGTCTTCTCTTGCCAAGAAGCAGCTTTTCTGACATGCTCTTGGAATAAAAACAAAAAACAGACGTGCTGGTTCACATCTGGTTTGCAGACTGTAACTCAACAGCAATGTTCTAAGAAGTCGGTAAAGCTTTTTGAACAGGTCTCCTGAGTGCACATATACAAACATACGTCAGACACACCCAAACATTGGCCGGAGCAGCTTGTACCCTGGATGTGATTCAAGTCCAAGAGTCTATCTAGGTGAAAAGGCTTATATAACTGCTGACCGGGAACAAGCCCAGACCTGGAAGTCCTGTGTTTACAAGTCTGCCCCGTGGTCGTGTCAAGAGTGCACCAGGAAGAACACACTGCAGATGCGCTCACCGAGATGAAATCTCAGCAGGGTGACATGAAAACGGCGACATGGGTCTCAGGTGCATCTTTGTCAGTTTGATCGCCTCTCAAATGGGTTGTTTTTCTGTCATTTCCTTACATCAAGGCTAAGTTCTTCCAAATGAGTTTTCATAAACAGACCTTACAGATAGTTTCTATTTTAAGTGCCAGAGGTTTTGAATATCTTATCTCTGAGATATACGTTTCCCTCCCAGTGCAACGAAGCTCAAAGCTCCCTGTAGCACAAAAAAACCCTACATTTGGCAATCTTTTTACAGTCGACTTCTTTAATAGTTACTCCAACAAAAACTGCCCATGGCGAGGTCTGCCTATTATTCTGAGCAACAGAGATCTAATTTCTTGGAACGACTACAGTAGAATAGATTAAATGTAATTTTAAGCTTGCTGTAAGGACCACCCATTAAATTAGGGTTGAATGTGACCCTTGGCTGTATAAGGATGTCTTACTAATGAGATTACAGGTATAAGGTTTAGTTTTTCTCTGTAGAGTTGTTAATCGTACCTTTATCTTTTTTTTTTTAAATCAAAAACATGTGAATTTTGGTTTCTGGTCTCTGAAGTCCCAGTTTCCAGGTGTTTTGGTGAGTTTATGAATCTATGATTGTGGGATTGTCAGGAGATGCTGTAAAATCACTTTCTGGCTGAAGGAAGAATACAGAGAACCTTACAAGGGTAAACAAGCAGAGACATAACAAGAGGGGTGCCAAACAAAATGGTTTTAAGAAAAAGCCACAGGTGAGAAAACATTTGTGTGATAACAGAAACTGCTGTTTCTGAGCTTCAGATGTTATATTTAAATAAAGGGCTGAAATGAATATTGTTTGTATCTATAGCCACCAGGGAAATAAAGCGTGCAACTACTGAGAAACTGACATGAAGATGTCAGTGTTCTATCACTGTTGTGCTGCACACAGATGTTTTAGTTTTCTGAGAGATGGCAAGGCATGTTTCTCAGCTGGCAAAGTGATGTTTCCACCTGGCAGTAGTCTACTAATATGTGACCACCCATTTGTGGAAGATATTAAGTAATATGAAGCTTTTATGAAATTTGTGGCCTTCCAAATCTCATTAAGCCCCCATTTCAGCTGTACTTTTTAAACCTAGTACTTCTACAAGCAGAATTATTACATTCTTGGTCCTTTATTCCATTTCTTTTCTTTGCCAGTGCAGATTCCCTCCACTGTTGCAGACCTGAAGTCCGCAACAGCCTCACAGATTGAGAGGCAGGGTACACTCTGGACGGGTCACATGGCTAACACAGAGAAAGGCATCCTTTCACGGTCACATTCATAGTTAAAATCTATTTAGAATCGCCAATTAATGTAACATGGATGTCTTTGGATTGCTGGAGGAAGACAGGGTACCTGGAGAGAACATGCAAACTCCAAACAGAAGCCACGGCTGGCTGGTGGGTTTGACACAAGTAAGCAAGCAAAAATAAAAAAATTTAAAAAAGGAGAAAAAAAAAAGGGCTTTTTACATAAGAATGTGTACTTTTTTTAAAGTTTCACTTGGTGACCACTTTAATATAACTGTGATAATTAATTAATATCAATTAATATTGATAGTTATCATTTTTTACCTTACAGCCTATTTATATTTTTCCAGGATACCATACAGTGAGTTAACCCTCGTGAAGCAATGGGTTCAAACCCAGGACAGTGCTAATGTAAAAACCAACAAACAAACAAGCAGCAGAATCAAACTGCTCAGATTTCGCCATCTTTTATTTTCAGTTGACTCCTGTTAGTAAAATGACAGATGCATTTCTTCATATGTACATGTGACTTATAAAAATAGTCAGGCAAATGAGAGAAAAAGCCAGAGGAAATGTCGCTTTCATTCATCATTATGTACAATCGATATAGAACATTGCATTTTATTCACGCTATAAACACAAAAACAAACCCATTAGAACAGATGTAGTGCTCAACTCAGGACACTGGTGCACACCTTTTTTTTTTTCCCTGTTTTTTTCTTTCTGAAACATGAATGACATCAAAGAGAACCACAGATTTGTCATCACAGAAAACAATTTTGGAAAAAGTAAGAAAAAAAAATGGCTCTAGAATTCGCAATTTACAGTTTACAGGTGAAGATTTTTCCGCAATTTTCGTGAATCGCCTGTTTTTAACTTAAATAACTTAAAACAACCAAAATAAATGTGAATCGATTCATACGTTTAACATTAGCAGCATTGCTTTATCAATCAGTACCCCTTATTTTAGTAGACCTTTTCTTTCTTTTTTTGTTTTTACATTATTTTCCCCATTGGACACAAAAAATAATCAGAAATTTTCCATTTCCACCTATACATGAACACATTTTATGGATACAGTTTTAACTGCCTGCCTGTTGGTTTCAGTACATCTTTCATTACAAAAATAGGAGCTTTAGTACAAAAGCTGTTTGGTATGGTGGGTTCACATTAAGCTCTGTAAAATGCAGACTTGTCCACCAGCTTTGCGCTGAACATATCTACAGAACAATTAAATAACCAAATGTGCATGTAGGAGAATCAGTAACACAGAACAAAAATCTAAATAAAATAACAATTAAAAATAAAAAATAAGGGAAGACGTGGCTCAGTGCATTTGACAGGAACTCCTTTTTCTCGCTACCCGGGCAAATCCAAGGATCTGAAAAGCCCTTTGAGCTACACGCCTTTGGGTTTCCTGTCGTCAATAGTAGAATACAGCTTGTCTTCTCAAAAAAGCACTTAGAAATACTTCTGTCAAAATTAAAATTAAAATGCTCAAGGCAGTGTTTTTGTCCACTGCTCTGGACAAACAAAAAAAATAAATAAAACTAAATGAATATAAATGAACTAATGCAGAGGCTGGTTGAGGCTGTACCTTTAAATTGTTGTGGTTACTCTAGCTTCTATTTAGTTGCTGAGCCAGAAGGGAGAGCGTGGTCCTCCAGGTAGTGAGCCTCAGTTACTATAAATACTCTTGTTTATTAGTTTAGGTGGGCGGGGAGGGGGCGGGGGGTATCTCTGGGAATCACAGTGAAGAGCAGGTCAGTTATCTGTCAGGGCATATTAATACGAATATGCGTACACATGTATCATCGAGCCCCAGGACCGCCAGGACCCTTTCCTTTCCTGACTGCTCCGTGGCTGCTGTGGTGGTGGCTGTGGGCCAGCTGTTTGTGGGGGCTCGGCGTGGAGGTGCCTCCTTTGGTCTGGGGGGAGGAGCTTCTGCTGAGGCTAAAGGCAGGACTGGTACCAGACCGGCCCAGGGAGGTCTGCAGAGGGCTGGATGCAGAGAGGCCCGCTGAAATTAGGGATAGGAAAGGATGAGGTTATTTATCATGTTCAAACAGCCAGTTCAGTAGGACATAACTGGCTTGTGTTTGTTTTTTTGCAGTGATACCACAACAAAATACATCGGCCTCAAAAAACCAAAACAAAAAAAAGTCTCGATTAGACATCTCTGGGAGAAGTTCATAACAGTGTCAACTGTGTGGCACTGATTGGAATGTGGAATGATTATGGACTCTAACAATCTTCTCCTTTGTTACTTTCTCTTGGCTTAATGTATCCATAACAGGAACCAGTAAGGTATTCATTCAGTGCATTCATTTTGGCTTGAAAAGAGATGACAAGCTGTAATCTTGTGCATGGGTAGTAGACGTTTAGCTTGCAGGGAAAAGGACAGATTTTAAAACAATACTTTTTAAAAAACTGAGTTACTCTTGAGTTAAGAGTGCTCATTTGAAAATATGGATGTATGAACATGAGAAACAGGACAAGCATGTTTGTTGTGACATCAACAGTCCTTAGGAACATTTGTCCAAGAAATGCATTGACAGGTAAACAAAGCACACATATTCTTTTTGATTTCTGGACAGCCAGTGCCTGTGCATAAAGATCCGTACAATATTTACATACCTTTCGAAACACTGTAGCCATAAGCAGCATAAGCTGCTGCCGAAGCAGCTGCCGCGCCTGCCATCGCTCCTGCCATTGCTGCTGCACTACCTGCAGTTGACTTACGCCCGCGTCCTTTCCCTCCAGTCTTGGCACTGCCTCCAGAGCCTTTAGGCCGCCCACGACTCCGCCCGGACCTGCCTCTGCCTGGACTGATTGTGTCCGAGGCTGAAACACCTGAACACCACAGGCAATAAAAGGAAAAAATAGTAAAAGAAAACTCTTCAGTATTTTACAGTCAGGCGGGAATCAACATCACTGTCAGAGACACTCAGTTTGGTTTGGCCTTGATCCAGTCTTTCAGAGTCTACTGTGGTCATTTCTCTGCAACATTTAAGCGGAATTGCACATTAATCACGGCTCATCATTACTGTAAGTGCTGGCTCAAGCAAAAAAAAGGAACACTCTTCTCATTTTCCATACTGTTTGCACAATCAGAGCCAGAGTGGTGATGTACCTAATCCTCCAGTACCTTGTCTTCTCCCTCTCTGACTCCCCACATCCCACCACTGGTCTGCATTTCTCTACACGTTTCACTCCAAATACTCTGGATTACAACCTCCATATGTGGGGAAAAAGGCCCTACTCTATCACTAACACCAAAGCACACATGAAAACCTTTCATAAAATTCCCCACGCTTCCCCCGACCTTCAGGTCTAAATTTCACTCTTCTTTCCTTTCCCATTTTCAAGTTCACCAGTTGATTCTTGATTCTTTGCTTTCCATCTCATCTTCCAAACCTTTCATTTAAACATCATCTACATCTCTGAAGGAACCAACTTTCTCCCAGCTTGCTGGCTCTGGTTATCACTGCGCATCAATAATCTTGCTGGCAAGCACCTCTTAGCATGGCAGCAAAAATTCCCAACAAGTTTTAACGAAGAAGTATGGATTTAGGAGAGATTATCTTGCCGCAAAAATTCCAAAGTGAAGATAAAAGGAAAAAACATTCACCATGTATCTTGATTTCTGAGTGCGGCCGAGCCAAAATAAAACTGTTATAAATGTAAAACAAGCAAGAAACGAGCTGCATACAGCTTATGAGGTAAAAAGCCACTTGTCTCAATGGACCCCAGCCTATTAAAACACAAGGCGAGATAGCAGAGAGAACATAACAAGCCAGCCTTCTACGTGCAGTGATGACTTTCATGTAAGTCACACTAATTTGCTATTCTAGCAACAGTAGAACAAGATAATAGTCTCATGGAAAGGACAGATTAGGTTTTATTTGGCAACTCCACACTTGGAAGAGATTATATGTACTTAGATTATTTTTAGTTAGGACAAACCATTAGGTTTCTGATAGTGTATGAGATACGTGGCTGGGTGGGCTGGCTGTTTAACACTGCCAAAAATGCATTGGCTAAACAACCAGAGAGCAAGAGAGACCTCTAAAGCCTTTATATAGGAAGAACACAACTTTTAGCACCATTTACATACTTTGGGGTTAAGTGACTGTCTTTAATGCTACATATATGCTACATATTTATTTGGAAACTTTGAACTTTAGCTGCTGATATCACTCACTATACAAACGGATATGTCCTAAATTCAGAGGTGGGGAGTATCAGTAACAAGTCAAATCTGGTCTTGATCTACAGCAAATTTTCCAGGGACACCAACTGCAGAGCAAGTCTATGCAAAGTGCAGAAAAACAAAGTATACTGCTCTACTCGCTCCATGAACGATGGCTAGACTGAAATTGTTTTCTCACCATTCATATTGTCAGAGACTGATCCAGACACAGAGGCGGGTGAGTTGGTGGCACGAGACTGAGGCGCGGAAGAAAGCGGATCGTCCACGATGACAAGCATGTCGCTGCTGCTCTCATCCGCGTCGGCATCAGGAGGTAATGAGCCGGGCTGGAGCTCGCTACTTAAGGAGATCTGTCCATGCATAGGAGTACAAACAGACATACATACAGGCTGCGGGTCAGCACCACAAGGGAACGAGGAACCAGGTAAGTACAGTAAAGGGCAACAAGAGGAACAGTCCGAGGAACAGAGAAGAAAGGAAAGGAAAGGAAAGGAAAGGAAAGGAAAGGAAAGGAAAGGAAAGGAAAGGAAAGGAAAGGAAAGGAAAGGAAAGGAAAGGAAAGGAAAGATTCAATGTGCAGGGTATAAAAGTGACAAATGGTTGGGAAAAGGTAAGATGGACAGAAGAGTGGATCGAAAGAAGAGGAAAGCCGGAGAAGAGAATATAGGGGAAGAATTAATAACCCAAAAGAAACAAAAGATAAGAAAAGAAAAGGGGAGGAGGATTAATAGCACAGCATGCAAAGTAAGATGGTGAGTTTGTGGATGCAGGCCAAAGAAGCCTAATGGAGCAGCCACAAGTCATCACATTTAACATAAATCTCATCCCTTTCCCGCCTCATCTATGACCTACACTTTCACAAAAGCCTTTCTCTCTCTTTATCGCACACATGCACACACCATCCATCTCTTCTGTTTTTCCTCTGGATCCCTCACCTCGCTGAAAGGACTGGGCATGGCCGAGTCCATCTCGACGCTGATGAACGAGTCGTCTCCATCTGCCGACAAGTTAGAGTTGTCTGCTGAGGGGGCGTGGGAAATGACCAGGTTCACTTCCTTTTTCCTCTTGTTCTCCAGCTCCTCATTCTTCTTCTGAAAGGTAAAAACAGAAACGAGAACAGGAGAGGGTATTGATGAAATCAATTCTGCTGAAGTAGGGGTGTGAAATTATTTTTTCCTCTAAAACAGAATTAACCTAACTAGTATATATTAAACCAGTGGTTTAAGCCACTTATTGTTAGAAGGCTTTGCTATGCAGATGACACCCAGCTATATCTATCAATGAAGCCAGATGATACAAAATAACTACTTAAACTGATGATCTCTAAATTCAGATAAAACATAGGCTATTGTACTCTTATTATTATTTCTTATTATTAATTATTAATCTCTGACTCTCTTCCACAGTGGGTCTTTTGTCTTGTCCTATCCCTTCCCTTATCCCGGACCTGTCACAGCAGATGGCTGCCCTTTCCTCAGCTTGGTTTTCCTTCCTGGTTTCTTCCTGTTAAAAGGCGGTTTACCTTCCCACTGTCGCCACTTACATACAGGGGTTAGGTTTTCTCTTATTAACGGAAAGGTCTTTATCGTACATTGTAAAGTACCGTGAGATGACTGTTGTTGTGATTTGGTGCTATATAAATAAACCTGAATTGAGTTGAACTGAATGCGCTGACAGTCAGTTGCATGGCATATACATTTTCTGTTCAGCTCTTGAGTTCAGAGCAAGACAAAACTCAGCAGCCACTGACCAGATTGCCATGAAATCCAGTATGGATATGATCCCCAGAGGAAGATATTTAATGATTTTAGATGAACCTCTGACCTTCCATCTGACCCTACTTTAGTCACTGACTATCTCAAACTAGTGACCTGATTTCTGTCAGATTCACCAGCTATGTACTGTATAATATCTCAAAGGAATAAGTCATAATGATTTCAATGTCCCCTCGACCCTTCCTGCAGCTTGACTATCAGGTCAATGTTATATTATGTTAGACAGAAGAGAGTCTATCGTCTAACAGACAGACTACAGTTTTCACTCTTGAGCTGAACACAAAACTTTCTGTAAAAGTTTCTTCCAGGACTCTTGTCTCCTTATCTTCCTACCTTACAATTTCTTCCATTCCAACTTTCTCTCTAACATTTCACATGTGTTTCTACTTGAAGTATTCTACATATTCCACTCCACATCCAGGCAGCCACCAACTCAGTTAATCAGTTCCATACCTTCTCAGCATACTTCTCCCTCTTCCTCTTGCGCTCCTTCACCTTGCTGCTCTCCTCTTGCTGCCTCTTCTCCTCTTGCCTTTGGCGCACTACAGAAAGAGACACAATGTTTGTTTTCATATTTTCCTTCCCCTCACAGTGAAACTCTAACATCTGCCCAATCAAAACACTCACATTTCTTCTCCAGCTCGTCATCGTCCAAAAGCAGGCTGACCACCTCTTTGGGTTTGAGCGTGTCTGGCTTGAAGTTGCCTCCAGAGATCACTACCCTTTGGATCTTATTACAGAAGACCATTAAAGCATTAATCACCTCTGTTATTAATATGACCATTATGCACTTGTGTTATTTTGTTGTTGTTGGTTTAAAAAGAATAGAGGATATTTTTGACACACCTCGCTCTTTTCCTTGGCCCGCTGCAGTATCCTCTCCTCGATGGTGCCCTGACAGATGAGGCGATAGACGGTGACCTGTTTGGTCTGACCCAGCCTGTGAGCCCTGTCCATGGCCTGTTGGTCCACTGTGGGGTTCCAGTCACTGTCATAGAAGATAACCTGCACAGGAAAAAATATATATGTCATAATATTTTTCTCTAAAATTAGGATATCCATGTTTACCACATTGTCTAATTTTTTTTTTGTGAAGAAAGCCTGAGCGTGAAACAGACACTCCCTTCTCTGCAATTTCGGAGACTAATAACAATGACGTGTTTTCCCAAGTGAACTGCCTTTTAACGTGACAGATGTCCTGTGTTAACAATCGCTTCACGCTCATTGTCATGAAAGCTAATTTCACTCGAACAAGGCTACAGGGAGTTTATAGCGAGACATGTTAATAAACACTGACATTATCATTTTCAGAGGCGTGTTTACCCCTACTGATTACATACACAGTCATGCTCCTTAGTCATTATCCAAACGTATTTATTTATGCTGAAACTGTGTTTCACGACAGAGAATGTGTGCTGCCCTGGATATAGACCTTTAGTAAATGTTAGTGCTATTTAAACTATGATATGGTATCAATAAGGGGCTCACAGTGTCAGCAGCAGTCAGGTTAATGCCAAGCCCTCCGGCCCGTGTGCTCAGCAGAAAGACAAAGATATCCGTTCTGTGGAGGGCAGTGAGAGAGGAGTGGGGGTGGAGGGAATAGAGGAGGGGGACAAAATCAGAAGATATCATTCCCAACTGCATCTACAGCACAAATATCCACATATCATGCCATTAAATGAAGTTGCAATGTAAGTTAAGAATAAAAATGTCGAGCTTAAGTCCTGTATAGGATGTGAAATGTGCACCAGTAGTGAAAGTCCTGCAACATAAAGCAACTTCAATAAACTCCAATAAACTTCAAACTCTTTTGTCCTCCAAAAAGAGTAATGCTGGCGCCTGAGAGCTATGTACTAATGCAAACCAGAGAATGTGGACTAAACACACCCATATATATTTCGATGTATGGGTGACGTCTTATTTCATGCATGCACAACCACTTGCACTCTAGGTCGTATTTTATCTTTACCCACCGACTCTGGAAGTCAGCCACCATATCCCTGCGCTCAGAAATCTTGGAGGATCCATCGAGGCGCATGTAGGTGTGCTTGCGATAAACCATGTACTCCTGGAAAGATGGGACAAAGACAGTAAAGAAAATAATTACTAATAAATAAATAATGACTCCTCATTTATTCTGGTCTTTCACAGAGCAGAAGGTTGGCTTACTTCCAGTATGGAGGAATATGTAGATATAGAATAACTGATTCTAATTTTCACAACATCTTTTGCTTTATTTTCATAAAACCTATAACTAGAATAACTAGATCTGCATCAAGTTAATAAAAAAAAAACAACTTAACTCTAGGATTAGCCAATATTTGGCATTCATAGATCGCTCTCACCACTGATTTCGAAACCAGCGAACCAAAGTTATCCAAACTTCAAATCCAAACTTCAAATCTCAAACTGTTCTTCAGCCTCTGCTCTGGGGATCGCAAGCAGCAACTACACACTGAATTTAATAAGCTCTCAAATATGAAATTCTATTCTTTCTCTGAGGAGTGGATAAAGCCTTCAGCCCTACTTGTTAAATTTCAAGGGTCAAGAAATATTCATCTGTGCTGTAAGAATTTCTTTCTGACAGCAATTTTGTGTCCAAAATCCCAAAATCCCACATTTCTTATGTGCATTCGCTGGAGTTGAAACCTCAATCCGAGCCCAGGGAGGCATTGAGAAATCAAGAGCTTGATATTCTATCCCCCCCAAAGTCTGCTAAGCTGCGCTGTGTGCGCCTGTGTGTGTGGGTTTGATGGGAGGAGCTCTGAAGTCAGAGCAACAGCAGTGATGAGGTGACTCGCTGAGCTTCCTTTGAGCGCTGCCCTGAACTCGCGACCTCCTCGATGAAACATGTCAGTCCCCCCTGAACCAGTCACAATAAATGGCCACACATAACAACTCCCCTCACACAGCCATTATCAATGATAACGATGATTTGAAGCTATGTTTTCTATGACCCCCTCCAAATCCCCTTTCACGACACCCGGGGCCCTCAGTCCCGGCAGGGCCTGCCCCCTCATCGCTCTGAGTGTCTGGCTCTGTTCCCAACAGCCCCATCTGCTCTAACCGAACACTACATTAGGGACCATTAGGGCAGCGCTCGCCAAAATGCTGCTAACCTTGTTGAATTGGGCTTTGGTATCTTGCCAGCACAACGCTGCTGTCTTTCTAATCTCCATCTAAATCAGCAGAATCAAAGTTTTAGAAAAGTTACACCTGAGAGATCAAATTCCTCTGCAGCCTTTTTGTGGTTTACACTTGGAGTCCTGGTTAGTTGCAGCATGCTTTGGATTTCTTCCAAGATGCCACACTGAAATATAAATCCCAACAGCTGGCAATTTTCTACAATATTCTGATCCAGTTTGTGCTAACCGTAGGTGAAAGTGTGATATTTCTGCAGTTTTTCACTCATTTTCTAATGTATTCCTTTACAAATGTTATAAATCAAGCACTAAGTCGGGTTGGCCTGACTGGACAAAATGTTTACTTTTTTCATGCAACTATCATCGGCCCATTATGAACCACATATCGCCAAAAAAAACAAAAACAAAAACAAAACAAAACAAAACCCCCCAAACCCCTATGTTCCCTGAAGTTCACGACGCATGGGAACACGCAAATTTGTTTTAAGAATGCCCGATACTTTTGTATCCACTCCAATTGCAATTTTGCTGTTTCTTTCAAAGTGGCTCTGGGAACACAGGCTGTTCCCAACTTCCCGTTAAAAATGAGTCCCCACAGTCAAGCAAATGCTGTTAGATTAGTGTGCGTGGTCACAGACTGTTCCTAACCCAACAGCTGTAATAACTGAAAAGAACATGCTGTGGCACGATAATAAAACAGAGTCCACTTCAGAACTGAGCTGGGCTTAAGACTGTTATGTCTGCTGTCAGTGACATGGTACATACAACACCTGCCCAAGACCACAGGAGCAGCAGAACTTCACTGACCTTAACTATTAAACAGTGTTTCCAATTTTAGGCATTAATACAGATGTGTGAAAAAACACTTTGTAAAACATCCTATGTCTATGCACATTTCTTTTTGCATGTGTGGATGAATCATTCTGCAATTACAAAAATGCTATCTGGCATTGGCTCCTATGCCAGTCTGTCGAGTTTCTCCGTGTTCGGTTTCTCATGGTGACTGCAAAAGCAGATCGTGTTGGCTTTTTTTCCACTTAATAAATGTTTAGCCACAGTTATTTAGCATTAAATTAATGTAACACTGAAGAGAGAGTCTATACACAGATTGAAATAGCAAAGAAAATTAGAATAAATATATAAATGACCACATTTTGTTTCACAGACGCAAAGCATATTGCCACTGAGCGGACAAATCAGTGTGTGCGCGTGTCATTAAATGTCTGGGGAGGGTGTGTGTGGCAGGCTTCTGCAGGCTATATGAAAACTACATCATATCTTTGACAGGTATCAACACAGCAGTATAAATCACACCTTAGCAGAAAGCTCATTGGACCTTTCTATCCCCCTCTAGTACAGCATACTCAACTCTCAGAGTAAGAAGTGAGCGACCAAATTGCATTGAGGAGAATGAAATGCAGGAAAAATGCAATCTCTGGTTCACTACAACAGTTCAGATCATTTTGGCTTCAAAAATAGTTCCACAATATTACAGGAGCCAAATGACTGCAGTAAGTGTCAGCAAGCAAGAACATGGACTTTGATTAGCTACTGCTAAAAAGTCGCATGTATAAACAGAAAACCAGTTCAGACAAGGACAAGGTGATGAAACCTGCAAAACTATTCATTCATCAAAACCACAGTGTTAACAAACACGGTAACTACAACTCCACTCTCTGGCTTTTCCTTCTGTGTCACAGGCTGTAGAGTTTCTATATTTGCAATCATAGTGTGCAGAAACGTACAAACAAACTGTCATAATATGTTCCACAAAATAATCTATGCAGAAGCCGTGCTTTTCATTGAATAATAGGTCACTGTGTGTCACTCCAACACTCCAAGACAATTTCCCCTCACACCAAACTAGTGATGGCAGCTGGCCGCCCCACCCTGAGCCTGGTTTCTATTAAAAGGACGTTTTTCCTTCCCACTGTCGCCAAGTGCTTGCTCTTAGGGGGTCGTTTGATTGTTGAAAGGTTCTCTGTATTATTATAGGGTGTCTGCTTTACAATATCAAGTGCCTTGATGTGATTGCTGTTGTGATTTGGCACTATATAAATAAAACTAACCTGAATTGAATTGAATAATGAACAAGGGACACCTGAAAGGCAAATTGCATTACTTCATTTACAGACAAAATTCTATTCTGGTTTGGCAGCAGTTCCAAGAGACTGTGGGCATTTCCCCTCATTCCTGCATTTTAAGCTTTGCAGACTTTGCAGTAAAATGATGTCTAAAAAAACTCAGCTTAAATAGGAAGGCAGTGACTCCGTGGTCCCGCTACACTATCAGCTGCTGCCAAAGAAAGCAAACAGTGTTATTTTTCTTTGGGCCACCCGAATCTTAATGATCCATCAACTGACCGCGTGATGTCACCAGAAGAACCGGCAGCCGACTGGTGATGATAACAATGATGATAATGACACAGATCAGCATCAGCTTCTCCCGCACTCTCTCTCTTAGTCAGAGACTCACTTTCAGATAATGAACTCCATCTGCAGATTTATTTATTTTTTTAGCTATGACCAATGACAAACATGGAAAAGGAAAAAAAACCACTGAAGCCAAATTGGGTGAATGTATGATTTCATCCGTGATTGCCTTGAGCCCATTAGCAGAGGAGATGCTGTCATATACAACCTCCCCCTCAACCAACGCCCACCTCCCATTGCATTATGAGGTCACTTACACACAATGACTTCTGTGATACACAGGGCGCTGTAATGTTGTCTCATTAAATCATAGCTAGAGGGAACGACTATAGGTGGGGCAATCAGTGAGAAGAACACTAAAGCAGAATGACTAGCCAGCATTATCAAAGCCATCTTGAGCTTTCTCATCACTGCCGTTTTCCAGTGGCCTTTAACACGAGGCATTCTTGCTGTTTTCCAGACACACAGGAAGACGGTCCTTAGCCACCTGGGCCAGGTCCATCTACCATCAAAGCATTTGGCTGTGGAACCGGCTCTGCACTGTGTGAATAGGGACAGAATGACATCATGCGAGAGGCTTTTGGCTCCATAGTGATGTTTGCAACAAATATGGAGGCAACAACAGAGTAGTGCACCGAGGCTGTCGACACATAATCACTGTCAGGGCTGTGTTTCAGCATTATATTCCTGTAGGGAGAGCAGTAATGCACTTCGATCTTCATCTTGGATTCCAAACTGACAGCCTCTGACCTTCCAATAAGATTATAACTAACTAAGAAGTTGAAAAGAAAAACATGCATGTGGGTAAAAGTAATACGGGTTCATTTATCAAGCTCAAACCGGGAAAAACGGATTTTGTGATCGTTTATTTGTTCCCACCTTTTCCTCATCCATCTACCTTTGTCTCGGTTTTCATGTTATTTCCTTCTCCTCTAACCCCAAAGACCCTGCCACTCCCATCACCCACTTCCCCTCCACTTCCCCGCTTTCCTTATTTCACCCAGTTATCCCTCCCATCTGGCTGCCTCCCCTGCAGATGAGACCCCTCTAATTAGTCCTGACCTGTTAATTAGCAGTCTAATGAGTGCACCAACGAGGGACAGGCGGGTGGTTTAGAGGTGCTGTAGCGCCACACCCCAACGGTTACACTGCTCGGGTGAGGAGCTTAAACAACTTACTTGGAAACTTGGAATTGATTTATGCGGATATCTAAAAGATTTTACTCACCTTCAGGTTACATATTACTGAATGGAATTCAGGACGTTACTTTTTCTACACTTAGCAATACTGTGAGGGTAACTTATAAATAGAATAGATATGAATAGAGCGAGCAGAGCTGTAAAGGCGCAAAGGTAATGAAAATGAGGAATAAACTGTTCTATTTATAGATGTATGCCGTGTATGTGTGCTTTTATACCTCAAGCAGGTCTATCATGCGAGTCATCTGAGAGTAGATGAGGACTCTGTGTCCCTGAGCCTTTAGTCGACTCAACAGGATATCCAAGGTGTGGAGCTTTCCACTTTCTGTAATCAGGCTTTCCTTATCTGAAAGAGGGAAAGAAAGTTTTACCACACAAACCACCTGGGTGGCAACACAGCAACTTTTCCATGTTACTCTCAGAAAGTAGCTGTGTGATGAAATCACATTAATCACTGAAAATATTTAGTGAGTTGACACAATAAAATATCTGCTTACTTACAAAGTTAAAAAAACAAACTCCAATCAATTCAGAAGTTAGATAAGACTCTTGAATAACCCTTTTCACCAGAACAGATAGAGCTGGGGGTGACCGTTTAGTGACCATTTAAATAAAGCCTGTGCCCTGATTGACTGTGCTGTTGCTGAGAGCAGAGAGAATTAAGGATACAATGAATAAGAGACAAAGTGAAACTCTGAGGAAAAAGTGATTTACACTCCATTTTAGACAAAAGCACAAAAGGTGAACAAACAGGCCTGGCAGTTGGTCACGTTTCTGTTGATACCACATCAGGTATTCGCTGGCCTTCAAATGATTTACCGACAAGAGCAATGGGAAAGAGGGGGGTGTTCTGACCCTGGGTCTGCTGCTGAAGTGGTTTCCTCGATGTCCAGCTGATGAGGAATTAACGTCATCTGACACAATGGTAGAATAAGGAAAAAGCTGTGCCTGCATTCGACCCTGTGACAGGCACACGATGGTGTTTGACCGAGAGGTCGTGGCCCTGAGTGGGAAGAACCTAAGGCCAGGTCCAGTGTCAGGGGACAGGGTCAGGTCAGGATTAGAAGAGAGTCCCTATGGGAGAGTGAGGCTTGACCGTCTTACATAAGAGGTGGACTCCTGTCCCCCAAGCCCTTTTGTGCGCTGCAAACCTGGGCTTACAAATATTTCCCAGCGTTATTTCTTCACTTTGCTTCGGCCATTAATTCAAAACACATTCTCCAAAAAGCAAAAAACAGACTGGGATACCTTCAAAAAGAATAGCCTCCTGGAACATATTTGAAACATGCAAAAAAAATTGAAATATACACCTGTGTTAAAATGTACCACAGACCCACAATCTCACATAGATCTTTTTTTAAGGAGACCTTTCTATGCTAATTTGTACTTGGACTGAACCCTGACCTGTGACCTTTTAGTATAACCTTCTGAAAAAATGTCAGGCCTGGCAGAGGTGTTAAAGAGGAACTAATAGAACAGATGAATAGGTGAAATGCTCTGGGGAAGTATTGGAGAGCTCACCTACAGGTCACTGTGGAGTGGTGTCAGCCTGTCAAATACATCCAGTCCTGGTCTCACTCACACTCACAACCTACAGCTCCTGGGAACACGCTGGCAAAATTTGTTCTGGATTAAATTCATACATGTCTTTAATTTCGCTTGTTGTATTTTTCTTCTGGACAGCTGAAAAGCTGAAAAAGGTTCATGTTTTCTGAGGCGCGTAGCTTTTTTGTCAAGTATCCTGTATTTTTTTTCCATTTGCAGAAAAGAGGATTATGCAAAGGTTTGTGTGTTGACCGGTCAAAAAGTTGGCTTGAACATGAAAGAGTGAGACCACAGTGGAGTTTGCCACGTAGAGGAAGAAGTGCAAAATATCAAAGAATCACGTAGGAGAAACGCAGACAATGGCTGCAGTGAATAGTTTTGTTTTAAACAGTTTCACTCCACTGCTAAGAATTTCATTGTATAACATGACTACCGTCTCCTTTGCAGCTAGAGCAAGCTTAAAGACGATCAACAGCACTTGCATAAATAAGAGTAGCCCACATTACTGGTTTTTCCATGCATGGCGTAGATAGCAACATGTAAATGTGGGTCTGCAAAGCTCTACGTAGCACCTACGCACTACTAACGCAGTATCACGCAAGTACTTTACGCCATCACAATAAACAAAGAAGTTCACCAACAACACCTGAAACCAGCTCAACTGAAAGGAAGGTCTTATAAAGAGACATTTTAAAGAAGGAGACATGGAAAAAAAAAATCTATAGGAGACTTCTCTAACAGTCAAACTGGAAAGCATGTGAGCCAACCGTGCTTTTGCTACACCCACAGTTTCAGCTTTGTAGAGGGCGCATCTAGTCATTATAGAAGAAAAGATGTATGTGTACTGCATGTTTTCACAGTTTATCATACAGGCTGAATTAGAATGGTACTTGTTCAGTGCTCTGGTAGAAAGAAGCTGATAGTTACTGCACTGCTGGCTGAGCTGTTAAAAAGCTGTAATGTTATGAAGCTTTGCACATGCATGGTGTGTGTAATGGGTTTAGCTGAACATTTTAAATATACAGCTGTTATGTCCTGATATTAGGTACGCTCTCTCCTTATTCAGACAGAGGCTTCGAAATACCCAAATAGCTGCTTGGGCGCATTACCAAGATGGCTGCCAAAGGGCAAGACTTGCTAGAAAGATTTGGTTAGCAGGATGAGCGTTTTATCTCCTGTCATTATGTAAAATTAAAGGTGTAACAGGGGTCTACATTTAGTAAATGACATGCGTTCTTCCACATTAGTATCTTTTCTCATTATATTGTAAATACAAAAGAGAAAACACCTACAATGAATTGAGCTAACTCACAAAATATTGAAAAATTGTGAAATGACATAGGAAATGCTTTAAGGAGGATAATGAATGGCTTAAATAATACACCTATAGCTAAAGGCATTAAAGTACAACTGAAGCAGATTCGATGTGACACTTTATTTACTCTAAAATAGGCAGTTGTGCATTGCTGTGGTTCTATTCGGTTTGTACAAAGAGCCCAGTGCACCGCAAACCATGAGATACACAATGTACCCTTCCGTGAAAGGCCTGTAATTGGCCTTGGCGTCAAGAAAGTGAATGGACTGAGAAAGTAAAAGACAAGAGAGGCCGGCATGCAGCAGATTAGACATGCAGAACAGAAAAAAAATGGTCCAGACAGAGAGGGACAGACGGAGAGGAAAGGGGGTCTGTGGTGGCTCCGGCTACAGCGAAGCTGGATTAGCCTGGTGGTGGTGGCGGTGATGTTGTGGCTGAGATCAGACAGGGCCTCCCGGCCGCAGGTGCCAGTCTAACCAGGGCCGCTGCTCAGTCAAGGGCACTGACTAACACTTGCGGGCCACGCTGCCAACCACCCAGGCGCAAAACCACCACTTGGCAGAGACACAAATACTCATATAAGACAACACTGCTAAACCCCTGCTACTGATCTGTTTCTGTTTAGGAGATTATATTTAAGCCTCCAGACTCCAGTGTCATGTTTTAAGACAGGTTAAAAGCCCCTATCTGAGGATTTTTCTGGCCAAAGAGGACTAAATGTTGCATGTACTTAAACTAAGTCTTGAATGGCATTAACAGGCAATGAGAAAATCCCATATTAAACAGTTGGATACTATTATTCTTGTATACAGAGACGTGTCAGTCACAATAATCCTTTTGTTTATGACTGGATTATGAGGGAGACCATTAATAGGGAAGCTGCTCTGCTCCTTAAGAAAGCAACCTTCTGGTGTTTGATGACAGCGGTGACCATGATACAGCATTTGGTAGTTGCTTATCAGCATCACTTGATCATCACCATATTGAATTCTGAGTTGCATTCATACACAGAGAAATTATTAACACAAAGACAATAAAAAAGGAAAGAAAGAAAGGCAAGCAAGAAAACAGGCAGAAAAAAATCGTCCCACAGCAATGTGGCTTATAGAGAGGTTGCCGAGTTCAAGCATTTAGTACTGCATTGAGAAAACCCCAGTTTCATATTGCTGCTATACTCTATAAAAGGGAAGCCAAGAAAATGAATAATTACAATTTGGGAGGACTTTGGTGGTCTGTCTCATTCCAATGTAACACTTATGCTTACATTATAAGCTACATGTGGTGGCAATGAAATGCAGGACCACTGCCCTTAAGCGTGAGCAAACTGGATATAGTAACTACGCATGTACCATGAATTATGGACGGTTTGGAGGAATTTAAATGAAAAGGTCGATACAGCTAAAAAAAAACAAAAACCAGTGTGTTGGCTCGAAAGAGTCACTAAAATTCATTGACATAGCAACAGCAATATTATGTAGCTGATTGCAAACAAAGAGATCATGTCCAAATATGTTGTGGTGTGTAGATCAAATTGTGGAGTAAAACTGAAAGCAAGAAAAAAAA
>NW_024582389.1:519777-557418 GCF_018398535.1 Haplochromis burtoni | reverse complement strand
GGCACAAAACAACTTTAAAATCATGGCCTGACAGGGATGAGGACTGCGATAAGACCACACCCCAAAACACGAGCAAATCCCATGTGGTGTCACACCACTCTGCCGTTGCTATGGATACACATATCAAGCTTCACCACCTGCCCTGCCCCCCCTTTCACAGCACCACCCTCCTCGCCACCACCACCCGCTTCAATCCAATCCAGTCTAACAGAGGTATTCACCCAGCCAGGCCCTCCCCATCTCCTTCATGCTTACCGCCTGCTGGCAGATTAAGCTGCACTCCCTTGTCCCTCCTCACACCCCCATTCTACTACATCCACTGTAGCACCCTCCAGCAGCCTCTCCATCCTTCCCTCCTCCACTTCTACACTCACCCTCCCACTCCACGATACACACCCTCTCTCGCTCGCCCCTTCCCTCCCCCTGCTGTCTGTCCCCCGACGTTGTAATCCAATCCCTGCAGGGCCAGAGCCAGGGGTCTGACATGGTCCTGACCCAATTAGAGGCCTGCTGCCAGCTAATTAACCCCGGCCCAGCCCTGGTGCCTGGCGCCTGATACTCCCAAACCAACTATGGCGCTAATTTCATTAATACGCGGCTACAATCTTCTATGCTGTCCTCTGTTTCCTTCCCCTCTGCTGCTGTTGTCTGCCAAAGCCAAGTGGGGAGCTGCCCTGAGCACGGAGGGAAGTGAGCCAGATGTGATGAAGAACAGCAATTTTGCAGAAAAGGAGTTAGTGAAGGAAGATGGATGAATGGTTATGTGAGAAAGAGAGACAGATGGGAGGCCACAGAACAGGTCGAATCAACGATCGAACCAAGCACCAGCCCCTCACTGTACAATGATACATTACACTGGGCAATCAATAAGTCAATGAGCAACACTTGTTCAGCAGCGCTGATGATGGAAATATTAGCCTGACACTACTTTGCTGCTTCTGCATATATTGACAAAAATCAGAGTGAAACTTAATTTTCTTACAGCGACAGCATCAGTACAGCTAAGAGCCAGATGCCAGTGGGAGGATTTGAAAGCTAGGAAGTGAGAAGCCCGACAGAAAACAGGAGAATTTAGTGAAGATTTACAACCCCCCCAAACAAAGTCTGTCTGCATCCAGAAAGCAGTATCTCTGCTCTGGAGCCTGAAAGAGAGTCATAAAATTTTTTTTTAAAAAAGAACATAAATTCCCTTAAAAGAAAAAAATATGCTTGCACAACTAAGTGTGGCTGAGTCTGAGCGATGGAGGAGCATATATGGAACATGTTCACACATACACCACCGCCTCCCCTCAAGCATGCAAGAGGAACGCTTCTTTTGGTTCTCTAGGAGTCGTTAAAGCAGCGGAAGAGACAGACAGTCTGATGAAGACTCCCAAGTTTCGCTGGGGAACCTCACCGCACCACACCACAGCGGCCCACTCTGAACTCTGTCATTAAGACAGATTACTGCTAGTTACCCTTGGCTGGCATTGACTCAGAACTTACCACAGATCAAAGCACAAAGATTACTTGGCTTCCATGTTTAAAGATCCCAGCATAGAAAAATAATGTGGCTAATGTCTCCCCCTTCAGTCTACACTGGATTTTTTTTTTTAAATTTGCTCTTTCTTGTGGACACATTTATAGCCATAAATTGGACTAGGAAATCACAATCCCTTTACACACTTGGCTGTATGTTTTGTTTTTCATTGCTAGCAAGAAAAAAGAAAAAAGCTGAATTCCACAGACGGACACCGGTGCCAGCTTAATGCAGATTAAAAGGGGCAGAGTCAGACGGAGATGTGGTGAGGCTGGCAGTCTGTGTTGTTTTGTGCCTGTCTATCAGAGGGCCGGGGAAGCTTCCTGCCATTTTGGTGGAGAGCAGAGTTTCTTTGAAGGGACAGGAAGGCAGAACTGCATTTCCCACAGCCTAATGTGAACGGCAGGGCCAGAACTTTACTGATGGATATGGAAGTACGCGCACACAGACTCCTGTGTGCTCTCTAATGCAGCTAAAAAAAACCCCAACAACAACCAAAAAACAGCTCCACAACCTGCCAACCATCTCCTTCAGAGATTCCTTCACGGCAGCAACAGTCGTTTAACAGTACACAATAAAGCTAGAAAAAGAGTTAAAGAGTCGGTGCTATAGTGAGAAGCCCGTTATTTTGTGGAGTGGCTGCTTCTAATTAATGCGAGGGAGACAGAGGCCACACAGACAGCAAGGAAAGCTATTTCTGTGGAACTTAAAGTTTCTTTTAAACTTCAAATCTGTCTCCATTTGAATTTTTTTTTTTAATTGAGTGGTTGCGAGGAGTAGAATTTTCACAAAGCAAACTAAACTAATTTGGCAAGAAAACAAGCCCAGAATTTCTCTGTAACTAGAGTCCAATCTTCTTTTTCTGCCATGTCTCCGTGGAGAAGACAGTGTGGCTGCTTGGGCTTCATTTTTGAGCTGATAATACATGATGCTTTCTTTCAGAGACATACAGAAGCATCGTGTCATCATCGGTGTTAACATTTTTAACATGTAATTAATTCTCTCTCTTTTTTCCTTCAAGGAAATAATACAATTACAATGACATCAAAACAAATAAACAAACAAACAGAAAATAATGTACGGTCCAAAATGTTACAGCCCATTGTTTTTTCCTCCTCTATGGCCTGATTCCTAATAAGTCCTCTGATTAGATTCCTCCATCGATATCAGTGGGCAGCTGTACTCACGCCATGGCGCTCAAAACAAACAGTTATTCAGCTCTGCCATTTGTTCTAAAGGTGTGGGGCTGGGAGTGCGGAGGAGACGGAGGGTGGGAAACTTCAGCTGAGCTACTGTACATATCTGAGCCTTGATGTGGCAACAATGTGTTCAGCGGAGGACGGGTGCCTGAGTGTTGGGTCACTTCCTTCCTACTGAGGCTGAGAAAGAAGTGGGAGACCAGACGGACTGAGAGCCCGTGGCCAGATACTGATTTCAGCCCAGCGCACCGTCCTGTCTGTTAGTGAAGGAGAGAGAGGTAAAAGCTTGTCCCCCTGAGCGTGGGAGAGTGTGTGCGGAGGGCTGAGAGACACCTCGGTCCCCGTGTGAGCACCGCACACATCCCTGAATGGGCTCGACTGTACATAAACAACACACATATACACACACACTCACTCGCACACAGGCAGACCATCTATTAGTGTTACCTAACTGAGCACTTGAACAATGACCAGTAGCTAAACTTCCTCGCTTTGTCTGCCTCCGTATAACTTCACAAGAGCTTTCAGGCTGTTCTCACACAGACACACAAATACTTGTTGTGTTTCTCACTTTTACACAGAAACGCTCTCACAAGCACATGTATACACAGGAGCTTAAAAAAAGGACTAAGCTTTATTATTATTTATCTGACAGGATCTAAAGGACCTATTATGATTTTTAGAGAAGCTGTTGTTTTACAGTGCACCTCAGAAAGTACTAAAGGTTGTTAAATGAGCGCACTGCAGGCTTATCAAACAAGGTATCCAGGGTCTGCTGCGCTGGGACAATTTGACAAAACAGTCATCATAATCCATAACAGAGTTTATCAGAGACCCCTTCATTAGGTCACTGAGAACGGATGTGCTTTCTGTAAGAAGGTAGCGGCCTCTCTCACCTTAGACATCCATCAGTCATCTGAAGCCTGGTGGTGAATCACCTTTTAGTGTGCTGCAGCTAACCCTTTGCTCAACAAGCCAATCTTTTCTGATAAAGGTCTGCTAAGCCATAAATTCACTTGGACAAACCCCCCCCCAAAACAAAACACAATCTTTCCATTGAATCTCATAATTCAATGGAAATTGCTGGTATGTGTTGTGAACCTCTGCAGAAGCCCTTTATCTCAGCAGTTCCCTGGGAAATCACTGTGTGACCTACAGGTAGAGATAGTGGAGGGTGATGTTGCTTGCCCTGCTCTCCTGACCCAGGACTAAGATCTATGGATTCTCCCACGGGCCTCTATTACTCACTATTCTATAAAAGAGGATATCCACTATTTACTGTTATTGGTCACCTCTGTGTGGAGCTAAACTTACCTCATTTACTGCCCTAAACAAGCTCTGTATCTCTCTCCACATAAGCAAACGTTCTTCATATTAGCTGCCCCTTGAACAGTCATTGCTGTTACATGCTACATCTAATACATCTATTTGTTAGACTGCAAATTGTGGGACATTTACTTATGGGATTTGATAGCCTAGTGTGAAAAGCTGTGCATGAGACCAGGGGGACTCATTTGAATGTTCAGTAGTAACACTCCAAAGTAAAGGAGAAATGGCCCCTCACACACACACACACACACACACACACACACACACACACACACACACACACACACACACACACACACACACGACTTACCAGGTATCCGTATAAAGGACCATCCATGGCGGGGATAGAGGGCCATCACACCCCCAGGGCATTGTGGGTGAAAGGCATTAGCCCTCACACGCCATTCTGATGCCAGTTCAGGAGAGCCGTACAGGAAACACTGTTTAAAGATCGTGCCTCCTCCGCTGCGTGTCACCTGCCACTCGTATTCAGCACTGCGGTCGTTACAATAGCGCTCCATGGGTACTGCTGTCACCTTGGAAACAAAAGACAGCATTGCATGATGGATAGAAACAACATTTTACGATGGCAAAGCACAAATACTGTACGCTGACATAGGCTCAGTTTTTAAGACTTCTTTTTTTCTTGAACAAACTGATAACTTTGCTCCAGAGAGATTCAAGCTGTAGATGGAGAGATGTCGATGCATGCAGTCCTGGTTTCACTGAATCAGCAACTTCTGCATCTGCGTATGTTTGTGTGTGTAGGGGGAGGAGGAGGTGAGGGGGCAAGAGGAAGCTGAACAACTACTGAATAACCTGAGCAAGAAGCCCTTTTTTGGAGACTCCGTTTGTTTTAAGTGCAGCTGGGAGTCACAGTGTTGACCTCCTGTACCCCAACCACACACAGTCATACAAACATTTCACAGATAAGAGCTTCTCATTGTTAAAAAGCCACAAAAGCATTGTTCACAGCGCTTCCCTCTTCCATTTCCACGACCACCCAAATGCTTAGCTGTTTTAAGCGCGCCAGCACACAACCCCGACTGTCATCACATACAGACAGGCAGGACTTGCAAGTGTGTCCTCCTCAGTCTGTTTGTTGCTCTTATACACATACCCTGGGTGTGGCGGCTAGCAGGAACTTAGGTGGCAGCGTGGGCTGGCAGGATTGGATTGTAAAGGTGCCCAATTTTCTGCAGTGGACCTTCACATCTGTGTGCCCCACCACGCCGGGCCTGGAGGCCGTGAACACCAAATCCTGAAAAGTATATACAGAAATCACCACAATGAATCAATGATTTTGTTTAAGCAGAAAAGAGAGGATCTGCAAACAGAAGTAAACAAAGTAGGATCATACAAAGCTCACTGAGTTCAGTGCTCATCGTTTTATAAGCTGTTTTCACATTATATTTAAGTTTATCTGGCTTTTATCCAAAGATATTACATAACATTTCAACTTAAGGCTGAAATTGCTATGTGAAATGTAAGATTACTGCAGCCTATATGGTTTAAACTCCACATGTCACAGCATGTGGGCATCAGGATAAAACACTGTGGTAAACACAAACATTCATTTGGAACAAAGTATAGTAGAGTATTACAGAATGGTAGGTTTTTAAAGGAATATGATAATGTCTGCTTTTGTGTGACGTGTGTGAGATTATGGGTACACAGTGCCATCTAATGGCAGATAAAAAAATAAATAAATCAACTATCAGTGTCAGACCAACTCAGGCAGTGCTTAGCAACTACAATTTTTTCTTCATTTTCTTTGTTGAAGGCCATAATGCTTTGTGTGTGTTTCACAAAAGCAATGCACCAAGGAAGATGTTAGTTTTTCAAACCCAGCAAGAACAGATTATTTTCACATTGAGCACTGAAAGCTTCATCCTCTTTGAACATACAGGAGGATGTTACGATTGTTAGCAGATTGCAGTTAAGACAAAAAAAAAAAAAAAAAAAATCAGTTTAAAAATGTGCTGACAATATGCAAAAATCATATCAGCACTTCTTTATGGTTGTGAAATATAATTATGATGTCAGATACAAACAAAAGCAGAGTTTCATATGGTAGATATGGATGACATTAAGAGAAAGACAACATGCTGTTTGTATATTACGACTGTTTCAGCACTGAGATGGAACAGAGATGAAGTGAGAGTGAAGCAGAGGGACAGACAGCCAATCCAAAGCTCCCCCACAGCTTTCTGGGTATAATAGTGCGCGTCTTGGTTCTCTCGGTTTTCTCAATTCCTTGATAGAAGCAAAAGGAAAGCTGAAAGCAATACTGGCCACGCTGTCAAGTACACAGCCAGAGAGAGATGAGCCAAGCAGAAAGAAGTGCCACTGTGTGCCAGCTCCATGCAGTTTTAAAAGAAAAATGAGGAGTTAAAAGAAGTTGGCAAGAACTGCGGGAGTGAGTCATTTCTACAAGTAGGAGTTTGGGGTCAGCGTGGTCATAAAGCACACATACAGTAAAAACTCTCCAGGTGTCTGCGAGTTTCTATTCCTTGCTCATATTTGAAGTTGCATCTAATATTCTTATTCTCATATGTTGAGAAGCTCCAGGGGGGAACCTAAGATGCTAGACAGCTGCCTAACCCAGCATGATGAGGCCGGGAAAGGAAGAGGAGGATGGAATTACCCCCGGCAGCATTTACTCCTGAGTATTTTCCACCCAACAAGTTAAGCTAGAATTGGTGGAAGGGTGGAAATGTGATACAGAAAGTATCTGCCAATGGCTAGAAGTTTGCTGAGTGAAATCTTGATGATTTTTTTTAGGCTTTTCAGTTAAGCAGATAAGTGAAGGAGCAGGAATTTTAAGCAGCGACAGTGTAGAGCTTTTATTATTATATTTTTTTTACTATTCTTTGTATTTGAACTGGCATTGCACCACTTCTGTACTAACAATAAGATTTCCATATTGCCAAATAATACAAAGAAAAAAAAAGTCAAAGCAATAATGTGCTGTCTCAGCAGTACCCATGAAACTATTTGCGTGTAGAGAAAAGGCTTTGCTGTATGCATTACATTTATCATCTTTACCGACGAACATTACACATCACTAATCATATTTTGTCATAAAACACCAGCAACACACTGGTCATGTATACTAATCCACACAGACAGACCTCACAACCAGCTAAAAGTCTGTACTAAAAGCAGATCAATATGTTTTAATTATTAATACAAGACTTTGTATATATATTTTTGAAATGGTGTTTAATGATTTGAGGAGATTTCCTGTACACATCTGATGTAAGAGTGAAGCTAGATGGTGTGCTGCGAGGTCGTAGAAACATATACCAGGAGGGAAATCGACATTAATGGGTCACAGGGCTACAAAGGGATTAGGTTCCACATTGCGTCCCTGTGGACGGAGAGGAAGCTTGGGGCAGAGAGCATGATGTGTGGCCAAACACCGGCTGATGCTCTGGAGAGAATTTCAGCACTGTCAGCAGGACATGGATCCTTTACTGGCGTTTCTCATTTCTGCCACACATTAATGTGTACTGCAGATGGCTACTCAGGAATTTCTTGCGTATAGCTTGCCATCAGCATGCATGCACCTTGATGTTTCTTACCTGCAAAACAGGACTGTTGTGCATGTTGGGGAAGGAAATGGGTCGGTTCAGCCACAGAATCAGGTCCTTGCGAGACAGACACTTAATCCCTGGCTGTAACTTTCCTCTGCAAGCCTCCCCGTCTCCGGCTTCCTCCTGGCCCTGTTCTTCAAGTTCGAACAGGCGCTGATGATGGAGCCGGTATGCAGCTTTCAGAGACAGAAAAAGGGCTAACCACCTGTAAAGGCAGGAAATGAAGACTCAAGTTACAAATGGGAAAAAAACTGTAGAAATGGGTTTAAGTGATACATAAGCTCAGCCTCAATTAAGGTGGATTTACAACTTTTCAATGTTTAAAATTGGACTACAGTAATTTTGCTTACCCCTTTGGCTTTAAGGCAACCCACTGTTTAAGCCAACTTACTTCCCAAATCTTCACAAACAAAAGGATTTAACAGCAGGAGGATGGGGCTGTGCTTAAGATGACCATATAAGGTCACATAAGGTCATATATATCCACTCTCACTGACATCTTACTTAGCTAAGAGTAAAAATATCCGTCTGAAACAGAGCATTTAGAGCAGTCTAAAGCCTATTTGATGCCTACCTTACTAAGGTGCCTTGGAGGATAAGATTGGACAATTCAGCTGGTGACACGTCAATGAAACGCAAGAAGGAGAAACAGCTTCCTTTGTCATCACCTGAAAATGGCAAATAAAAAAATTTAAATATTTGAAACATGACACTAAAGAAATCAAAAAAGGAGAAAATGTTAAACATGGATTAATGGAAGTCAGGGATTAACCACTTTTGATTGATGGAGGCAAACACAGGTATTTAAAATGCCCCCTGTGCCCATTTTTCTGACAATATTTCTGATTAAAAATAGCTGAACTGTGTTTCAGGTCTTCACCACACTGACTGAACATGTAGCCAACACCAAACTGGTGTGACAACAGGTTATCATCAGCCACTGCCATCATAAGTATCATTTTATTATCAGTGCATCCCTAATGGAAACATCAAATTAAGAAGACAGAAACTGAGGTTTGGATGTCAGGTCACGTCACAGGAGAAAACCAACTCCTGGTTTGAGCAAGAACTGTCTGTATTCTAGCTGAGAGCTTGACGTGTGCTCACCTTTCCTGTGAAAGAGAGACTGCTGTATGTGATTCGGGGAGAAGGGAGACAGCAGCACTTGAAGTAATCTGAGGACGACATGGAGAGAAAGACCAGGTTACACCAAAGTTTAAAAAAAAAAAAGGAGGGATAGCAGACCTGAACCTAAATTTGACATGATCATCTGATCTCAGTCCAACCCACACAAATTCTTATTTTCCTATCTATAATTGGGATAATAACCACTTGTGAGCCCCAAAGTCAGCTTATGTCCACAAGGCTGAATATTTGTTGAAGAAAAAAAACAGACAGTTTTCAAAGTGTTTACACAGTAATTTCAAATGTAAACGTAACCCTAAAACACTGTTAACAGAAACTCTGACAGACCGTCTATTATTGGATTAAGTGAATATTAGTGAAGATTACTTGATCCTGTGAATGTCTCTGTGTGTAAGAACTCACTTTTTCCTGGTCTGATTGTCCGTGTGAATGAGGCCATGACGGTAGAGGAACTTGCACATGACGTAGGGCTTGAGGGACATGTGGAAAGGTGAGCGGGTCTCCTGACGCTCAAACAAATCAGGGTGGTTGCAGAGCTACGCACAAACATACGCACAGTTGGAGTTCAGGAATCAGCATGTTTGTTTTGTGCAGCCAAGTCATTGTTCGGATCAGACTAACATTCTCAACAAACGGTAAATGGACTTGTTCTTATAAAGCACTTCTACTGTACTTGAGCAATTAAACTGCTTTATACAACATATCTCTTTCACCAATTTCACACAAACACACGTTTAAGAGCTTCCTACCTAATAGTCACACATTCACACTCTGCAGAACGCATCAGCAGTTCAGTATTTTGCACAAGGACACTTTGGCATGCAGGTTGGAGCAGCCAGCCACCTTCTGATTAGCAGATGACCTGCTCTACCTCCTGAGCCACAGCCAACCAAAATATGAGAATTAATATAATTTATTTTTTAAACCCACTATACCTTAATAACTAAATAGGTTATGTTTACATCAGTGCTTGTCTGTTTTAGTGCCAAAAAGTAACAGGCCAATTTTCAGCAGCTGGAGCAGTATTACGGTGCTGATTTCACAATTACTTTAACAGTCCTGTCACAAGCACATACGCCAGGGAACTGCTTAGGGTCCAAGGCTTTTAAAGGGCCCCTAAAGAACAATTTGTGATGGCATCTATGTGAAAATGGCCCCCTTTCTCTATGAATTATGCAATTTAGGTCATACTAAATAAAAGATTTGGTCCATTTTGTATATTTGGTCATATCAGACAGAAAAGAAGATTACCTAGGGTCTGCTCATTGCACAATGACTTTGTGATTGGCAATTAGTTCGTATTGTTATGTGCTGTGCGATGTAACCAATTTATTGTTCAAACATCCAAACATATGCGTAGCCATAGTCTTATTTATTGTTCTTGAATATCTAGTTATTTGCTGAGCGTATAGGTCTCTTCAAGTGCCCTTCTAGTTTTCATACATTTTTAGCATTGAATACCATAAAGACAATAAAATATGGATCAGAGCTCATACCTTTCTAAACTGCATGACCAGATTCATGAGGGAGGAGGTGGTGCTGTGAGCCTGCTGGGCCGTGCCCATCGAGGACTGCAGCAGATCCTCGATAGAGATCTTGTTTCTCAGAGCCTGGTAGAGCAACCTTTGCCGGGAGGTCAGCTGACAGTAGGTCAGGATCTCAATCTGAAGAAGGTAAGGAGAGTTCAAACATTAAAAAAAAAGACATATAAGTCACATAACATACATGCAGAATAATGCCTTATTAAAACTGTGCTGCAGAATCATTGTTCTCAACGAAGGATGCTTCATCATGTGTAGTTCAAATTAACTTTACATTGTCCCCGCCCCGTTGGTCAGCCGAACAAAATGGTTTTGATTTTTCTGAGTCAGCATTTCTATCCCATTAGAACACACACAGTGTTTTCCTGTGAGCTTAGCCCAAACTGTTATGCGAGTATGGACTTCATGCCATTTGCCCAACAGTCTTTAAACAAACATTCAAATCTCTGGTTTTATCTTGTGCCACGCTTTGATGAAAGCCGTGAAACCCAACGGTAACAATCCATAAAACCATACCGTGAACCACCAGTGAACTTTCCTGGTTAGTATTGGCTTTCAGTGTTCTGACAAAACAAAGAGGAACCAGCGGAGAGCGGAGAAGTCAGGGAAGTGGGCTGGCAGGACTACATGTGGGTGCAAAGGAAAGTGAAAAAGACAGATGTGGGGGAGTGGTGAACTCTGCCATTCCTCGAGACTCCCACAGAGCATGAGCGACTGCGTGTGTGTGTGTGTGACCTCGGGTCCAACATCTGTCAGGAGGATCTGCCAGCACAAGCATCACTCATACCTTCATTACAATACTTTCTCTGTCAATGAGGTGTACAGAGAGACAGATGGAGGAAGGCTCCATGTTTAACCAGGAGAGGTGACAAGCATAATACCACAACACCTGCATTTATTCTAGCTTTAAGCTCCTTTATTGCATCATATTAGATTTCATTTATTGAGATCCTCACTTCTTTTTTGGACATATTTTCTATTCTATTCTTTTTTTTTAATTTTTTTAAACAGAGCATTGTGTTCTGCATCCTGATCGGCTGTAGCCCATTTTCAATCAATCATCTCCGTGCTGTGTCTCCTGTCCGGTACAGAATGCGTTCAGCTTGTCAAATTTACATAAATCTTCGATCGCTAGCAATGTGACTCTGAGTGGTGTACTGTATGTTTGTAACTTTTCACCCCAACAAACAACAATGTCGACGAAACATTTTGGACTGTCAAAGGCACCTGCAGGTGCCTTTGATTCTATACTTCTTCTATACTATACTATACTAATTCTATACTTCTATACTCTATTCTATACTTCTGGACTTATTTTTCTACGAAGGTTTGAGCTTTGAGAGTGTTTAAACAAGACAGATTGTGGGAAATTGTTCACGCCTGTCTGAGAAAAGTGTATAAAGTGTGTAGTGAGGGGTTTTATAGCCTTAATAATAATTGTAAAAAATAATGTTGGCTACTTCACGGATTTCACCTATCGTGGGTTAGTTTTAGAACGTAACTACTGCGATAAAGGAGGGACCACTGCAAATCACATATTTCTTATACTATCTTAGCAGAGTATAGGGATTAAAATATGGAGAGGGAATGTGGCATAACACGAAGGATACCACTTGGGGGGGAAGAAACCCATCTTTTTTTGCCCTTAGGAAAACTGAAAAATGAGATTGTCGTGTCACCCTTAATTGTTAATACACTCTTGGTTCTTCTACCTTGTCTGAGAGTTCATTTTCCACATCCTTCTTGATTCTGCGCAGCATAAAAGGCTTCAGGATCATATGCAATCTGGATAGTTGGTCTGAAAAACAACAACAAAAAAATTATGTTTACTTACAAATCATATCACATGCAAATAGAGCCAGGATAGAAGAACAGTGTTGGTACACCTATTTTCAAATAAGCTAAAAAGCATACATATAAAATAGGGGGAAAAAACAGTAGCCTTTGCTGTACTCACTCTCATCGATGGCAGACTTGTTTTCAGCATGGCTCTCTATGTCCTTGGAGAACCACTCGTTAAACTCTTCATGGGAATCGAACAACGTAGGCATGATGAAATGCAGCAGGGCCCACAGCTGAGAGGAAAACATGCAGTCTCTTACAGTTCTGCCCGGATGACCACACACTTGCCAACACACACACACACACACACACACACACACACACACACACACAGACAGACAGACAGACAGACAGACGTCTCTCACCTCAGCCATTGTGTTCTGAATGGGCGTCCCGGTTAGCAGAAGTCTGTTCCGACACTGGAACTGCAGGAGGATTTTCCACCGAACGCTGAAAAAGCACAGAAACCAGGACCGTCACCTGCTGTGACAGCTACAGATGTTTATCATCTGCATTTAACACTTCATTTAATGTAATCACTGGATGTACTACATTTTTTGGGATTATCGCTTGTGTGTGGCTGTACGTTTGGCCAGTCTATTGATTTTGGCTGGTCTCCAGTAGGAGCCGAGAAATGACACACACTAGTGAAACCGTAGAGACCGGTTACTGTATTTTTCCAGACATTTTTGTTGATTTACCAAATGATTTAAAGAACAGTTTCCCTTGTTCTGCATATTTTAGCTGATTTATTACAAACTTTTTTCACTTGCATTTCTCAAGACACTTATCCAAAGCACGCAGGGCTTTATTTGTTCTGACAAAAAAACAAGAAAACTTACAAATGGCCACAGCATTCTGTGCAAGTTAGAACTGCTGGGACTAGAAAAGAGTCATTTATTTTACAACACTTGTGTTTTGGCCAGAATGACATTATAATTGGTTAGTAAAGTTGTTAAAAGGCCGGTCTGCATTTAAAACATCTTAATAATGTTTGTATGTTCAGGCTAGTTATTGAGTTGCCAAAGAAGGGTAAGATAAAATCTTTAAATACAAAGTCTGATAAATCAGATATCACGCATCAACACATGAACCTGTGACCCTGTGATCACAAATATCAATGCCACCATGATAACGCTTTACCTTGTGCTGCTTTTCAGTGCCTGGGCTTCATCTAGAACCATGTACTGCCACTTGACTCTCTGAAAGTACTTGACATCTTGGACCACCAGCTGGTAGCTCGTGATGACCACGTGGAATGGTGCATTTTGCGTGTAAAGGGTTTTCTGTGTGACAAAACACAGCGTTAAGAGTTAAAAGGATAAAAAGTGCTGAGTTTACTGGCTGCAAAATGTACGGTGATGTATCCTATAATGTTTACCTGGCTCCAAAATTTCCGAATCACTTTCCGATCGTGAGGATTTCCCCAGTACGGTAACACCTATGGGACATATCAGTAACACTGTTCTGTCAGAAAACCTTCATAGATCAAAATAATCCCCATGTGAACATGTTTAAAGCAAAAAAACAAAACCCTACAGTTAAGACTGAGCAATGCTGGAAAAACAGAGCCACAGTGATGTTCTCAGAGAAAATGTCTAGGCATAACATCGCACATGAATCACTGCCCCACTTGTTGAGATATAGAATGCGATGTGAAAAGATTTACACATCATTACGTCGCTCAACGCAAGCCGCTTTCCCATTGTTTTCAGTCAGGCTTGCTTTGAATGTTCAGGAAGCTTATCTTCAAATTGTGTAATGGGGTCTTTTCACACCTCATTAGCAAAACAAACTGCAATTGATTTATTTCCAAACTGGCTGAGAAAATGGGCAAAGCTGAATGTCGTACACAACAAAGAGTCATGTTTATCACTGACTGTGTGTGTGTGTGTGTGTTCAAGCATAGCTGACATATTGATGCATTTGATAATATTTTGGCTACGCACAGTCTTTCAAGAGCCAGTTATGGCATGCAAAATGATTTTTTTGAGATGTATCACTCAACAAAAATAAAAACAGCTATGTAGTTATGTGTCAATGCGAACAGTGCTACAATACTGCCCCCAAATGGACAGCTCCAGATAACATTTCATCTGGTAACCTGCGCTTGCTCTCAGAATGTCAAAACTAACAAACCACTGCATTAAGAAGCGGAGAGAGAAATGCATTGGCGGAAGAACAACAGAAATGACGAATCAGCAGTTCCTTTGGACGTGCTTCTGCAGATGTTTCAGTGTGTGTGTGCTCACTTAGCCACGATGGGTTCTCACCTTGAATTTTGGCACAAAGCGGGTGAACTCCTGATGCCAGTTGTTGAGTGTAGACGCTGGAGAGATGATCAGGAATGGACCCCAGATGTTATCTCTCTGTTGCAGGAACAGAAAAGCAAATATAATGTCAACCACCGCAACAGGTGGTCTGCTGTGCTTGTGTGAGCAGCACCCAGAAAACAGGAAGTCCTGGAGGGCCTGTGAAGCCCACAGCATGCACCTTCCTGTCAACGACAGTTGACTGAAAAGCTCGCATTTCCACCTTTTTTTTTTTTTTTTTGGCCTTTGGGGTTGTGAGACTAAAAAATGTAAAGAGCTGGCAAATCAGCTCTTCAGAGGAGTGAAGTCATATGACTAATTCATTGAAATGTTCCAGCACCTGCAAAAAGCCAGAAACTGGGGACCATTTAAAGGATGCAGGTGCAAATAGGCTGCCTTTTAGATGTTTTATCACAAGTCGAAAACAATGGTGGAGTCAACTGAATATTCCGCAAAGTGTTTTGGAAGAGTGTGGTGAATGAAACCTTTTGGCCCCCCGTCCTCTCTCTCACCTCTGCTAAGTGTGCCAACAAAGCGATACTCTGAACTGTCTTTCCCAGTCCCATTTCATCTGCCAAGATTCCATTGATTCCCTGTGGAAATGAAGAGCAAAAGAGAAAAGGGAAGAAGAATTAAATCACTCAGTGGGGAGGAAAAAAAAATATTAGAAAACATCCTAAAACTGTACACATGTTGACCAAAAACAATGCTAACGAACCCTGAATCATGTTAGTGCTGTTACACTAGAGATTCATAAATTTTCTTAACCAAAACACTAATAAAGATTTCTTTTATACTGTTGGCCATTAAAAACTGCCCAATTCATAGTAATGAAAACAAACTAAAGGAATACTGAGAGTTTCAGAAAAGCGCAGCATAAGTCAGAAAAAACAATAAAAAAAATAAAATAAGACACGTGTACCTGTTCATAAAGGTTAGCCAGCCAGTTCATGCCTTTGAGTTGGTAGCCCTTGAGTTTTCCGTTGAAGATGGTGGGTTGAGGAATGTCTTCATCTGCGCGGATGGATGGGTTTGAAAGGCTGTAGCTTTCTCCAAACCCAGAGCCGGCTCCTGTGGACAAGCTGCCAGCTGCATGCAAGGACGCACTGCGACTGTCTTTAGCCTCTTCATCGAACATTCGCGTCTAAAGGAGGAGATTTGGACATTACTGCCAGTTGCGCTGTGTGAATTAGGGCATCTAATAAAGGATGTGCATGAATTACTCACTCTCTCCTGATGAATCTGGTAGGCCTCTTGGGCATTCCTCAAGGCCTGGGATTTGTAGTATTCGCTATCTGCAATCACATACAATCATCTTGTGCATAAATGCATTGCAAACCATTTAAATTTAATATTTCTTCTGACAGAGTATATAGTCAAATCACAGATAGTCTAAACTGAAATTCTTACTAATGTATTACCACAATTCTTTATACTTAATCAAATGAACTGCAAATTATTATCATTAGTAAACGGTATAATAGCAACAATCATGATAAAAACAAAGTACACACTCTTTAAATTTTAACGTTTTTGCCTTAAAATCTTGCAAATGTACAAAACAGGACATGTTACACTGTCGTTATCTATTTACTGAAAAAGCAAAATGCAGACGAATTGAGTAAAAAAAAAAAAAAAAGTACATACTTACTGCTTCCCCATGAATTAGCAGGAGAAGCAGCAGTCAGCTGCTAAGCAAATGCACTTGTTTACCTGATCATCAGCACATGTGTTCAACAGCAGACATTTTGGGAGTTTGCTGGCCTGGAGCATTCATGTGTGTGTTAACTTAATGTGTTAATTCACCCCAACGCCAGACCCAAGACCTATATCTCAGGCTCTGCAGGCCTCAGTTAGTATGCTAAATGTTAACATTTGTGACAGTACAATTAGAAAAAGACTCGAGCAACGGTGATGATTTGGGCTTGCTCTACAGTGACAGGACCTGGGCACCTTGCAGTCATTGAGTCAACCATGACTCAATGACTGCAAGCTGTATGCCAAAGTATTCTAGAGTCAAATATTAGGCCATCTGTCCAACAGCTAAAACCTGGACCAAACTGAGTCACGTAACATGACACTGATCACAAGCACAGCCACAAATTTATGACAGAATGACTGAAAAAGAAAAGAATCACGGTGTTGCAATAGCCGAGTCAAAGACCAGGCCTAACCCTGACCCAAATGCTGTGATAGAATACCATCCATCCATTCGCTTCCGCTTATCCTTTTCAGGGTCGCGGGGGGCGCTGGAGCCTATCCCAGCTGTCATCAGCTGGGATTTGTAGGTATTCTATCCCAGCTGTGATAGAATACCTACAAATCTAAATGATCCATAAAGAAGACTGGACCAAAATCATTCCACAGTGACATGAGAGACTGATGAAGTCACTCATTGCTTCACTAAGTTATTGCTACGAAGGGCGGTTCTACAAGATCCTGAATCAAGGGTGTTCTTACTTTTCTACACAACGCTTTTGCATTTTGACTTAGGTTTTGTTAAATACATAATGACACAGTGTAACACATCATGTGCTTCGGTTCATTTGAGATTAATTTTAAGACCTACTGAGGACTAGATCATTTTTATCATGCTTGTGAATAGATGGAGAGTGTACTTTTGTTTTACCATTGTAGAAGCGCCTTGAGGTGACTTTTGTTGTGATTTGGCGCTATATAAATAAAATTGAATTGAACTGAATAGAGGAAGAAAAAAAAATCTAATCTACAAGTAGAAGATTAGACAGGAAACAAACAGAAATGAGTTTCGTCCCATTTAATTTCACACTGTTATAGTTGATGAAGTTGATAAATTTCAGCCATCAACGATGACTACTAATTTCTTCTGTAATACATTAAACTCGATTGAGTCGTTCATACCATAGTCCTCTTGTCCCATGTTGACCATTACTCCTCCTCCAATGTCTATCTGTCTCTGGGCTGCAGTGTCTTCAAGTTTTCTCAGAATTTCCTCCTGTGCTGCATCTGCACCTGGAGCCCCCACGCTAGCTTTACCACTCATAAAATGAGCATACAGCTCCGTCTGGGTAATGAGAAAATTCAGTTTGCGCTGCTGACGCTTGGCCTGAGAGAGTCAAAAAAAAAAACCCAGGGAGAAAAATGTATCTATATTTAGGATTTTCAAAAAACCTGTAACGGCAAATTAAAAATGTCTCCATAATAACTTCCTTGTCACAGACCTCTCTCATTTCTTCATCAAGTTTACGTTGCTCCAGGGCTTCCTTCTCGGCTCTCTTTCTGTGCTCCTTTTCCACCTTGTCATATTTTTTCCAGTAGAGCATCATCTCCTTGGTAAGACGCCGGGCACGGGGTAATGTTTCTTTACAGTTCTTCTGAGCCTGAATAGCTGCACGCCGGACCTCTCGCATGCACTGGTGAGCCAGCTAAGAGGACATGAATCACACGTTAAAAGTTACTTTTGCAATATACAGACATGGAGAGTTACCAACACGCTGAACACGTGTGCAAAACCAAAAACATTTAACAAAATGCTTTAAATGTACCTAGCCATAGAGTGCTGTGTACACTTTACTCACCTTTTTTGCATTGGTTAATACCAGATTCTTAGCAGAAGTCTTCTGCTTGAAGGACTGAAAAAAGTAGAAATGGGACAGTTGGCATTAGAAAATGTTGGAAAAATGGGACCAACATCAAAACAAAACTGACTCTTTGCTTAACTAACCTTGGGGATTTCTTTTTTGGCAATGGTGAGCCAGACTTTGCGTCGGCGAGCATTCAGCTGCTCGACGGTGAGATGTTTTTTCTTCACCATGGGCAGCGGAGCATCATGGGAAAACTTAGCAAATATTTTGGTGACGAAGGGACGCTCCTCATCCACAAATTCTCCCTCTCCCCGTTTCTTCTTCTTCTTTACTTTTTTTAGTTTGGCTACAAAAAAAAAAGGAAAGACATTTAAATGAAAAGGTAGATCTTGTTTGCAGTTTTAAAATATGTTTTTCTTGTTTGTTTTTGTTTTCCTTAAAGGCACTGACACTGGCGTGCCTTTTTTCTTCTTACCCTTAAATTTCTTTTCATCTTTGATTTTCTTTTTCTTTGGACCCAGCAGATGGCGTTGTTGCTCATAGAAGGGATCATGAGTAGATAAGAGTCCCGTGCTGTAGTACTGATATTGGTGAAGCTGAGCAAACACAAACACACAGAGGAGCATGATACATCTTAATTAATATGTCTGAAGAACTTTGTTGTAGGTGATGAGGCTCTGAATTGGCTGATTTTCATTTTTTTAAAGTAAATGTCTTGTCCTGTACTTCTTTATTTAGTGGGGTTCCCCAAGGTACTATTTTGAGTTCCCACTTATTTGCTTCTTATATATTATCCCTGAGGCAAATTGTGCATGGCCATGCCATTGATTTCACCCAATTATATATTTCACCACCTGTTCTGGCACCAGAGCTACATCCTGCATTATGTTCTGACTCTCTGAGAGGGGATTTCCAACACATTTCGACAGCTAAATGACGCTAAACCAGAAGAAATTATGAGAAACCACTATGAATCAAGCACAAGCAGAGTTATTTGCTCTTTTTGTTTTGTAGCACTTATTGATTAAGAACTTAATAAAGAAGCTTATTATTACAATGACATTAAATTGACACAAAGTATTAGCAAATAGTGTTCTTTATTTATGTGTGTATTTGTACCTCCCGGTCAGAGTAGAAGTTACTCTGATGCTGCCTCGTGTAACGATGGAGCCTCAGCATGTCATGTAGTTCTTCCCGAGACATGCTGAAGTTAGCGTCATCTGAGTCTGTATCTGAGTCTGTGGTGTCATCACTCAACAAGATACTCTACATGAGAAAAAAAGTAGGTACAGGCATGGTTAAAGGAAGCTGAGAGCATGTGACACACAAACGTATCCTATGAGAGAGGAGGTAGATATAAAACTAAAATTCTTCAAATATAGAGGTCAGTATTAGCCAGTGTAAATACCTTCAGCCATTTCCTGTTCTTCTTCAGCTTAGAAAAATTGTAAAGGCTTGTTTTATTTGCCTTTTGGTCTGTGAAACAAACAAAAAAAAGAAACAACACAGGATAAATATGCATGAAAAGATTCATTAAACCAATGAGTGTGGATGTGTAGCAATATGTCACTAACACATTTCTCAATACATCTTACCTTTACCTTGCAGAAGTACTCCATTAAGCGGCTTGCCATCTGCCAATCCATCTCCTTGATCACACGACTCATTCTTTATTGTCAAAGCCGTATCATGAGTGGTGGCATCCAGGGATATCCCTGGCTCCAGTCCACCCTCGCTGTCATCGCTATCATCACTACAAGAGAAATGTATGGCCGTAAGCTCAACATTTGCATCCTATTTGTATATTATCCGTTCTCTTCTTAGACAGTGTAATGTAAAGCAGATGACAAGAGGTGCAATCAGCCATGCAAAACATCTAAATTTGTATATATGTATGTATATATAAATAAATAAACACAATATACAGTTTAATTTTGATAAGATGGGAAGATTGCTGCAAACACTTCGTTTTTTTTTTTTTTTTTAGGTGGCCAAAACAAACCTTAGCCTGGAAGCAACAAGTGAATGCCCACTATCAGCACCTTTTTTTCTGTACCTGGTTATGTCTCTGTTGAAGATAGCAGCGGTTTGACGCAAAAAACTGTCCAACTTCAGGGATCTTTCTAAGCGCTGCAGGTAGAGAGGTTTGGCTAGGCTGGAGGCCCCTGATACCCCAACCTCCAGCTGGCCACCCTGCCCTGACGCCATACACCACAGACCACCTCTGCCCAGCAGGGCAGGACCTTTTACTGAAGAGAGAAGTATGGAAGAAATAGATGTGCAAATGGCACAAGGTAAGAATGAGCAGTACAGGAAAGTTACATCTATGTGAAGAAAAACATTTTAATGTTATTCACCTAAAGAGTAAAAATGGTCCAGACTAAAAGGAACTGTACATTGCTTCATTTTCTCAGCTAATCTGGTATAATGGGAGATAATCTCCTAGTATGTTTAAAGATTTCATAATTACTGCCTACATTTTTTTTTTGTCAAGGTCAGAAAAAAGGCACTTACACCAAAAACAAAATACTTGCCTCCAAATGCACAGATATGAAGTATGATACTGTCCATTCTACAAAATGTTTATTCTATTATTTTATTTTTTTATTGGACATACCTTCTCAATAATGGATGGCATTGATTTTCGATTCCAACACTAATGATCAAGATGACAAGCCTACAAAATAAGAAATGCAGTCACACACTGACAATTAAATGGAAAAAACAAAAGCTTTTATTAGAAGCTCATTTTACAGTGCTGTACTAACAGTGTTTATGCACGTGATTTCAAAACGACAAAGGAAGTTAGTTTATTTGGACATCTCTATCGGTTTAAAGTAAAAATAATTTGCTCCCATGTTTCAGTATAAATACGTCGTACACTAAATTGTGCTTTGAACTCAATTTTGAGAATTTATTTTAGTTTATTTTCAATAAAAAATAAGTTATGACACGTTATAATCAGCCATATATTATGCTCGATAGTGTGTCTAAGTAATCTTGGTAATCATTTTCAGTCCTTGCAGTTTATTAAAAAATAAAATTAAACTTTAGGCATAGTGTAATCAATTAAGTGTTATTGTGCATTAGGTCCTTATGAAGAGTCAGGTGGTTGTTTTGAGAGTTTCCATGCTAAAGTTAACTCAGCTGTCCACAACAATACCCATAAACAACACTATGGTATTTATTCACTTCACTTTCTGTGAGTTCATTTCCTCAAATGTAGTAGGCTGCAAGGGACTAAAGTTTAAAAATAAATACTTTTTTAAAATAGCATTGCTATCACGTCGTTACGTTGTGCTTTGGTGGATAGCAAAACCAAGCTAGTGTTAGCCAGGGCTTGCTAGCTAACCTTCAGCAATACTGTAGCTTCAAAGCTAACGACCGTTAGCTGTCAGCAAAAGCAGCATTGCCTCGGATCAGTGACAGTAAAGAGGCTCAATGTGCTGCTACAGACGCTCACTGACGGCTTTGCCCACGCCAGTTCAATTAGGTAGCACAGGTAGTTTTACTATAGCTAGCCCCTCCTTGCTATCTTTGTAACTTAGCGTATCATTAACGTTAGCTAGTTAGCTTATCAAATACTAAGGCGTTTTGACACCTTCGTCCTCTCACACCATTAATATGAAGTATTTAAATCGGCCCTGTCTCTTTAAGGCCACCACCTCCCTGCCTAAACAATGTATTAAGATATGAAATCGGTTTAATGACAACTCTTTAGCTTGTTTGCTGTCACCATGCAGCGACAGCTAGGGCCTCCGCCCGCGCCTCTTGGACCCTCGTTTCGGATACGAGCCGCGGCTCGGTTGCTTGGCGCACGCATGATCCCCATCTTTTAATTCTTTCTCCCTCCCGGCCATCTTCCCCATTGCTCCTTCGCCATAACAACCACCGCGGAGTCTCTCACCTCGGCCCCGTGTCCGCCTTTCAGTCTCTCTCGTCGCTGCTGCCGACTCTCGGTTCTCTGACTCCAAAATGGCGGTTTGAGACGCCGAGCGAGTCTGTGAGCTTTGAGTCGGCAGCAACAGCGGAGAGGCGGCCACTTTCTGTTACTGAGAGAGCAGAGACACGACGCCATGGCGAAGGTACAGCAAGGAGCAGGCATTTTAATCAATCCCAGAGAGAAGGACGCCAACCTATCCACGTCTCCTAGGACATGACCATGACAAAATTTTCACCTGTATATTTCGCTAATAAAATACGAGACAGCGCTATCATGCCTTCGGGTTTGGAACGTGTCTTTGCAACTAACGTAAATGTATCGATGAATTTCCGATGTTGATTGATCGTGTCTGCTGGCTGCGAAGATTACCGAGCTACGTCTTACGTCACTAGAAGGGAACTCCGTTTTAGGTAAAGTGGACACCGTCACAAAATTTTGAAAAAATGTGAGTAAGTAATTGGCTTAAGATTCTCGGAGGACAAAAACAACGAAAAACATATTTTATAATCTAACTTACCAGTTATAGTCTCTGATAATGACTGAATTATATAATGACTACAGGCTCATGGAGTTGGTAGCAAGGTTGTTATAATTAAAACTAAGAATTGAAGTTACTTATAAACCAATTATTTCTGTAAACTGAAATAAAAATAAGAATTAGACTTCGGAGAAATTAAAACTAACAGAAACAATAATTCGTTTTTTGCAACAATAAAATTAAATATACAGGAAAATTCTTCCACATCTGTTTATTGAACATGGCAAGTCCACCACTCTAGGCACATTAGCTTCCTGTCATCTGTGTTTGGATTATAGTACCAGTTGTCAGCCTCTCAAATCTTGATCCTGATAATTGTAACTTAAAAGAAAAGAAAAACTTCCAAAAACTGGCAGGCAGCGAACCCAACAATGACACGTGCATTTGCAATCACTTAAACTCAGATCTTCCTGTTAAAATGCAGTTTACACAAAATCCCCAGTTGCATCTTTTTCACTTATGCTGCTCTTTTCATATTTTCCTTTAACTTACTGGGCTGTTAGTAGTCAACTGCAGTCTTGAGAAACTTTGATGAAGCACAGGGCTTTTCATTTTCCACAGTAAACATAAAATGATTTGTTAAATATTTTTTACATTTAAGCCAAGTCAACAAAAAAAACAAAAAACAAAACAAAAAAACAAAATCTGTCATAACTGAGAAGCTGTACTGTGCCATAGCTGAACTCAAAAACAGCCAATATGTTATATAATGTTTAGATGAACACAGATGCATTAATTGGAGAGAAGAGACAGAGCTTAGGACAGGCAGATATTTTGTTAGTGCATTTTGTGTTTTCACTGAATCGAACAAATACACAACATAATGCAGTTAACAGCTAGAAATGAGTGTAAAGCAGTTGTATCCTTATATATAATCTGAGGTTTAGGCACATGTATGCAGTATACAACTCTAGCACAAGCATAGATCAGGTTGGTTTATGTCTTCTCTATGTTCTTCACTACATACTCCTAGTGCAAATGTTCAGTTTCAAATACTGACAACAAAACAAGTGCAGTTTCTAGAGGACAGAAGCTGATTAAGTGTTCAGCAGTAGGCACTACCAACAGGATATCGGCATGTCTCCGCTTAATGTGTCTGTCCTGTGGATCATCCACTTTCGCTGACAGATAGTGAGTTTGTAACGAAGAGAAAAAAAGTCTTTGTTCACAGCCAGCTGGATTTCTCCTCCTCAAATTTCTGCGGATCGATGAAAGGCTTGTCGATAGATTTGATCATCAGTTCGCCGCAGTATACGCACTCGGATGCGACGATGTCATCAATGTCTGATTTTATCTGCTCACGGCTTGTGCCCGCAGTGGCCTTGCCCAAGCTTGATGTGTCACCCTCATCCTTTGGTGCTGGACGGTGGCGCGATTTGGATGATTGCATGGTTGCTGCCAGCTTTTTATGAAGATCCTCCAGGCGATTCTGCTTGAAGGCCGACAAATGAGGAGTCACTTCCTAAAAAAAACGTAGAAGGAGAAAAAAAAAGGTCAGAGGACATATTCAGATTGATTACTGACTGAATCAAATAAAAAGTGAAATATTCCTGTGTGCAGCAAGTTACCTGCAACAGGCAGTCATTGTGGAACATGTGCCCACAGAGGAACAGATAGAAGGGCCTGTTGAGCAATGGGAAGTCACAAGCAGCACACTTTTCTTGGGAATCCACTACACCATACTTGTTCCTCATTTCCTGTATGTCTTCCCTAATACGTTTTGCGCTCTCTGTGGCCTCTTCCATTTCCTGCTTCAGCTCTTCAATGTGCTGGTTGTACTCCTCCAGCGAAAGGCAGATGGCCTCCTGAGAAACCATGATGAACAGAGCATTAAGAACCTTCATTTGAAATAGTACACTATTTTGTGTCTTTGTGAATGCAGATGCCAGCCAGTATCACCCAATCTGGATATTCATCACCTACTACAAATAGAAAGAAAAAAGTGCCTAAAACCTTGCCCACTGCTTAAAGATTCTACTTATGAATACACAGAATGTGATTACTGAGATCAGGTCTCACCCGACCGCTCAATTTACTGTAAAAACACACACACTGAGGGAAAAAAAAAAGACAGGAAAGAACATCCTACTTATTACAGACCTTAAAGTGGTCGATGGTGACAAAGTCTGGAAAGAAAGGAAGGATGTCTTCAATTTTGAGCAGGTTGCAGCTGGACAGACAGTTCATGGCTTTCTTAACATCTTCTTCCTTCTGCACCACATGCTTGGCGATTTTCAGCCAAAGCTTTTTCCTCAACTCCTCATCATCCTCTGGGAGGTCAGCGCAGGACTTGGCCAAGTCCACGTCTACCTGCGGACAATTAAAAAAACGACAAAAAACAGTGCAACAATTGAAATCGCCAACTGCTGTCTATAATTTTGATAATCTGGAAAAAAGAAAAAAAGTGACACAACATTTCAAGGATTTACATATGTTCACCACTTCTTTACAAGCACTGCTGATCCATTAATATACATTACTTACTTCTAAAGCAAGATCCACTGCCTCCTCATACAGTTCCATAATCCTATAAACCAGCACACAGGCCTGCCTGTAGCCATGCTCCGCACACAGCCTGAGAGCATACTTGAGGTCGTAGTGGATCTCTGAGGCGTGTGTGCCTGCCTGCTCTAGATACCACAGCAGAGAGTCTGGTTTGTACTTTGCATAAAGCGACAGCAAGTAGTTATGGATGGCCTCCTCTGTTACCATCAGCTCATAAACGCAGAACTCCATGTAGCGGATGGTCTCATTGATCTGCTGCGTGCTGCCCATCTGGCTGTAGTTCATCAGAGCTGGGATGAGCTTCTTTGGGTCCAGCCTCTTGCCCATCTGAATCCACGCGTCCACCACGTTTTTGGGAATGTGCTGCATGAGCACCGGGGAGAACTTGTAAAAAAGCTTTTCGTCACAGTGCTTGGAGAGCACATCCAGAGCAGCACTGTACTCGTCGTGCTGGCAGTAGTGGGATATCACTCTCTCGTAGTCCTGCATGACGACTGAGAAGTAAACCATGTCGTCCACGTTGCCGTGGCTGGCCAGCAGGTCGTAGATGGTGGAGCGGTTGTTGTACAGGCAGTCTCTGTGCTTGGAGCTGCCAAGGAACTTACGAAACTCGTCACGGGTTTCTTTGAAAATGACGCTGTTGCCGTCACTCTCCAGCTGGCCGAGGCGATTCAAGTAGAGCTCAGCTAACCAGGTGACCAACAAGGTGATCTGAGTTCTCTCACTGGGTTTGAGATTGTTTAGTTTCTTCAGTAAGAACTCCTTTAAGGCCTCCTCTTGTTTGGCTTCTATGAACTTGAGAGCAATCTCTTCAAAATAGTTCTGTGTTTGTGCATAGCACATGGCGCTCTCCAGATAGCGTTTATTCTGGAAACAGTGCTCAGCTTCCTTTGCCAGCACCATGTCCATACACTCAGGCCGATCGCGACAGTACTCCTTGGCCAGATCAAATTTATTCATGCTCATGTACATCTGCCAGACATCCCTGGACTCCCGCTGGATGTGATATCGAAAAACTGCCCGCTCAGTGTAGATCCACACCAACCCGCCAACTGGGTCTTTGATCATTTTCTTGAGGCTGCCAAATTTATCTGGGAACAAGTCCTCGTAAACCACTTGCCCGTTCAGAGTGCAGATGGCCTTAACTCGGTCATGAAGCAAGAGCAGGAAGTGGAACTGTGTCAGCACAATGGAGATAGGCTTGTTTTGATTAAGGTCAATGTCTGGAGTGTATTCCCACACCTGTTTGTGAAAGAGGAGATGTGGAGATAGTATATGACACATAAAGACAGCAAGGATGAGATATTACTAAGAAAAATGTTAAAAAGTTTTCACACACGCTGACTGACATTTACCTGCACATCACTCAGCAGGGAATCAGGCCTGACGTAGTCAAGCTGACCATAAAGAACTCCATTACCCATCATCCAGGCGAACGCCTTGGGGGACGTTCGCAGCTTAGGGGTGTAGAAGGTGATCTCGCTGTGTCCCATATTGACTGGGAACTCCTGGAAACTGGGCAGCAAGTCCTGATTTTGATTGAAGATGGAACTGAAGCCTTGCTGCTCCGACCCCTCGGCTACCTTACCCACAAACTGGAACAGGCGTTTGCGTGTGGTAGCTATGATAAAGTACTTGTTCTCCAGGCCCCGCTCGACCTCCAAACAGCAGACTGGAGCAGGTTTGCCATCCTCCTCCACAGAGTGGACCTACATCAGGATGTTATCAATTATATCAAGAGGAAGAAATGAACTACATCAGGATTTTCTTCTGTTTCCACAAGTGCATTAAATGTATATGCTTATAATACAGTTTGAACAGTTAAAACTTACAAAGCAGATGTGGCTATCATGTGCTAAATAGCAGACGTAATCACTTTCTCACCTGTCTAAAGTATTGATCTGGATTGGTGTTAAACAAGCTGCCCTCATTCGCAGAGATCTCTGCCTCAAAAATGATGCCTTGACTCGTGCCAACCAGGATAGGTCCTGTGCTGGTCTCGTTGCCCAGCAGCTTGTTCCAGCCCACACTCTCGATGAGGTGGCCTCTCCAGCGGGACAAACTGCGCACCTTCTGGGTGTTCCTGTTGAGGTACAGACACTCACTGGTGTTCAAGCTGATCAGCAGATGGGAGCCTGTAACGGAAAATATGGAGGAGGTTATAGCTGTTGTTAAGCAGTCATAACTGTGACATAGCATTTATATATGATGATGATTTATAGATTGATGCACTGCCAGACATTTTTGTCTAATTGTTTTATCATATGAAACTGTTGTCTTTATTCAAGTTCAGACTTGCTGTGCATGGAGGTTTGTGGCTGCTAATATTACAGCACTTATGTATGAATGCTGAATCACCTCAAAATACACAATGACAAATCAAAATCAATTATTTCTCCAATTATACAACAATATATAATATCTGCATAATCTATAACAACATAACATAGCACTGTCTTGCAGAATGTTCGATAGTAATTAGCAGTCCATTTATAATGTATAAACAATATTTTGAAAACTATTATGGTTTATCTCACCTGTTGGGTCCAAGAACAGTCTGTGCACTTTACTGTCATCTTTCCTTCCTAATTCAGTCTGGTTTGGTTGATCTGGTTTTGCTAAGTCAATCCTACACAAAAGAACAAAATATCTTGAAACAGATGTGCTGAATAATACAACTGTCTTAACAACAAAGTTAGAACGCTGTGTAAAAATGTGAATAAAAACAGAATACAGCTAAACTAAAGCAAGCGTAAACACAACCTGACAAACGTTTAAAACTAGGAAGATTGTGCCCATTGTGAATTTGAGGTCTGAAAAAAACAGAAATGCTCTATCCATCTATTTTCTTCTGCATATCCAATTCACAGTTGTGATCGGACTGGGGCCTATTCTGGCTGTCACAGGGCAAATGATGGAGCACACTTTGGACAGGTGACCAGTCTATCTCTGGGCTGTTGCAGAGAGACATTCAGTTTAGGGTCCAACATATTAACCATACAGTATCTTCTAAACTTAGGCCTTACTTCTTTCAGGAAGACAATGCTAAGCATGCCAAACGTCATTGTTCACATATTCCACGGGCATAGCTGTGTAGTGACAGTGTGTGGGAGATTAAAAACACTTTTCAAACGAGAAGTCCATGAGCTGCTGTAAGCAGATGAAATTCAATGCCGAGCACAGATGGGAAAACGTTTTTGATTTCCCAACAGCATCAGCTCCTCTCCCACACTGGCAGACCGTTGTTTAAATGAAAGATAATACAGCAGTGTGGTAAACACGTCCCTGATCCAAAACATTTTTGATTTACATTTTAAACTGCACCTCCATGTTTTTACAAAATGGGTTAATGACGGTAAATTACAAAACAAAATAACAAAACCTAATGAAACTAATCAAAGCCATACAAACAGCAGTGAGCGTTTGAACTGCATGTCATTGTGCTATTTGCCTTAGCAGGGTGTCCTTTCCCAGACTCATGCACAGCTGATTGTTGCAGACAGCCAGATGATTTATCTTCTCAGGTGGGGTGAAATCAATCCTCTGCTTGTTGAATATCGGCTTCTCTTCTTCAAGCCTCGCGTTGACAAAGCCTAACGTTGAGAATATAAATGTCTGTATCAGCCAAATATTCCCCACTGCATCTTAGCAAGGAGCTTTAAAAAAACGAAGAGGGCGACCTACCAGAATGGGTTATCCCGATGTTGGTGCTTGACAGGCGGCTGTGCTGCTGCGCACTTTGCCGGATGTTTTGAGAATCCTCGTACTCATCGAGAATTGAAGCCATGGTTAAAAGTGCCTCAGCTCACTTATTGAATGGATTAACAATACAGGACAGGAGCCAACCCTAAAGCAACATGGGGTGGGAAAGAAAACCTGCTAGCAGGTAGCTAGCCAGCTAGCACAAATTTACCCGTTAAAGCTGCAGTAACGTATTTCCTTTCTCCGCGTGTGTCTAAGTTAAGAAACAAAAAAGCACAACAGACGCGTTTATTCTGCAGCATTAACACACGAAGAGAGGAAATTTCAATCATTCGTTTTGTCACACCAGCTAACTTAGCTTCCGCGTACAGAACGCAGGGTAGACCGTGATAATCAGGTGACACATGGAATCATGTGACCACTTTGAATGCAATGCTATCTTGTAAACACCAGGGAGCGTAGTTCGTCCAAAAGTGATTGTATTTAGACGCTTAGAAAAAATATAAATAAATCCTGAGCGCTTTTGTCATTTACATGTTGTTCAAGTATCGGATACTTTTCATTTTTAAGTTACAGACGGCAAAGAATTTCTATATAATATTTTCTCCACAATGAATGTCTAATATATATGGGCTTTATTAAAACAAGCTAATCTATATATCTAGCTAATAGAGAGAAAAGCTGAGAGAAAGCTGTTGTTATTCTTCTGTCAGTGGGCGTGTCTATGCAAATCACAACCTGTCTGAGCACAGTAGTTGCCCTAAATACGTCCCACCCCGCACATGTTGCTCCTCAGTCTACAGTCAGTCTGGTGGTATGTGTCAGAGAGAGAGGCAACCTACGGTATCTAGTGTCGCTGCGACCGGGACGGAGAAGAGTTTGCATTCAGAGGTTTAATGTTCGGCTCGACATGCCACCTCACATGGATTACTTTTACCACGAGTCCCGAGTCCCATCTGCGTGCGGGCTGACCCGGGAGGATGAGCTCGATCCCGCTGTCATCAGCTGTATGCTGGTCGGAGACGGAGCCGTCGGGAAGACCAGCATGATCATCAGCTACACCTCCAACGGATATCCGACAGAGTACAAGCAGACGGGCTTTGATGTCTTCTCCGGTGAGTGATGATTTTTAGTTTTTAATGACAGCACAGATTTACATTGAGTGGCAAGTTATGTTGGAAGTGGAATGGCACCAGAGTGCACGAGCTGCATGTTCTGATGTTTGAATTGGTTACTGTGTTTACTGTAAATTGACTGACTGATGTGGTTTTTAACAGGTCAGGTCCAAATTGACGGATCTCCTGTCAAAGTTCAGCTTGTGGACACTGCTGGCCAGGTATGGATGCCTTTACACTTGAATCAAGAGTTTCATTTAAGGCTGACACAAAATACCAAATTATCCACTGATGAGACACCCTTTTGAATTTAATGATATGAGCTATGAAAGTACAGACCGTCACATCCTTGCTTAACCCACTGTGTGACTCACTGACAGGATTTCAAGCTGAATGTTAATGGCGTATCTTTATTTAGTGACTCAGACTTGGTGCTCACTGATCGGCATTAACCCTCGCTCTGTCTCCACACAGGAGGAGTTTGACGAATTCCGCGCTATGTCCTATGCCCACACGGATGTCTTCCTCCTGTGCTTCAGCATGGTCAACCCCACCTCGTTTCACAACATCACCAAGAAGTGGGTACCAGAGATCCGTTCTAACAACCCGACTGCTCCCATCATTCTCATAGGGACTCAGTCCGACCTGCTGCTGGACGTAAACGTCCTCATCAACCTGGACCGATCCAACGTCAAGCCGGTTCTGAGCTCCCGGGCCCGGAGCATGGCGGAGAAGATCAGAGCCACGGAGTACATAGAGTGCTCGTCGCTCACGCAGAAGAACTTAAAGGAGGCCTTTGACTCCGCCATCTTCGCTGCCATAAAGAACAAAACGCGTAAAACCAAGAAGAGGAGGTTTTCTGACAGGCGAACCAAAGCGTTCTCCAGGTGTAGCTGGAAGAAGTTCTTCTGCTTCATCTGAACTCCTTGTGATTGTCGACCCTGTGGGTTGTGGACAGAACCTTGTTATTTATTTGATTCTCCTACTTTCACTTCGATCACATATTCAGTATGTGGCCACATAGCACTGTTTCCTTTTTTTTAAATGATTTGGCTTATTTTCAGTGGGATGCCAAATGGGGAAACAAAAGACACGCTTGAGAGCACTGAGCTAACATCAGCAGTGACTACAGAGAGGATTCTGGGTCGTTCTCACATTGACCCGGGACAACAGTATTGTTTACATTACATTTACATGTTTGATTTGGTTCACATAGCCTGCGCCCCCTTGAGAGGATAGGACGGTGTGAGCTGACACTTCAGTGTGGGGAGATGAAGAGATCAAGCTCGGGCAGGCACAGGGAGAGAAAAGAGAAAAGACCAGGTCTTCATGTAAAGCTGTGAATTTGCATGGTGCTCTGCCTTTTAATGTAGGCTTGTGAGAGAGATAGAGAAACGGAAAGTGTCGGGTCTGTGTTTGAGCAGATGGGCGTTAGCCACTTAGCTGCTGTGTTCCCACTGCCTGACTGCACCAGCGATTTATATGAAGCAGCTGTGAGTTCACCTTGCTGTGTGAGCTGCCGCATTCTTACCTGCGTGCAAATCTCCCCAGGCTGGTTTTTCTGTTGCTATTTTCTGTCCTCCCCATTTAAGGTCAGCTGACACTTCTAATCAAGCCGGTGTTTATTTCCTGATTCACAATTGATAAAGAAAACACAGAGGGAGATTTTGTTTGTGAATCTCCTCGTCTTAAGGTAAAAGGTTGCAAGAGACCAGTGACCTTTGGCTTTTTATTCCCCTCTCCTCATCAATCTGCATCTGTGAAAGCTAGCACTGCAGGGATCCCGACTTCCTACCACCAACCATCTTCATCCCGGCTTTCTTATTTGCCTCTTCTTTGTTTTGTTGGCTCAATACGCTGCTTAAATCCTCCCGTGTGTACAGTTAGGGGTTGCTAAACAGCCTATGTGTGAATGCAAGTGTAAGGTAAATACACTTTAAAAAAACAAGCTTGTACCTGTGACAAATGTGTAAGAATGAAAACAACTTACATTTGCACTCCAGTGTTTTGTTATCTGGTGGGTGTAAACTTTTGTATATTTTGTTATGCTTCTCGTGGAAGTCAACTAAATGTTTAAACTGTTCTGTTTGTTAAAAACAGGTCTTATCATCGCGCGTATGTTTATGAAATATCACACGAGGCACAAGTTTTAACAGGATTAATGTACTCTACAGATTTGTTATATTTTGTATCATTACCAAATCACCATTAATCTTAACCACCTTCTGCTCTAAAGCTGTGTGTCCTTTACATGGAGTGATGTGATGCCAATAAATGAAGTGAAGCTCATCTATCTTCTGTGTTATGTATATATTTTTTTAAAAGTAGTCTGCATTTGCAATTCACAGTTGTTTATGTGGTGTGATGCGAAGGAAAACTTTGTAAAAAGCCGAAGCACTGCTCTCTGCAGGGTGCCCGAAAGGTCCCCAGGATCACACCGGGTAGTTTTCCTGAACCACCCTCAGCCCAAACATATGATAAACAACCTCTGGGCTCCAGCTGTGCATCGGCTCGATCAGTTCCAATGCAATCCACATGACTGTTAATGGGTACTGGCAGTGCCATGCTGTGACTGATTGCCACGTCTTGATTAGGCCTTTTTCCAAAATGACACAGGAGAGTGACATTCGGGGGAGAATGACTGAATCAAATGCACTGATTGAGAATAAACACTGGCGGTGGAGCACAGAACATTGATTACAGACTTTAAAGCATGCTTTTGTCTGAAAGGAATCTCTTGTACTCGTTTTTAAGCCCAAGCTGCAGAAAAATAAATGTGGACAGAGTGTCGCCGAGCAAACTGAGGGTGAACATGACAGAGGAAAGCATGAGAAGTGCCTTTGTTCAGAGCAGTGAGCGAGAGCATATGAAAACGCGTTCACCCCAATACTTCAGAAATCTGTTTGCCATTAGTCAGTGGGCAGTCCGTCATGTGGAAATCTGTCAGGGTTCTGTTTGAACGTCTGTTATTGATAGGGAAGCACGGGACATCTCACTCTTGGCCTACTGACCTCATGCAGTGGAGAGGTCACAGAAGGGAGCTGGTGTTTTGCAATCTGACAGCGTGACAGCGCTTTCACACATGAACTCTCAGTAACCAGCTGGTGTTAGCCATGACCACTGACAACAGTCACAGAGGTCCATAGAAAGATTAAAGCTGCTCTTACAAATAATTCCATATGAGCAATGGTTTAAATGATGATCTTGTACTGTGTGGGTGCTTTTCAGTGACAAACACAAAGCTTTATCATCCAAATCAGTGTTCACTATTTTCACCTCCCACAGTTTAATATTATGTATGGCGCTAAAGACTCTAAAAGGTGACTGCATGCTACCTGCCCAGCTTCAAACAGCAGCTAAGGGCAGCAGCTGCTGGAAAACATAGCAGAGCATTTATATTAGCATGGCGAGAGATACTGCCAGAAATTGGCACCTAATAAGAAGTGTGATCAAAACATTGGGACGACTGGTCCATAAACCTCAAAAGCCTTACCTGATACAGGTGTGACCAATCCCACATTTAAGGTTCTTACAGTCTCAGTCTTACGCTACGATATTTGATTATATCACTATATCACAGTCTAAAACCTTCAGTGTGCGCACATGGCACTTTTACTTCAACCATGTTGTTTATTTATTTTAAGACTGTATTGTTTGTTTTCTTTATTAAGGTGCTGTAACATGATCATTTCCCTTGTGGGACCAATAAAGTTTCTGCCTACCTACCTGCCTGCCTAACTACCCCTTTATCTGAAAAAAGAGATCTAGGATCTTGTGCACATCTTTACCATTTTCAGTATTTGTACTTGTGTGCTTCTGGGCTCTGAATCTTCTCCAGTGTGTCAAAACTGCAATCAATAAAACATGATTTTCATTTTCAGGAAGTGGATCAAATTGCAGGCAAATCTGTCGGTCAACAAAGATTGCGTTGATATGACTAACAAAAAAGGAAAAAAAGACAAACCCAATACAAAATCCCTCCTGTGCTATTGCGATTGCAAGCTGACACAAACTACAGATATTATTATTAAATCCTTTATTTAAACAGGTGTTTTCATTGAGATTGAGATCTCTTTTTTGAGAGACACCTGTGTACAAAGACATGCAAAAATGAATAAAACAGGCGTTACACATGATCACAGTTTAATAAAAACTTGCAAGAGATATAACCTTTTTAAAATCAGAGAATGTAGCTTTATAGCTTTTCATGGCCTGTTGCATTTAGACGACATCATTTTTATATAAGCTGCAAAGGTGAGTCAGAAACTAACAGTAAGAAACTATGAATGAGAATTTGTTTATCTATACAAATCCAAATTTGGGTCTCAATGTTCTTGAGAAAGTGGTTTTTAGAAGTGAGTTCAGATGGTTTCCGGAATGTTCTCCCTCACGCACTTCAGGATGTTAATGTAAGACGTTTGTGCTGACATCCTTACCCTGATGAATGTTGAAATAACGACAAGTGAGCTCCCGCTCGTGCACCTCACCTGTGGGGCTGTTTTGGAGCTCCTGCTGTTTTTGAATAAAAATTGGTTGTAACAGGACACCCAGCTCTCATGGCCTGGCGGTTACCCTTCGTATGAACCTTTGGGTCAGTTTGAAGCAGATTTTGACACTGCCTGTGTCTTCAGACACTGCTTTGTGATCACACCTCGTGAACGAGAAATACATAAAGCCTTCTGAAATACATCATTATATACTGGCACTGTAATATCAAAGATCTGTGACACTTAACTTGTAGAATAGCTAATGGAAAGGAAATGTACTGATATGCAGTGGCCTAGATATTAATCAGTCCTCTTTGAGTCATCGAATCTATTAGATAAATGACAGATAATTTTTTTTAAGATGGACATATTCACAAGTGTATTCTTTATAGCAGTTAAAGTAAGAATTACTGCACAGTGATTACGATCCAAATAGAAAGTCAGCAGGAAGAAGCAGAAGTTGAAAAGTGAATGGAAAGCCCAGAAAAGCCTGTTTGCAGTATGACTAATCTCACTATTGTGAGGGTTATCTTAATATCCACCAAGGTTTTTCCTTCTTTTTGTCCAGTATCAGATTTTGTCAAGTACAGCACATTTTTAAATTATTTTATTCAGATGTCTGCAGTAGATCTTGCTGTTGCCGTTTCAAAGCTGCATGCTTTGCCTCATGTCGTTCAGTAATTGTTAATTATTTTATTCCTTAGATTTTGATACGTCTGTGATATTTGTAAGACTGAGGAGCCCATAGAGTCGTCGCTGGAGGATCTGTGCTCTAACGCTTGCGTGTAATAATGAGAATCGTGTTATGCACTGAAGATGAGACACAAAAGGAAGGCGTGAGACTGAATAGGAACATTAGAAGGCATTGTGATGGGAGAGTGTGTGTGTGAGAGTGTGTGTGTGTGCGTGTGTGTGTGCGTGTGTGTGTGTGTAAGGGCAGCTGTAGGTCAGAAGCACTATGGGTTTTAACATCTTGAAGGGTAGCAGACCTCAGTCGAGGCAGGCCGTGAGACTCCTTATCTCATCCAGTGTTATTTATCACTCGTTCTTTCTTTCTTTTCTTCTTCAAAAAGCTATGATTGCTTTCCAGTCAGTCATTAAAAGTGAAAAATGTTCTGCAAAGTCCTTCACCATAACACAAAAAACATGTCAGAAGTTTCATCCGCTCGCCTATGATGCAAACAGAAACACTTAAGAGGTTGTGTAGTATTGATTGAGCAATCGTCAAGGCCATGCCGGACAGGTTCCAGGTTCCCAGGAGATCATTGAACTGTACCCTTCTTCTTCTCCGCCCTCTTCTCTCTTCTCATGGTTAGTCATCTTTTTTTTTTTTCTCGTCCTGTCAGTGAGGGCTGGTCCGCCTTCCAGGATCCCCTGCTTTTAGCGATTGTGTCAACAGTAGTCAACCAGCTCTTCCTCTGGCACTGAGCCAGTTTCACTCAGGTTGGTTTCACTGTAGTCAAAGCCTGGCAAGGAGGCCTGGGAATCAGCAGGTGCACCAACAGGTCTGCCTAGCTGGGGACAAAGCCTATTGGCTCACCGCTGCTCTTCCTCGGTCATCCAAATTGGCAGTTTGAACTTGGCAGTGCTTGTAGTTTCTCTTTCACACAGACAGAAAACTGACTGTTGTGATTATAATTGTTTTCTTCTTCTTTTTTTTTTTTTTGCTCCTGTTATTGTTGCCTTTGGTCTAAGTTTTGAGACATGTGCATGACAGAGTTGCAGCGTTCTTAAACTAAACAAGCTATTAAATGCTTAAATTACTATGGTAATCATTGTTTTCCGTGCAGTATCTATATTGATGTGTTTTGTAGAGCAAAAACAACTTGTCAGTCACATTCAGTGTGCAGAACACTGCATTGAAAAAAACACAACTGCCAGTTTCGATGTCAAGCAAAGCCAATAAGGAAAGGTCCCAGTTCTCGACTCTGGCTTTGCCTGGAGGCAGCAACGATAATTTCTGTCCCACAGTCAACAGCATAAGTTCCTCTCCATGCATATGCATGTGCTGGGCTTAATATTCATGTTGGATAGTTGAGTTATACATGGGTAATAATACATCACCACCGACACGTGAGCATTGCTCCTTTTGCACTTGTCATTTCTATGGGCACGTGAGCCATTCAGCTTGTTATCAAATACAACTCTTTCTTTCTGCTCATGCTGAGTTTTAACCTGCAAGTGAATCTGCAGCTATCAAGAGGGACAAAATGACTTCAGAGTGACCATCAACAATCACATATGATCAAAGGAGTGTGCATATAAAGGTGCACGCTGCTTTCGAAATGAGATGATTAGCACTTCAAATGGGCCTCATCACAAGGCTTGTTATTACCACAGATGACCCTCAAACACCCAGACACTATCGCCCCTTCACAGCTCAGGACAACAGCAGGACACTAAAGCTGTGACAAAGTAGCAAAATCAGTATTTTTATTGATTTTTTTTAATGTAGTGTAAAAGAAGAAAGGCCTGCATGTAATGTGATGCTGTTTGTTCACTGCATCCACATCCATGTTGTGACATTTATTCTTTATATCATTATTAAGCAAAAGGGATTTTCTTGACTGATAGCAAATATTCATCATGAAACAAAAACTACAGCAGATAATATAAGGCTCCGAGCTGCAGTGCTCACATGGAAACATGGCATGAAAATCAACTCGTAGATGAATAATTAATGCTACAATAAGCAGAGCACGCTATGTGAAATTCTCAGTGCCAAGGTGCTCAAAGCTGAAGTTTGCACACAAATTTATGTGAGTCATCTTATGTGATACTACTATGCTGTTGAAATAGCACATGCTAATGTTACACCCTAATAAATGTGTTATATTTGTGTGTATATTAGAGCTGCAATAAAGAAATATCAGCAGCTCTGTATCAATCCAAAAAAGGTGCCAAAGTAAGTATTTTCATATAATACTCAATTACAGGCAACAACAGTCTGACCAAACTATGACTCACATACAGTACAAGTGTAGTTTTCATGAACAGAATGAGTAATCATTCACAGTATAAACTGAAAAAAAGCAGGGGAAGTCTTTACTTTAGTAACTTTCACAACCTCCTTCAGTAGGAACTGCCTTCATCTCAGGTTTTATGCTTCCAATCTAGTCACCACTTGGATAAAAACATTATTTTAAATCTTTTCTTTGCTTGTTTTCATGAACTTGTTGCATATACCAGAGGGCAACAGCCACCGTCCTCTAAGCTTCAGGTCATGGTGGGCTGTCCCGACACTCTTCTGTAAAATGTTTTGATAAAAATCAGAATTCAATTTTGTTCTCGGTGATTCCCG
>NW_024582389.1:444480-519550 GCF_018398535.1 Haplochromis burtoni | reverse complement strand
ATAATAATAATGATTGGCAGCAGTTTGTTACACACTAAAAGAAGAGTGCAACAACCACACTGAATAATAATACTGAGAAGAAGTGAAATCAGCTTATTGGTGTGGACTTCCACAATAGTCCCAGTTTCTCATGTGGCCCTTTGGAAAAATCAAGTACCCGTCCCCGAATTAAGTTTTTTGTTTATTTGTTTATTTTTCCACACTTAAGATATGCTGAAATGTGTTTTTGTCATTTTTCAAGAGAAGTTTGGGTTTCTTTTATTCACGCCATTTTATTCAGTGTATTCAGTCTTTCATAGGACAGAGAATTAGACAAAGAAGAAGCTGGATGCAGAAAGACCCACCTCAGAGAAGCCACAGCTCTGCCTTTTTTGTGTTATGGACACACAAACATTCAGGTCTAGCTTTTGTAGGATATTCCATTTTGGATTGTCACTTTAATGCTTCTTTGAAGATCCTCTTAAAATTGCTGTGATTGAGGCATGGTTTGCATCAACACGTCTTTCTTGCGAAAGAAAACTTAATATACGAGAAAGGTCATGCTTTGTTTACAGGGAGGGCCAAGCTTCACAAAACATTCTAGCTTGCACTCGAAGTGATCACTCAGTGTGAACAACAATCACATGAGAAGTTTGAGCACAAGCCTTGTATGTTATTAGTTTAGTCACTCTACCATTGTCTACACTTTGGACTTGCACAGATCTTAATCAGAAGTTAGAGGGGGGTGGGGGGCTGGAGGCATCAGTGACACAAAGAGGGGATCAAAAAAATAATTCACTTTTTAACTGTATTGTTAATAAGTGCTTATTCTGTCTATGTATGGGTCTTATTTATCTCAATCAAAACAAGTATAATGATTCTGTTACCTTTCCATGTTACTTTTGGGCTAGTAGAAACTAGTCCAAAAGTACTGGGACACGTTATCTAAATCTTCAGTGAAACCACACACTTTTCTTAACTGTTCCCACGAACCCAGAGAAATATGAGTCAGTCAAGTTACATCAAAACTAAGCCAACTTAAATGAAAATTAAACCAGATTTTATGAATAATTGATGGTGAAACCTTTGTAATTACAAATGGTTGACAAGGTGCTTCCCGGGGGAGACACACTGAATACTGACAGCAGGAAGGCGTCCTAAATTGTAAATTTTAAATCATTTTGTTATTTGTGCGTAAAGATGAGCTCATGTGTTGTATGTGAAACCAGTCTCCAGTGCCTAAACTTGCATCTGTGATGAAATACACATGCATTCGAACCAAAGTCTTCACTGAGTAATCATTTACTCAGTGCCACATCAACTGAATAGAGACTGAAGATGAGTGAGCCTAACGCCTGCTTTCCAATTTGAATTAAAAGAGTCTGTGGTTGTATGTGAGACTGATCGTCTTGCTCAGCGACTGTGATGAATCATTATAAAGTGTGAATACACACTGGATGTGTATTAAACCAGCCACCAAAGTGTTTTCCAAACTTTTCTGACAAACTTATAGAAAAGGCAACATACAGAGTGATGGAAATGTGATGATCTTGCCAGCGTATTAAACAGTATTGAGTAATATAGTGTCAAATGAATTATAAGTAACTGATACTAACGCGAGTTTGTTTTTATCTTGCTTATCGAGTCGCATCTTAATCTGTAGCAAAGCTGGAGATGGAGCAGACAGATAAATAGAGGCAGGACTACATCAGTGTTTTAGATTCAAATCCTTAAAAAAGTGACAGTTAACTTTAGGAGGGAATATGATAGTCATTTGCATATGGGAACTAGGCAATTTGATTGGATGTGAGTCTGTGAATTGGGTGTGTGCGCGTCTGGGAATCAAGGGGGTGAGGTGTTCTCACAGTGGCGTTGGGGGATGAGGAGAGGAGGGAGGGGGTGTTGTGACATCCACATATGATGGCAGTGAAGCAAGTGAGAGTGTGATGCAAGTCAACACAACCCTCATTGTCCCAAGCCCCCTTGTTGACAAGTATATTGATTCGCACAAACAGACACGCGTGTACAGATACCACTATGTGCACATGTAGTGTTAATAGAAATGCAAGAATATAAACAAAAATAGAGGTAAACCTACATGTAAACGCTCACAGTCCCCAGACTTGGAAGGACAGGTTTGACAAGACGTGATGTGGTCTGGAAGGTCAAGGACAATAGATAAATAGCTAGATTGTGTGTTTCAGTCACTCTTTTTGTGAGAGCAATATGCCGTGCCTGGACTTGTTCAGCAGAGAGTGACGGATTACTCACAGAAAGTAAATCGGCTTACTCAAGATGTTTTTGTGTCACCGCCATCACAATAGCGCGTCTACGTGTTTGGGGCATCTTTACAATGAAGGTGAAAAAGAGATGTCAGAAAACAGTGTATCAGTTTCTTTCTGCCTAATTGGCTGCTGTAACCTCAAGTGTTTGCATATTTTTGGAGCAAAAGTGGTAACACTAGAAGAACTATTTTATACTGATTCCAACTTGAGATTTTTGTTTTGTTTTTAACTAAATAATGCCTCTGTTATATATATATAGAATATTATTTTTTAAAAAATTGTCCTTCTACATGCCATGAGTGCAGCAAACTGCAGTTCCTGGAATGGCCACTTGTGGCTGCTTCTTATAGCAAACAAGTAATGTTTATTTTTGAAATCGCCTTTTGGTCACACAGTACTGGATATAAAACAAAGTAAACTAAAAATGAAATGCCATAAAAAAAAGTTGTAGATAAAAAAATAATTAAATTAGTGCAAGTATCTAGAAAAAAGACAGTTTAAACAGAAAGATTTTTAACAAAAGAAATGTTCGAATTTAAACTCTAAAAAAATGGTGAGGTCTCTGTGACTAATTCACCAATTCTGTCTTTTAACTCGCTTGAAATGTTTATTTTTTTTGCCTCAGTAGGGGCGTGGCTGCCTTCCAGGTGGGTGTGGCCACATTTTGCTGTAGTCAGCATGCTTCAGCCCGACAAATTCAAATCACTGAGTAGGACCCATGTTTTTGCTTTTTGGGAAATTTTCAATGCAGTGATCAGACACATACTGTAATGTTTCCAGTTGCACTCACATCTTTCCCAGTAGAATAGAATAGCCCTGTAGAAACAGCAGGAATATAAAAAAACCCCCAAGAGGAATATATATAATATGCTACTAAGTTTCCTGCTAAGTTTATTTTATCTATAATTACTTATCTATCTGTTACTTACCTAGTCATTCTATTTATTTATTGCTGTTTTTATCTCAAGAGAAAATTAAAACAAGTTTCATTGTACCATGTATAATGACTATAAAAATCATTCATTTATAACAGATCACAAACCAGTGGGTGATGTCATAGTAGCTTATTAATATAATCGAGACTGTACCACAGATAACAGATATGAGAAAGCATTATTGTGTTTTGTTTTTTTACTGTGGAAAACTGACTTTTATTACCACTAACTGCTACTGCTGCACTGTAAATATGTTTCTTATTCCCTTGTCTTTAGATTTATTGCTGTCATTGTGTTCTTGTTGACTTTTATTTCTCCTCATGTGTATACATGTATGCATCTGTTGGAATGACAATAGAAATACTTGAATCACTGAAAAGAGTAAAAACCATTTTTTTGATCTTCCTAAAAAATCTACCTAAAAACACTGAAAAAGAAAGCAATTCAATTAAAGTGCAGTGACATGGAAAAGTATTTGTCCACTTCTTGGGTTAATTTTTTGGAATATTTGTCACACCCACATGTTTCAGATCATTAAATAAATGTTAATATTAGTCAAAGCTAACTCAAGTAAATTCAGTGCTGTTTTTAAATGATGAGTTCATCTATTAACCCCTTAGCAGTCCTACAAATTTTGCCTATAAGGGTTAGCAGTCGGACGTACCGTGGGCGGTACGTCCGACTGCTAAGGGGTTAAGGGGGAAAAAACCCTATCCAACCTATCTGGGCCTGTGTGAAAAACTAATTGTCTCCTAATTCTAGTAACTGTTTTTCCTGCTAGGGAGCAGCACCAGACCTCCACACTAACACCACCATGTTTGCCTGTTGGTATGATATTCTTTTTATGAAACGTGTTAGTTTTATGCCATGTGTAACGGGACTGAAACCTTACAAAAAGTTCAGTTGTTGTCTCGGCAATCCACAGAATATTTTTCCCAAAAGTCTTAGTGATCATCAAGATGTTTTTTTGGTAAATGTGAGACGAGCCTTTGGTTCCTTCATGGTCACCAGTGGTTTTCACCACACTTGGACAACATAATAGGTTGGATAGTTTTTTTCGCCTTTGATGAATAAAGTGAACATTTAAAAACGGCATTTTTGCATTTACTTTGGTTATCTCTGACTAGTATTAGAATTTGATTGATGAGCTGACAAGTGTAAGTGTGACAAATATGAAAAAAAGGAAGAAGAAAAAACCAAAAAGGGGCCAAATAGCCTACTTTCCACAGCACTGTATGTACGGTCACGTACAGATGATAATGTTTGAAAAACAATGCTAAATTATTCACGTCAACACGAGACCAGTTGTATAAAGCAGGTCTGTTGACAACAACTGTTTATGTCAAGAAAACAGGAGGAGGTGTAAGCTGTATTTTAACACTGACACAAAGACCCAGCAGAGCTAACCACAATGTCTCATCAGCTCCCTTAGCCGCTACACTAACTGTGGTGGGGGTTGGTTTTATCATGTTTGAAGTCGTGGATCTCCTGCTAGCAAAGTTGTTTATATACAGACTCCAAGTCTCCCTTTTCAGATACACAAGTCTGTTGGGCCAGTGTGCATGTGTCATGTGTTCATGGTGACACAACAGAAATGTGCTGCGGGGCTTTCCAAGAACTGGCTCATGAGACAGCCTCCAGGATGAATCTTCTTAGTGTTGTCTCCAGAGGATGAGCAACAACATAAAACGTTTCAGGATCATTTTATTGGAATTTTGCTGTCTTGTTGTTAAACAGATATTAATCTTTCTATTTCTTTTGCTCAACAATATCTGAGCAGAAATGTTCTACAGTTTAAAAGCCAACCAGTCCATTTTCGTTGTAACCTTAAGTGAATAAGAAATTCGGATATTTTGTTTGAGGAAACTTTCAGTAGCTTCCTTTCTTCCCCTTAACTCCTCGTTCGCTCATCTCTTCTGTGTCTCAAGCCACTGTTATGTCACTTTTGCATGCCACTGCAGCACGATCACCGTGCGGGTATTTTGGAAGAAATGACGGAGTGTCTTCATAATTTGCATCTTTTTGCAGCAGCTGATTACAGAGCAAGCATACCTTTCAGCGTTGCACAGTGATGGGCAAAGTGACACGCATATGCGCATGCCTATCTGGAATCGCACATGAGGGGAAGAGGCCCCGAGTATTTTTCATGCTGGGATGTGTCACAGTTAAGACTGATACAAAAGTTAGGGATGGAAATTAACACCAGGCTTTCAGATGAACAATAAAAGACGTACAGCTTGGTAGGGTTGTTTGCGGCCCGCTTTTTATTTGTTTTCAATTTATTGCTGTAATATTTTATGCAAACCACAATAGCTGTGACTGAATGACTGGTCACAGACAGCTCGGCACCACTGAAAGTGAAGATACTCAGCAGCTGTCATCGTACAGCAATGGTATATGACAGATGTGGGAGTAATGGAATGAGGATGCATACGCAATAGAAGGACAATCAGATCACTTATTTCCAGACCACTAAAAGGACAAACCTACCCAGTGAATTTGAATACGGCAGTTTAGGCCTGCCTTCGTCCACACACACAGTATTACAGGCCTGTATGCACTCATAACAATGGTTGGCTCTTTTCAATAGAGAGCAAAAGGAAGAAAAAAAGGATGTGTGTTTTAGCAGGTAGCTCCCTGCTGTCAGCTCCCCCTGACAGACCTGTAGAGCAGGCTTGTCTTTCTTATCTGCGGCCAGCTGGTCTGACAAGAAGTTTGTCTCGCTTACCTCATGTACAGGTGACTCTGCAAGGGTGTGGCCTGAGAAGAGCCTCTTGCTTCATTGCAGATTTTAAAACAATGATTTTTTTTTCTTTCTTTCTTTTAAACTGAGTGAATGGCAGATTACAAAAGCTCAAAAGAAGGGAGTCTTTTGGCTGTAACTGTGCCAAAAGGCTCAATTGTCAGCTCATCAAGAACCACAGCTGCAGCAGTAGGCAGGCAGGTTGACTGAAGTGATAGAGTGAGCCTGAGGAAAGAAAGAAGGCAACACCAGACTTTCCTGTTCAAGAGGGAAACTAATCTCTGTGTCAATAAGAACTGAAAAGAAAAGTAATGACCATGATGGAAGCTGTCCAAACCTCCACCGCTGTCACACCTTAGGTTGGACTGGTGGATTACATGAATATCAGTGAACATGTATAAAATCATAAGACAGCGTCCCCATCACTTCTAGGGGATCATCATATTATTGAGGATCTCACTATAATTTTTACTTCAAAATATAAAGTGGCTTATATACATAAAACTGAGTTAAATAGAATGAATTAAAATTTAGAATAAAAAAAATATATTGATGGGTTCTATTCAGTCAAAGTGGGCAGAATGTTATTTTTAAATAAAAGATCATTTGCATAGTTATCATATATTTATTTTAATCTAGTTTTTGTTTCATAAAATCACAGCAACAGTTGACTCAAGGCGCTTTATATTGTAAGGTAAAGACCTTCCAATAATACAGAGAAAAACTCCATCAATCAGAGTACCCCCTATGAGCAAGCACATCAGCCACAGTGGAAAGGAAAAACTACGTTTTAACAGGAAGGACCTTCTGGCAGAACCAGGCACAGGGAGGGGCAGCAATCTGTTGCCCTGCTTGATGGTAAGGGGAGGGAGACAGGAAAGCCAGAGATTAGTAGTTTTTAAAGGATCTAACTTACATGTTGTTAAAAGTCAACACAATTAAATTCATTTGCTTTTCTTTCACTTCATGTTACCCCTAAGAAGGCAAGAAATTTCACAAATGGACAAGGCACACCTGTGAAGTGAAAACCAATTCAGGTGACTACATTATGAAGCTCATTGAGAGAAAGCCAAGGGTTTGCAGCAGTGTCAACAAAGCAAAGGGTGGTTACTTTGAGGAATCAAAAATATAAGACATATTTAGAGTTATTTTATTTTCTGCATAATTCCATATATCTTGCTTCATATATTGTTCAGTTTGTTTAAATGATTGAATTGACAGCTAGCGCTAACACACTAGTTCCCACCCATGTAATTGAGCATTGCGTGGCACATCCAACATACTGTTTTACTTTAGTCCATGACTCGCTTACCTTCAGGGTCATACGTCACATGAAAACCAAAATAATTCCAAACGCCAGATCTGAATGAGGGTGGGGGAGGTTCAATTTGCCATGTTGCAAGGAGAGCTTAACTTCTGTCTCGCTAGCTTGCCCTGCGCTCTTCCTTCTGACGATGCTGTCTGTGTTGAGCGCTCAGTGGATCTGCGCTCGACAGTGCAGCCTAGGCGGAGTAGTCGAACGCAGATTCACTGAGCGCTCAACACAGACAGCATCGTCAGAAGGAAAGTTGATAAAATAAATTACAAATTTTGTATTGTTCGATACATATGCGTACCGAACCGAAAGCACTGTATCGAACGGTTCAATATCGATACGAATATCGTTGCACCCCTAATATATATATATATAAATATATATAATATATATGTATATATAGTATATAATAACAAATATATATATATATAACTATATAACTATATATATAACTATATATATATATATAAAACTATATATATATATATAACTATATATATATATATAACTATATATATATATATATATATATATTAAATTAAAATTCATATATTTAATGTGTTTCTTATGTATCTACAACGTAGGAAGTAGTAAAAAATAAAGAAAAAACATTAAATTAGAAGGTGTGTTTCTCTTTAGCCTGCCCTTGGCCCTTGGAAGCACACTATAAAGACAAAGGCTTGTTTTGATTGAGGCTTGATCAAGCACATTTTTAGCGTTGAACTGAAGAACAATGAGGCTCTGCAGCTGGAGTCAGGGGTGGGAGGTCAGCCAGGTGGAGTTCCAGTGCCAAGAAGTTTTTTTTCCTAAGCTTTCCATGACAGGCAGATTAAAACTATCCGTGGATAAAAACGCCCCCCGAGGGAGACATGTAAATGCGAGTCCCACCGGAAAAATACACTTTTACACTTCTACCAAAGCACTGTAGGCAGTGTTCAACATGGAGGAGAGATAAGTGACCGGTAAAAGCCCCTGTGACGTTGCCAGTGAGGCGGGGAAGGCTTTTTTTTTTTCTTTTTTGAGATTCAAATCCAAACTGACATCATGTTGCTCCTGCCTGTTTGAACTGGTAGATAAAGAAGATAAACTGACACATTTTAAACAATACAATAACGTTTTCTTCCTGCACCTGTCAGCCAGGAACTGGTGCGCATACACACACAGCACAACAATACAAGGACAGAACATTGTGAATACAAAGAGTAGCTTATATGCAACAAATGAAAAACCGCAGCACACAATTAATTTCAGTGGACTGCCCTAACATGTGTGTTCTGTGCAGTTCATTCATTTTGATTTTTTAGCATAAAGCTCCGAACATTACATGTAAAACATGGAGTGGAAGTAAAGCGAATGAATTTGAGTGTGTTGACTTTTAACAACAAGTACCTTGGATCCTTTATAAAATGTATATATTATTATTAGATTATCGATCTTGGAAAGAGATGAGAATGCCATCATGTAAATGTTTGTATCGTTAATACGTAGCTGGAGCTAGCCTTTGGTTGGCTTGGCATAAATACTAGAATTAAAGGTATAAGGAAAGGGCAACATCGCCTCAGGACAAGAAGGTCCTGGTTTTGGGTTCTTTCCAGGTACTCCAGTTTCCGCCCACAGTCCCACAGCACGTTAGGTTAATGGCTGACTTAACTGACCGTAGTACCGGTTGTACCCAGCCTCCTGGGGCACGGGATAGGCTCATGCCCAACCATAGCCATGAGTTGGATAAGTGGAGCAAAATGGATGGGTGGTGGTATAGTGGACAGTCTAATGTAAAGCGTCTTAGATCCTCCCCTCAAACCTGGTTAAATGACTCTATATATACTAGATTTACGTCTTATCATCAATTTGAGAGGAGGTGGAAAAAAGATAAGCTTCGGGTATCCCTCTACATTTTACGTAGCTGCCGCACTATATATGAGGACGCTTTTTTGTCCGACATCATCGCGACTAATAGCCATAACCCCCGGGCCCTGTTTAAAATGTTCAATTCTGCCATCAATCCTTGCCCTGATAAACTAGACTTTGCCTCCCCAGCTCTCTGTGAGCAATTTTTCTATTATTTTATGAGGAAAATCTCACTTCTAAAAACCCCACTCTCTCATCCGTTGTGGTGAATCCTCTTCCTCCTGGTGGATCTCCGTCCAACTTCTACCAGTTTGAACCAATCTCACTTTCTGCTTTTAAAAGTTTAATTAATCGAGAAGTTCGAACTCTGCTCGGCTCACCGAGGTGACCGTAGTGCTAAAGAGTGAAAAAGAGCCACAATCGTGCCTATCCCTGAGATCTCCACTACAGCTCAGATGGTGAGGTGGGTCGGGCATGGTTGGGGTGGGGGTTGTGTTTGTGAAAAGATTTCGTATTAATTCAAAATTAAAGTTCATCCTCTCACTCGCTAGATCTATTTGTTTAATCCAAAGTTTGCATATGTATTGCATATGAACACTGAACATTTTCAGAATGCACTAAAAGAAACGATTTTGACTGTCTTATTATCAGTAGTTATTATATATTATTAGGCATGGATTTTAGTGCTCGTATTTGAATGATCTTTAATTGTTTTGATATTCCTGGTTTAATCTGCTTTACACTGGTGTAATTACCTCAGTCTTTTATTGTCTGAAAGCAGTCAAGACTCAGAGTTTTTGTTTGTGCTTTAGTGTTTGTGAGATTTGACCCGGCCAATAATAATTTATAAATTTGTGTATTTTTGCAGTGCATTTAGGAAGGTGGGGTTATTATTTCAGAGTCCCCTGTCTTCATGCTAAGTTAAGCTGCTGCTGATCAGCCTTAAGAGTGGTGCTGTCTCTTCCATGAAGAAAATTATTATGACTATTGGGGAAAACGTTGAATTATACCTCAAATCTACTTTAGAGTGTTTGGAAAGTGTGGGAATTCTGTTTTAATGTCTCAGAAACAAAAAAAACAAATGTGTGCAGGTGTGTGGGTGTAAGTGTGTGTGTGTGTGTGCGCGCACTGCAGGAGGTAAAGGGGTTAACGCCCCTCCTCTCCCACTGAAGCACAAGATTCTCACACCCAAAACATTCAGCTGATCTTAAGCATCTGCCATCTGCTTAGATAACAGAAATACAGTCTTTATATAAAAACACATTTGACTGAATTCATACATTACAATACGTGAGTCCACAACATACACAGAAGGGGAGGCACAATCGTCACAGCCCTGCTGCTATCATGGGCAATTAACGGTCCACAGCTCTAGCTCACAGGGTTTTTGCTGTTTCAAAATATATCATACATAATAGGTGGGGGGGGGGGGGGGGGGGGGGGGGGGGGGGGGGGGGGGGGGGGGGAGGAGAGGGGGATGAGAGATCCTCCTGCTTTATGGGGCCTATTTAAAAGCCCAGAGGTGCCACTCCTGGTCACTCCCAGGTTTTCTTCTTGAATTGGCTCCTGGCTGTTTTACACCTCCAGGAGGGACTATTATCCTGTCAAGGGGCTACTTCTCACAGCAGTGCGATGCTTCACCCCGTGAAAATCACACCCTTCTGCTTTTTTTGTTTTTTGGGGTTGTTTTTTTTTTGGTCTGTACCACATGGAGTTCACACACGGGTCTGACTTGAATTTACTGAGTCGCCATGAAAAGGCCCTACAAAAATAAGGCCTAAAAAGAGGAAACAGAAGTGAAAGGTGGCGATGACTTGTGAGTGGCCTAGGCATTAATCTGATAGGCAGTTAGACAGTTATTGGTGTATTAACATTTATAATGTCACACTTTAAAAAAAAAATTCACACTGTAATAGGTAGACACTTTACTGATGCCACAAGGGTTATTATAGTAATTACAGTGTTACAGCTGCAGGATAAAAATAATACAATTACTGCAATAACAATATATTGATTGTCATTCAGTTGATGAGGTAACCTTGAATAACAGTTCTGAAAACAGGTCTGGTATGCCAACAGTGATATTTCAGACTTCAGTGGTAAACGTGACCTACTGTTCCTAAGAGATGAAGGTGCAAGTAGATATGAGGAAGTGAAAATACTTTTAGGAAAAGGGTGTAGATCTTTATTTTACACTTACACACACACACACACACACACACACACACACACAGTCCATCTTATACACATATACAACTGTTGCCATATATAACTGTGCTCAGGCTTTTGTTTTCTCACAGAGATTATATTCAAAAGCAATTCATGGAAAAAAAAAAACAATGAGCCAACAAAGAACAGGACATGGTGTACATTTGAATCACTTGTAGAAACTGATGCGTGGACCCAAAAGTTTGTGAGTAGTGCTGCCCCCTAGTGGTAAAACTAAACAACTATAACTTTTAAAGATGAGCAAATGCTACCAATATCTATGTAATTAATGAATATTGGTTTGTTATATTCTATGAATTTTTTTTTTTTGGGGGGGGGACAAAAACAAATACACAAAAGAGTGTGCTAATGGTGCCAAAATACACAAACTTGTATCATTTGTGGAATTCTAAGCATATAAAAAAACTATAAGGTTAAATATTATTTTTATGATCTTACATTACAAGTTACATTTCAAGTTAAAGAATTTGGCTTTTTAGGTTTAAACAAGTAGTCAAGACCAGTGTTTTATTTATTTTAAATTTATCATGTAACACAGTACAACATTATGACACCATTATCCTTGAAAGCAAAACATTAAGAAATGCAATGTATATAAAATACACCTAAGATGTATTAACACAAACAAGGAAGAGGCTAAAAGAAAAACATGGTGAATGACCTCAGGTGTTCCTGTATGACATGTGCTTCATTGGCACTTTGAAAGAATCTCCTGACAGCTTTTGTAGACTTTCACCAAGCAGTTCAGCCTTGGCTTTGAACTCTAAAGGGAAAAAAATAGAGTTAATTAAAAACAGGTTCCTATGAATGACACCACATCAACAGCCCTGCAGGTAATCAAGTCACTAAACAGGCTCTTGAGATATGTTCATCCTCACCTGAAACAATGGCACAACACTTGACACTGCATCGGGCTCTGAGGGGTCCTTCAACAGTACACAGAGGTAGTAGATGATCTGATGCTGAAATATAAGCATTAGACATTAATCCAATCTTCCGTGGCAAACTGTAGAATAACTAAATGAGAAAATGTCAACATGTCACACAAGTACAGAGGCACAGGTTCACCAACGCACCATGTAAATAGCTTCATTGATGACAATATCCTTGATCTTGCTCATCTCAATGAAAGTGGTTATCTCGCGGCCCGAGGCATAGCTGGAGGACACCTGGATGCCTAAGGAGCCAATGACGAGAAGGGACTCGTGGTCTACCTTCACAAAGTGGATGTGAAGCATCATGCCAACAAGGGTGACAAGAATAGCGCCAGACAGAACGGCAGTGTTCTGCAAGAGAGGAAAAGTATTAAATTAAAAATAATCATTGTAAATTAAAATAATATACAACCATTCAAAAGTACCTAATGCTAGCAAGAGAATGACATTATATACAGAACATCTACATACTGAGTTGGAGAGCTAAACAAAACTTTGAGCGCACTTTTACATGATGCCAATTTGCAGGATACTAATGGTGTGGCATCCAGTCTATTCTGAGTCCAACAGAAGAGGAAGAGGAAATGCTGATAGAGAGATATCCTAGTGAATGGATCAGCAAACAATGGCCGATGCACCTGAAAAGTGACTTTTATCACCCACTGCCGGAAAGAAACCACGCTCAGTTGGAAAGAACAGAAATGATGTGATCACTGGAAAAGTCTCAAAGTGTATATATATTTATTCTTATTCTTACTCTTCCCACATTTATTGTTGTTATTTTGCACTGAATGGAACTGGAGCCTCGTCATCTCGTCTCTCTATATACTGTACTGTAAATAGCAGAGATGACAATAAAGTTTACTTTAAATGATCACACTGGACGCTCACGTAACAAGCACAGCTTTGAACACAAAGAACCCAGAGCCATTTAAAAAAAATGCTGCAAAATTACTGCACTAACTAAAAAAGTGCATCGTCTCGATCTTAGACCGGGCGACTAGATTGAGACTTTCTTGTAAAATACTGGCCCCTTGTGGTGGGAATTAGTGTTCAATTTTACAAATTCTGATTACAACAAGTATCTTTAAGAAAGAAAGAAAGAAAGAAAGAAAGAAAGAAAGAAAGAAAGAAAGAAAGAAAGAAAGAAAGAAAGAAAGAACTGTATTCTGCCTTCTTTTTGCTGCTCCGTTTAGGGGTCACCATAGCAGATCATCTGTCTCTATCAAACCCTATCCCGCCTATGTCACACCAATCCTCTTCATGTAAATCCATTAATCTTCTCTATGGTCTTCCTCATTTCCTCCTGCCTGCCAGCTCCATATTCAACATCCTTTATCTGATATATATGGTGGTGGTGGTGGTTACCACTGTTCTCTTACAGCAAGAGGGTACCACCACCCTCCATCTGGAGGGGGCCTTACTGTGTGGAGTATGAATGTTCTCTCCGGGTACTCAGACTTCCTCCCACAGTCCAAAAACATGCAATTAGTTGGGTTAGGTTAATTGGTGATTCTAAATTGCTCAGAGGTGTGAATATGAGAGCGAGTGGTTGTCTGTCTGTCTGTGTTAGCCCTACGACAGCCTGCGGACCTATCCAGCACCCCCTGCGGCACTGAATTGGAAAAGTGGAAGCGAATGAATGGATTGATTGATGGATGCGTCCGGGTCATGGTAGTCAAGGTAGCTTGGAAATATCACAGTGTCTCTGTAAACATCAGTCTATGGACACTCCTGCCTGACCGTCATCATCGCAAACAAGAAGGGGCTCAGAGCAGATCCCTGATGCAATCCCACTCCACCTTGAAGCCACCTACGGCTCCTACTGCACACCTCACCACTGTCTCGCTGTCCTCAGAAACTTTGCACCTCAACCCCACAGTGAGAAGGATTTGTCAGTAAATCTGCATCACTTTGGTCTCGCCTTCATCATCTTACCTGGGTGAAGAAGAACACTGCATATGCCAGAAGCCACACGGAGCAGGTGTATACCATCACTTTGCCCATGGACACTTTTGGGGAGCTGATAATGAACTCCCTGCAAAAGCTGGAGTGACTCTGACAGTCCAGAGAGATTGGTTTACCGCTAATGTCAGTGAAGGCTTCGTCTTCCATGACGACTGAACAGCGAAACGAGGTGAATGAGCATAAAAGACGAGTGATGACCTTTGTATGGTGTCAACGCGGTTACCCTGTCAAGTTAGCATCGAGCTAGCATTAGTTGTTAACTGCAAATAGACAGGGTCAGCAGCACATTAAGACAGGCGGTGATAAATTTATAATGATGACGAAAAAAGAAAGCTGCTTAAAGTAATATGCTTTAAATGAATTAAAAGGGAAAAATAGCTAAAGAGCTGAATTAAAGAGTCAACTACAACTGTAGTGGTGCCACAATCCATCCCCACTCATGTGGCTGCACTGTTTTTTACACCGGGGTGTCCAGAAAGGGTGGGGGGCTCTCGCATACACAAAAGCAAAAGACCGCGAAAAAACTCGTTCATAAAACAACTAAATGTACTTTAATGCATAGAACAACTCGTAAGTGTAACATTTATTATTCTTCGTTTGATATCAACGAGATACGTGTCAGCTTCAGCTTCTGTCTCCGTCTCAGCTTGTGCCTACGGCCCACGCTGGTGTAGAATAAAAGCAGACCCTATAGTCGCTGGAAAAAGCAAAGCATTCTGGGCAACGATTGATTTTTCGTCGATATCTCCGTCAATAACTCAAGCTGGTCCACAGCTTTCGTCAAACAGTCTGTAAAAGTCAAATACGGGGTATACGTTGGTGTATGTGCCATAAACGGGTTACAAACAGCTCGTCTTTAGTAAGCGCTTTTCCATGTCACTTGCAAGGCCTTCGTTTCCCAAAATGCTTTGTGTTTCCGTGACTTTTGACCTCTGGATAAAAACAAGCCGATCAGCTGATGTAAAAGCAGCAACATCTACAGGGGTCTGACACAATAACAGCTTGCTAACTTTGCCCCCCCTCCAGCGTCAGCTCTCCGTGGCATTCGGCGGTATGGTGTTAGGCAGTGTACGTGTCCACTTTTAGACTGTGTCGATTCAGCAGGTTATTTAACGAGACAGCCGTCGGACTGGTAGCAACTGTTAGGTCAGTCGACTCAAAAGAAGGTTGTTTGTTTCAGGAGTGTCTCTTTGTGTGAATGCTGTTAGCTAATGACTCTTTACTACTGAGTTTGAATGCCTGTTTTTAGGCATTTTTAATGTATAGAACAGTGTGGGATACTCTCATGTAGAAAGTTAGCGTTACCAGAACAAGAAAACAGATGCCGGCCAGCTATTGTTAGCTACAGAGCTGTTGTGTCAAAAGGTAAACAAACTAGTCCGAGTTTTGTGTGTTTAATTTTGCTGTTTTAATAAACTGAATATCCCCATTAAAAAGTAAGGAGAGAGAAAAGGGGCATGGATTGCTATCGTTTTGTTGACAGTACTGCTCATGAGTGAATTTGTTTTTGGTTTTTTTTCAGTATTTCAACAAAACAGGTTATCTGACATCTGGTTATATAGATTCACAAGACGGTGCCATAACCTTGTGCCCTCTCCTGCAGTGCTTTTGCCGTCCCAATTACCCACAGTAATCCTTTATACTTGTTTTCACACCAGGGGATTCCTGACCTCACAGGTTTGAGATGAGTGGTCAAGGTCCAGCTGTAAACAAAGGAATGAGCACCATCCTGGTCTGTCAGGAGAGCTATGCCTGTGGGGGCTCGGACGAGGCTGTGTTTGAATGCGATGAGTGTGGCAGCTTGCAGTGTGCCCGCTGTGAACTGGAGCTACATCGGCAGGAGCGCATGAGGAATCACGACCGGGTTCGGGTCGCCTCGGGCCACGTTCCTTTCTGTGACTCCTGCAAAGGGGATGGCAGCTGCTCTGGGAGACTCAGAGCGGTGGTCCGCTGCCAGGGCTGTAAGATCAACCTGTGTTTGGATTGCCAAAAACGCACCCATGGGGGAGTCAACAAGAGGAAGCACCCTCTGGTATCTTACCCACCTGCCAAAGCTCCTCAAGAGAACAGTGTCAGTGCTGGGGAGAGTGAAATGGAAATCCTCAAATCTAAACTGGAGAAGGTGCGCAGCTTCCTGCTAGTGGATGAGAAGGAGGAAATGCAGGTAAGCACTTGTTGAGGTACTCGGCGTTTGATGGTGTTTTATTAATGATGCGTTACAACGATTGAGCTGATCTTGTCTGCATTCTCAGGTGAAGGATGAGGAGGACTTTGTCAGCAGACTACTGGGTTGTAGTCCAGATGAACTTCTCAAGGTGGTCTCCATTTTTGGGAACACTGGTGAGGGAAAATCCTACACCCTGAACCATACATTCTTTCTTGGGAGAGAAGTGTTCAAGACGTCTCCCACTCAGGAGTCCTGCACTGTAGGTGTTTGGGCAGCTATGGACCCTCTGCATCGGGTTGTAGTCATCGATACAGAGGGACTGCTTGGAGCTGGTATGAAATTATTGATTTACTTAATGTTATGAAACAAACGGGGGTAGAAGCAGGCAGGCATTCATGATTCTTTTTTTTTTTTCTTTTTTTTAAACTCATCAGGGGCTAATCAGGGTCAGAGAACTCGGCTGCTCCTCAAGGTCCTGGCTATCTCTGATGTGGTAATCTACCGGACACACGCTGACCGTCTCCATGACGATCTCTTCAAGTTCCTTGGTGATGCATCAGATGCCTACCTGAAACATTTCACTAGAGAATTAAAGGCAACTACCAATCGCTGTGGTCTTGATGTACCGTTGTCCACCCTGGGCCCCGCGGTGATCATCTTCCACGAGACTGTCCACACCAATCTACTAGGATCAGGTACATCAAAGAAGTTTGTCTCATCTCAGTGTTTTTCAAAGATAAGCACACAAACCACTGCCTCAATACTTTGTCTCCATCTGTATGTGTACCCCAAATTCAGACGCGCCCTCAGAATCTGCTGAGCGCCTTATCCAGGAGCGTTTCAGGAAGCTGGGCTTATTTCCGGAAGCATTCAGCTCCATCCAGTACCGTGGGACTCGAACCTACAACCCTCCCACGGACTTCAGTGGTTTGCTCCGCAGCCTGGAGCAGCAGCTGGACAACAATACGACACGTTCGCCACGATCTGCCAGTGTCATCTTCAAGGCCCTGCAGGTAGCTGTGCTTACATTTAAGTATGTTTTGGCATAGCCAATGGAAATGTTTATACCTTTCCCATCTCCACCTGGGGCCTTCTTTCAGGCCCTGAGTGAGCGCTTCAGTGGGGAGATTCCAGATGAACATATGACCAGTAACTCCTTCTTTCCAGATGAATACTTTACCTGCTCCAGCATCTGCCTCAGTTGTGGGTGCGTGTCCCTGCTTTGCTAAAAAAAATATCAAAAATACTTTAAATCAGATTTCTACAGCATCATCACTGCCAGTACCTTTTACTTTTACTTATTTATAAAACTTGCTGACTTGCTGGGCACCACCTTTCAGGTCAGGCTGTAAGAGGAGCATGAATCACCTAAAGGAAGGTCTTGACCATGAAGCCAAACATCGCTGCCGGTACTCTGCACAGTACGACAACCGCATCTACACATGCAAGGCAAGTACAAACATACATCTACGCCACATTTGAAGTATACCTGCTTGACAAGGTTCTGAGCAACTGTGCTGAACTTCTCAGGCCTGCTACGAAAGGGGAAAGGAAGTCATAGTGGTTCCCAAAACGACGGCCTCGTCTGACTCGCCGTGGTTTGGCTTGGCCATCTACGCTTGGTCAGGGTGAGTCCTGCGAGTATAGAATGATTTTTCATAAATATCTTCATATGTCCCTTTAAAGTTTATGAAAAAATTGAGCACAGTTGATATAAAAAGTGTGTGGCACCTCTGGAATCTTTCCTCCCTGTGTTGAAACTGAGATGGTTTTGTCTTTTTACAGGTATGTCATTGAGTGTCCCAACTGTTCAGTGATCTACAGAAGCAGGCAGTACTGGTATGGAAACCAGGACCCAGTGGAAACAGTGGTCAGAACAGAAATCCAGCACATCTGGCCTGGGGTAAGGCCACGGTGAATTCATTTAAACCACTGAAATCTAAAAGCTCAGTTTTTGTTTTCTTTGAGTCATATGAATTTGGCCACTTTGAGGCTAGTGGCTTATACTTTATGTAAATATCCAGAAAAGTAACGTCGCATGTTCTCCTGGAACATGTTGATCTAAGCATAATTAGTCACAAGTCTGAATATAGCAGTGCAAACGCCAGCTGGTAAGGCAGGCATTGTATTTCTGTCAGCACTGTTGTCAGTATTTAGTGATAATTGTGAGGGACGCTTGTATAAACACAACTTCTATGGCGTACTGTAATTATGTGTTTTTACACCGTTCTTTGCAGTCTGATGGCTTTTTGAAAGACAACAACAACGCTGCTCAGAGGTTGTTGGACGGAGTCAAATACATTTCTCAGTCTGTGTCTGAACTCAGCGTCAAGCCTGCCAAAGCGGTCACTTCCTGGCTCACTGACCAAATTGCTCCTGCCTACTGGAAACCCAATTCCCTCATCCTGGTATGCAACCAATATTTAGCTAACTATATATAAGGAATCACAGGCCCAGAATGTGTAGTTGTGAATGAAACATCACTTGTGTAACTAAAACATTTTCTTGGTGATAGCCCATGTTCCTGTTATGTTACTGTTATGCCGATAAATCGCATTACTTATTATTGTGCCGTAGAAATGTCATAAATGTGGGGAGGAGTTCCAGCCCAACGACACCAAGCACCACTGCCGTGCCTGCGGAGAGGGCTTCTGTGACGCCTGCTCCTCCAAAACCCGGCCGGTCCCTGAGAGGGGCTGGGGTCTTGCGCCTGTTAGGGTCTGTGATGCGTGTTTCCACAACAGAGGAATTCCAACTGGTACACAAATGAGTCTCTCTGTGGGAGTTTAAGAGTGCGGTATTGTTTGCCGGGCTGGTTCAGGCGGTTTTAATGTTCACAACATGATATGATTTGATGTGTGCATGTTGTAGAGTTGCTGGACGCTGCGTTGGAGGAGGAGGGAGGCACCCTGATAGCGAGGAAGGTTGGAGAGGCTGTCCAGAACACTTTGGGGGCTGTAGTTGGTGCCATCGATATACCTCTTGGTAAGAATAGGATCTAAAAAATAATATAGCGAGCAAGAGAAACAACTTAAAAAAAAAAAAGAGTGAGAGAAATAAAAACTTTTTTCCCAGGGCTAGTGAAGGACGCAGCTCGGCCGGCCTACTGGGTGCCAGATCAGGACATCCACTCTTGTTGCGAGTGCCAAAGGGAGTTCTCACCACGTCTCTCCATCCACCACTGTCGCGCCTGTGGGCAGGGCGTGTGCGATGACTGCTCCCAGGAGCGGCGCCCCGTGCCGTCCCGTGGATGGGACCACCCCGTGAGGGTCTGCAACGGCTGCAACCAGAAAACAGGGGAACTCTAGCAGGACTCAATGGAGCAATTAAAGATGCCAGCGTTTGTGGAAACTGGAATCTGCGACATCTTGAGTCTAACAGGTTTCATTGGGGGTATTTTTGTTTTTCTGGATGCCTCTAGACTGTACAGGTGGGACTCGTTTATTATTTGTTAGTGCTGGCCTCATGTAACATCAGTCCATCGATCGCTTTTCTCTTTAATATGCCTATAATTTACACTGTGAAGACAGGCCAGAGCAAGGCTTGAATATTATAAGGACAGGAGAGAAAAAGAACAGAGAGATGATCAAAGTGAGTTTTGTACAAGCTTGCTTACAAATGACTTCAGGTAAATTTCCATGTTGCTCTGTAGATCCGTTCAGATTTGTATTCTTGCACACTAATCCCTGCACACCCTCTACGTGATATGCTAGTACCATTAGCTCCTTTTGCCTGGTTTGGAGCTACATATTTAAGCCTTTTAAAAAATACAAGTACTGACCTGTTTTTTCTTTTTCATAGCATTTCCAGGTAATCATGTCTTATTAGTTCTAAAATGGTTTGTGCAGGTGATCTGGATATAATATTTAGGACCAGCTTTAGATAGAACACCTCAAAAGTCATCAACCACAGTGAATTCTGATCCCTTTCTTTTGAAATACTGAGGTAGATTACCTCTAATTCACCCCTGCTAGAGCTACTTTTCTTTCGTCTTGGCTTCACAGGGACTATATTAGATCATTATATCGGAAGCCACTGATGTACTGTAGCAGCAAGATGCATTCCAACATATATAATTCGTAATTACTACTTAAATAGTCCCATTGATTATTTGTGGTTGTTTGTGAATTTGAATGGGCAGATTTAAAACAAACAAAAAAAACAAGAACAGCCTTAATAATGCTGTCCATGTTAACTGTTTGAATTCTACTTAGTATGCATATATATGGGAAAAATGTTTACTTTAATAGGGAATTTTCTTTTTAATTGCCTCATTTTATTTTTAAATGTCATAACTGCATATCAGGACAAATCTGACTAAGGTGGGATTCAATGCAACAAAAACTGCTTTATAGTGGCTGGATCACAGTAGGGACTTAACACAGTTGAGGTTTCAAACCATGTTTGGGGCTGGCCCCTCAAAACAGAGATCATTAGTAAGAGTAGTGTTTTACTGTCAGCTCAGGCTGCGTCGCTCTTCTTTGTCAGCAACATTCAAGGTTGCTTGTATTTCAACAGGACTGTACAGAGTATCTGACCTGATTACTATTAAATGAAGATGACACTTGATGCATTCAGGCTTTCTAATGAATATCTTGGTATTATGAGATTTGACTGTGTAAGATTTTTTTTTTTGTTTGTTTGTTTCTTGTTAACGAACTGGAAGAGTTGGTTTGCTTGTGATCAATCAGATAAGCTGAAATAACAGACTTCAACATGAATAATAGATTTATCCTGTCTCAAACAGAGATCAATGACTATAGATATCACATGGAACCAATCAATACCTTGTATTTATGTATGCTCATACATATGTATTAAACAGTGGAATCTTAAGGTGTCTGTGTATGGGTTGAATACAATGCAGTGGGATAAGGTTTTTAATAAACTTTACTGGGAATCAACAAAGACTATAAAACATGTTGATTTAGTAAACAAACAGTATCATCATTTTCAAATTTCAATCCCAGCACCCTTATTTCCAGTAACAATCAAGGTTAGGTGTGTTTAAAATAAGTGCACTTCTTCTGTAAAAAGAACAGTAAGGAAAACCGAACTGTACCGGTGTGCACATGTGAATGCAGCACTTCCATTTCCTTTTGGCACAAAAACACGATCATGTGTATGATGAGGCAACTCCCATGAAATTTAAAAGCAGTTCTTTGAGGTCACCACTTCAGTCTAAATTTAGTGTAAATGGTTGTCACATAACATCTTTACCCAGCCACACTCTCAAATACACAGTGATACAGCTGGCCTCGGCACTCCTCATTCTTGGTAGTCAGTGTTGTATGGGAAGTAATAGAGGTCGTGTTTGACAGCCATGAGCAGCCCGGGGAGGCCCCTGCTGCCACCCAGGTTAGATGAAAACACAACACTTGGGATCAAGTCGTTTGCGGCCGGGTGGGGTGATGGGATGGTTCTCAATAGATGACCGTCCTTAAGGCTCCATAACCTTGTGTAGCAATCCTGACCCACTGTAGAAAGGATGGTAAACATTGAAACTGCACGCAAAAAAGGTTTATACCAGTGAGAGTATTGAGTGTTGAGAGTGTTTTATCCTCTCCTACCTGCTAGCAAAAGCCCTTCCCACTCATTGACATGGATGGGAAGGTAGGCATGCTCGTTATGATGACCTTTGTACTCCTGCACTGGCTTTGTGCCTCGCACATCCCACAGCTTAATCTGCAAAGAAATGAGAAAACACACAAAGGCTCAACAGAACTATCCTTGAATTATTACCTTTTTCAAATCATTCCTTTCTGATATTTTCTACCACACTTTGTCAGTATGGCCTGATGGTTCTGTGTTTACCAAGTCTTTCCGCATGAGGCTAAAACATAAGTAAAATACCTGTAATTAAGAACCTGAAAGTATTATCTGCTGTAAAAAAAAAGAAAAAAGAAAATTAAAGAGTCAAGTCAAGAACCTGACCTGGCCCAGCATGTCAGCAGCCAGCAGGTAGTTCTCATCCTGCAGGACGCGTACAGAGGTGATGGCTGACTCTTGATGGAAGCGACTGGCCTTCCAGCTGTGATCTCTGCGGCCGCGCTGTCGGAGGTCGATGCTGAAGATCTCCCCCGATCTGCAACCGTTAAACAGGACAGGAACCTGTGGACGGAAAGGTGTATTTCTTTTGCTTGGTGTTCTTCCAGAGTGCTTCAACAACTTTAAAGTTACAAATGCCTCACCCTAAGGGCAAACTGCTGAGCCAGAACATCACTGCCGACGCTGTACGTCTGTGTTCTGCCCGTCTCTGCATCCTTCACAATCACTCTACGAGACAGGCCTGTCAACACACACATAAACATGATTATTTTAGATGTGTAATTTTCTCCTTTCTATAACGACAAAAATGTTTAGCTGCAGTACTAACCAGTGCTGAACGTCTTGTCAAACTGGGGGTTGAGGCACCAAGCACAAGACCAGGCTGAGGATATCTTAAAGCTGCACAGCATCCCAGGCTGATCTGAAGGAGTACAAGAAGTAAGAGGAGAAGGGTGTTGAGGGTAATGGGGAGGTACACAACAACAGCAAAACTGCTTTCAAAACATATTTCAAAATAAAGGTCTTCTAGAATAATAATTCCAAGACTGAAGAAGCTTCTTTGAATAGTATGTTTTACCATACTGCTACCTGGGTCCTTCACAAATGAACTACAGAAGGGCAATGTGACTGCTGCATATTGCGCAAGAACCCTGACAAACCTGGGTTGGAGTTGCTGAAGAGGGAAGCAGGAAGTAAACTCACGCAGCCAGGGGTGTCTGCTACTCCCACCAGACACAGCCTGATAGTTACTTCAGTCAAGGACATACAAGTTTCACCAAAACAGTGAAGAGATGACACGCTGTGACACCGGTGTGCACTTTATAGAGCTGAAATGTTACCATTTTGATGATAGTCACCAAGTGTATTCTTTTAGAAACAACAGCAGTATGAATCCACAAATAATGCAAATGAAAAGGACAACTTATAAGTGATCTTTGTTGCCAGGTTAAGCCCTTTATTTGAAGGTTAAGTGAACTAGAGTTAGAGCTCTAATTAAACTGTGGAAGGATACAACACATGAGAATCGGGGTAATTTACCGAAGCCCAGCAGATGGAATTGACCTGAAACATGTTAACCAGATCAGAGTGATTAATATTATTTAAACAGACCAAATGTTTGTAGACACATCATAAAAACAGGCTCCAAGATTAATGTGAGTTAATTAATTTTTATTTCCTGCAGTGTACTAAATAGAAACTACAAAAATGCAAACATATGCTTTGTATTCAGGGAGGGTCTTTTATCTCCAAAGAAATGCTCCTACCTTCCGATTAGTGAAGTAGAGGTTATCACACATTTCCACAGACAGAGACCCCTTGCTGCTGCTGCTGAAGTTCATGATGCCATACTTGCAGCCGCCATGAGAGACATCGTTGACTGTGAACACTCGCTCACACGCCGAATCCCCCTGAAAAAGAAACGGCAACAAAGAAACAAGGCATATGCACATCATCAAGTACAGATAGAGGCCATTTTTAAAGGTAACCTACTGTGTTCATTTCCAGCAATTAAGAAAAAAAAAAGGACTCTAACGTCAACGTTTAACATTCAAAACAATCTTTTTTGTTGTTGTTGTTGTTGTTGTTGTTTTTTTAAATCATACACAGGGCCTTGGTGGACCCAAATCATCCTCTGGATGAAGCAAACTGTTCTTACTCCCTCTCCCTCCCTTGAAACCAACTATAACAAACATTTATTCTATTGAAACGTGTGTTGCACTGTGTTTGCGTGTGTTCTCACCACTATGAGTCTGAAGTTGTCGGTGTTTGAGATGCTGTTGTCTGTGCTCTGGATCTCTAGTTTGTGGCGTCTCATTTCACTGACCTTCACCTCATGGACGAGCCTGGAGACCAACAGTAAATGGCCTGTATTTGTATAGCGCTTTACTTAGTCCCTAAGGACCCCAAAGCGCTCTACACTACATTCAGTCATTCACCCATTCACACACACAACAGTAACCATAGTAACAGACTAGCACTGTCTGCAGACAATCTACTAACCCAGGATAATTGATACACTTTTCTCTTAGCTTTCTGACAGTGTCTCTGTAGTAATTTATGTATTTATTTAGACAGTTTGCCTGTAGGATAAAAAGAACTAGAAACTTCCTCATATGCATTTCATTACTTTTTGTTTTTCCATTTATTCATATCATTCCCAGTGATGCAGAGTATTTTCTTTGACTGCATTTATGCATGTTTCTCCATCTTTTTATTACCATTTAAAATAACTTGTCTAAATAGATTAGCATCATTATTAGTGGCCAGCAAAGCTCAGAAGAAAAGTCACTCTACACATGCAGAACTGATTAGCGTTAAAGTTTCTCTTTGTTTCCCATAATCCGTTACAGCTGTGGCTAGGACACGGGAAAAACAGTGTTATGTTGAGTTTTGCGTGCCTGCAGGGCTGTGACACAGTACCTGCAATAGGAGTGCTCAGGTAATACACCTAGATGTCGTTTCTGAAGTAGCAGCGAAGTGTTTAGTCCTCTTCTTGGTGCTTTCTGTAAATGAAAAGGAAAATATGCGTACATGTTTACGACCAAGGTTTCTTTCTTTACAACTTCTTAAACATTTATGTCCCAGATTGAAGAAAAGCATGTGCTTCTGCTAAGATCAACTGTGATCTCAAGTGTTTTATTCCTACACAGTTTGCAGTTGTGCTCTAATGCTGTACTGTGATGATGTCATTACAGCTGCTGCCATAGCCATAATCCTTTAGTACACTGCAGGAGGTTTATGGTAAGCTTTCATCTAGAGGGCATAACTTTAGCATATCAGATGACTGTGTCTGTCTACAGCAACAGGAAAAAGCTTAATGGAATCTTAAAGAATAAATATGATAAAAATGCTAAAAGACAAAGAAGATTAAAAAGATTTGCCCACCACCCTTGATGACAGACTTACTTTTCTTGTTTTTTCATCTTCTGCCAACATCTTGTTCCTCTCCTTCTCTCTTTCTTTTTGTTGTAGTTGCTCTCTGGTTAGTGGGTTACAGTTGTTGTGCCCGGGCAACAGCCGGAAGTAACGGTTTTTCTCTGGGTCAAAATAGAAACCTGGCAGCTCTGGCAGGAGAAAAGGAGGCAAAAATTAGGCTTGTGCATCTTTCATTGCATCTATTTGATTTTCCAAGTGTACAACAAGAATTTTCCTGTCAATATCCTTCTACTTTAAGTGCTCCTGGACAAGACACTGCATGTAAAACTACTGTTTATGTACATATGTGTTCAATTTAAGTGTTGTGCTCTTCTGATACCTTTAATAATAAGAAATGGGGGCTTCCAACGCAAACGTGTACTTTCAATGCTGTACGTTACTGACCTGGTGCAGCACTGTTGGCGTTAGAAGAAGACGAGGAAGGCAAGGAAGAAGAGGAATGTGAGGCAGGTTGGTTAGCATGGTGCTTCTGAGATGGTCTGTGTGAGGGCCCTGCATCATCACGTTCATACCTTTGAACAGGAAAAGCACACACACAACAATGATACTGACATACTGATCACTGTCATTACAAACACTGTATTCTAGTATGGCACATGCTCCATACTTTAACGTGATATAAGTGTCATTTAACGTAGCTACCACTGCTGTCGGTTTCCTCGGTGCCATCCACGGCGCTGACCAGCACCTTGTCGCGTGTGCGGTCGCTGTCCTTCTCGCCAGTTCCACTTCCTCATTTCTTATGGTTCGGTCTAGAAGTAAAATGGTCCTGACGGCGTGTTGCTTTTCATTCACTTCTCTGTGTTTGGCAGTCCAGGTGTTTACAGGCAGATTACCATCAACACCGTTGGGCTAACGTTAGCTGCACATCTTTCTACACACGTTTTGACACGTTTGCTGGACATTCACCATCGATTAAAGTAAACGACGTATTTATAGGTCGATAAACAAACTTTGAGTTGATACTGTGCTGGGTTTACCTTCTTAATAACATGGCACTAACGTGAAAGTAAATAGTCACTAGCTAGCTAACTCCCGTGTAGTAACGTCCAGCCACGCCATCCCCGCCTCCACACCGCGTTCATTGGTCCATTGAGAACAATAATGTCTGACGTTCTAGACAGCTATTGGTGAGTTTCTCCGCGAGTAGAAAATTACTTTTATTTCACTGGATTCTCGGAAAAAGTTGGATATTGAAATACAAAATAAAGTGACTGTTCGACATATACACGAACAGTAACAGTATATAATTTAAAGCGGCACTGACTTTAAATTACAAAAAAAAAAACAATTAATGTTTTGATATGTCGTTGGATTTATTTTCCAGCCGTTAAAACCTCAACCCCCCCCCCCCCCCAAATAAATAATTAAATAAGTAAAAATAAAAATAAAAATAAAACATTAGAAGTGAGACTGTAATAGTATCCCATGCTACATAGCATTCATGTTGTGGTTTTCACTGATAAGGCTAAATCAAGTTAATTTCATGGTGTTATTACAATCTGGGGTCTGGGGCATTCATTTTGACAGATTTATCTGAAGCCACGCCTAAAGTCCTGATGCTGGTGTTGTATTGGCAGGGAGCACAGCGCACAGGACCGCATTGGCTGTTTTTTTCTTCTTTTTTCTTTTTTTCATAAGGGTCCCAAACTACACCGAGATTTGGAATATTACGTTATAGTCCTACAGGAAGATGGCGACTGTCATTCATAATCCTTTGAAATCGTAAGTACATTTCTTTTTTGTTATTATTATTTTAACGAAATTACTGCATCGTGTAAGATGAATGTAACGAGCTATTATGACTGTATGGGGATTACACGCGCTTTTAAATAAGTCTAACATTTAACACCTTTAGTATATACTTGGGCAGTCTCCGTATCTTCAGGTACCGTTGCCTAGTTGCTGTATTGTGCAATACGAATATAAAAGCATGCACTTATGCACGGTGTGCGAACGGAAAACATCACCAGTCCGCGCGCAAATGACTACATTCAGTTTCATTTATGCATAAAGTTGCGGACATTCCACTTTAAAAAATAAATAGAATTAAAAAAAACCCCGTCTGTCAGAAGTTTGCCTGCGCTCCTTGTCGGGGATATTTGTGTAGTTAATATAATGCAAGTACTGACACAAAGCTCCCACTGCGTGACTCGTGCTTGTCTGAGCCTGACAAACTCACGCACAGCAGGTTATTACATTAACTTTAATTTGTGTGCGTGGAGGAATAAACTGCTTAAAGCCGATCTTGGCGGTTTGAAAATGCATTTGTAGAAAAATAATGTATATGAGCATGGGTTTAAAAAAACGTTAATAGGATGTGATCCTAAGTATAGAGTAAAGATTTAGGGGATAAAACCAACTTTCATTATATCACAGAATGCATGTCCCCCCCCCGCCCTGCTGCTGGCTGACGGCAGATGTTTACCACTGGTCATGTGGAATGCGCAGTGTTTGACAGTTTCTTGTGCAAGAGGCAAGTGTTTTATTAATTTGAACGGAATGCTGCTGCGGGTCCCTTAAAATAGATTCTGAAATGATGCTCTTATTTTGTAGAGCTCTTTATTGTTGTTGTTTTTGTTGTTGTTGACAACCAGAAACATGTCATACATGGTTACTGTGTGGAGGAGGGGGGGACTTAATGCTTCTGTGTTGTACCGAAACAGATTAGGCTGTAGGGAATGAAGGTATATGTGTTTGCTTTTGTGTGCATGTAGAGCAGCAGATTAGAGAGCGTCCCAGTATTTCAGTGTTTCGCTGGGTCCATCTGTTAACGGAGGTACACGTAAAAAAAAAAAAAAAAAAAAGACAGGCTGATGCTGGGGCAGAGGGAGGGAGGGAGTCCCATCTGCCCTTTGCATGCAGCAGGGCTTTCTCAGATAGACACCCCCCACCAATCTAATATCTGCAAAAAAGGGAAAGCGATATGCATATGGACACAGGACCCCACCTACCACAACAGACATACTAGTATAAGCTCAGAGCAAAATATGAGAGGCAACTGTAATGAAAAGTGTATGTGAAGTGTAATGTGTTGGAATGTAAGACCCAATATCAAGTAACATGTGAGTTACAACCTTGGGAAGTAAAGTCGCAGTCTACGTTTTAGACAGAGTCTACTGTGTTTGAAACAAAAGGCCTTACTTCTGAGTCGTACTCAGGATGTGGCACGTTAATAATGCGCGCTCAGTGAGGACGTGGTAATAATCTAGCCTGCTCTCTTGTCAGTGCCCAGCTCTGACAGATGAATTATAACCATAAGGAACATGGCAGTAAATATGTCTGGCTTTGTGGACTCGCTCGCTCATGTTTAGCAATGCATATTTTCCTCGACTGACTCAAATTCTCATTTTCAAAAAGACTTTTGGTAATTGAATCCTGGGAGGCCGGGTGGGATAATGAGAAGCCGACATGAGAAGTATTCAAATAAGCGCTGCGATTCATATGCAGAGATGTGCATATCGCGCCTGTTACCTTCTTTCATTAGAGTTGGATTTGTAAATAAAAACCAAAGAGCTCAGGTGGGATGTGGATTGGTTGTGTTTGCACAAGGATTGAGAGAACTTGAACTGAGATTAGAGGAAATGTAAGAGAGATGTAGGGTTGTCAGTGTGTTTGGGGTCGTGGATTTTTATTGTGGGTTTTTTTTTTTTTTTTTTTTGCATGTTTGCGTAGACGTGCGCCCCTCCCCCAGTTCTTGTGAGAGGGAGCGTGAGTGAGTGATGGAGGTGGGTGGAGGGGTGTCTGTCTGGCTGCATTTAGTCCTGCTGCATACATTTATACTACACTCTGAGCGCTGGGTTGAACCCTGGCCTTTGTCTATCTGAGCTCAGGGAATGGGAATAGAATGGTTTCCAGGCACAGACAATTAAATGGACAGGAACATTTTTTTTAAATGGAAACCTCCAAGCAGTGATCAATGCTTTTTCTTTTTTTTCCATGTTCTGCACATGGAAACATTTTTCTCTCTCTATGGGTATATGTGAGACTTTGGAGAGCTGAGAGATAAGCATGTGGTATCCTTTACAATACAAAATAGAATCTTTTATGTTGGACAAACATTTTATCCTCCACATTTCCTCCAGTAATGCTCATGCTGAGTTGAAATGACGTATGGGTCAAGCCATGTCTACACCTTCCACTCCTTCACCTCTCCTGACTTCTGGTGTCTCTGGTCCTCCACCCATCCCTCAGCAAAACAACAGCAAGAGCATCTAATTCAGGGTTTCCCCCCTTCTGCAACACCCTTTCCTCTTCAGCTGTTTGCCCTGCCTCTCTCCTTCTTCCCTCCACCTCAGACTGCACTTTGCACCTTTCCCTTTTATTCCCTTTGTGTGTCTGTTTGCGTACAGGCAGGAGTGTGTGTGTGTGTGTGTGCATGAATGTGCTTGTGTGTACGGTCATTTGTGTGTTTGGGAGAAAAATGAGTGTGACAGGATTTGAAAGGGAACACGTGTGCCCCAGGACATATCGAATCCCCACCCTGTGCCCCGCCACCCCCTTTCCCTCCCATTCTGCCTCCTTGGCCCCTCCTCCACCGTCTCCCTTCTCTATGCTTCACACTGCTCGACCTACAAAGTGCCACACAAAGAAGCCGATCAGTACCCACATGCTGTTGCCCCGCTTCACACATCCCCCTAGGGCTCCTACTTACTCCTATACTGGATTTGATCTCCTCTGACCATCTTTTGCTCAATATGTGGTTAACCTCCAGCATTCCCTAATGCTATTAACTTTCCTTCGAGATGCTGTGTATATGTTGTACTGTCCAGCACAGTCTATTAGAAAGATGCATCTGTGTAATGTTACAGAGATCATCCTAATTACTGTATTGTGAAAGCGTTGCCCATACAGCTTTCCATTACCTCTGACTTGCGTCCAGGCACACAACATTTAAACAGTTCTGCATGTTTCAGGGCTCCACCTCTAAAGTATTTGACACAGTCTCTTTTGCAGGATTGTTCAGTTTTCCTGTAACTCAAGACTTTTATCTATTGAACTGCAAATGCCACAACTGTACTGTACTGTGAAGTGGAAAAAATATTTCAGAAAACATGCCATACTGTTATAGTCCATGACATAAGTCATCATTTAATTACCAATCAGTGAATATATTGCTCCAATACAGTACAGAAGCTGCTAATTTAAACTATAATTAACAAAAAACAACAATAAAAACAAAAATTGCATGCCATGGTCTGTATTGATGAACCGCTTATACTACTATATGTGAATAACAGCATTGGGTCACCTGTACACGACACCTGCTTGACCATGGAAAGCCTGCCGTGAAGCTACCAGTGCACAGTTTTTGTGTTGATGTTAATGTCAGATAAGGTCTGAAACTCTGAATTTACTGAGTGAGCAGATTGTTGGTAACTTATGAGCCTCATCAGTCGATGACCTCGCTCTGTAACATTACATCAGGGGTCGGCAACCTTTCTGATGATGAGTGCCATCTAAAACTGCCTCAGAAGTCAATGTGCCATATGATTGCATTAGCAATAAATTTAATAACGCTCTATATTAACAGTTACAGACTATATAGAACAACTTTATAGAATTATATTTGTTCGCAGATGTTTGCAGCTATCAGCAAATAGTTATCAGCTATTTTGAAACAAAAAAAAAGACACTTTTTTATCCATAACAAGAATTCAAATGAACTGTAAAACAGAAAATGCAAATGCTATTTATGGTCTCCTCACAACAATGATAAGAAAAATAACATGTGTATCTCTGTTAATACAGAGACACACATGTTAATGTGATCTATCCTCTCCCACTCAGAGGCACAGGTCCCCGAGTGTCCAGCATTCAGACGGCTACCTGAGGACACTCTTCGTGTGAGAGAAAATCTGCTCACACAGATATGTAGAGCCAAATACTGTCAATAAGGCCTCTGTAATTTTCTAAAGACAGCTAAACTTGTCAGGTAGTGGTGTCCAGCAGGTGAAAATGCAAGCTCCATGAACACGCACAGCTGTGGATTCCAGTATTGTTGTATGATTTCTATACATTTTACGTCAGATAAAAACTTTGGTTGTAAGATTCAGATAATTATTTAATAAAAGCCAGACACTTTAAATGAGAATAAGAAAGAAAAGTATTTCTTTGTGCCCCACTTTCCCTGTTTATGCCCTACCTGGAGCCCTGGCAAAACTTTTCTAGACCCGCCCCTGCACAATTACCAGCTGTCAGCTAAATAGAAAAGGATCCTGGTGTTATTTGTCTCTCAGAAACAGTTCATAACTTCCCTTCAACTCATTCATGTCACCTAAAAGGTAAACCTGTTTCTCCATCACCTGTTCAGCTCTGATGATTCAGTAAGGACAGCTCCTGGTTTCATCTTCATGTTTCCCTCTCACCACATATCCAAACCGATATCATGACCAGAAGCTTTACGGCTGTGGCTCCAACAAACATCTACTGATACTAGAAATTAATATTAAATCAATTCTAACAACAGCTGATCAAGCTTAAACATGCTGCTGAAAAGACACAGAATAACTCCAGCTTTGTGTCTTTTCTTTCATTCTAGCTGAAGTCCAGGACAAACTGTGTTCCTTTTCAGCTCAATACGAAATGCGTAATATTTTCTCTGAATATGTGACGATTCTGTTTTTTACAGGACGGTTGGCAACTCTACTAACTAACCTTATGAATAAAATAAAGTTCACTATCAGTAACATCATAGCACCCACCCAGCTATATAGAAACTCCGTCATGCTAGCTAGCACACAGTACGAGTTATAGTAACTGACTGTAAAGTCAGCACAACGAAAATAAACTACACCTAAACTTGGTGTATATCTGACCCAGATAGACTGCAGGTCATAACTTCTTACCCAAAGTTCAGTTCACCTGACACTCGGACCGGTGGCCGCCTCGGGTCTCTCCTCCTCCTGCCTCCCCTTTCCCCTCATCCACTTGCTGGCCTGTGTGGGAGCTGCGCCATAGCCACCACCAAACAACTGAGTTATTTTTACACACCGGCCAGCATCTGGCCAATCCACCACCTTTCATTGTTTATACCATTACCGTTACATCTTGCATACCGGCCAAATGCCCGATGGCCAGTCCAGCTTGTGCCATCAGTTAACCCTTGGCGTGCCAGCTGTGGCAGGCGTGCCCAGGGTTGCCGACCCCTGCTTTACATGGTCTGCCACTTCATGCTGTGGTTGAGTTGCTGTGTTCCTTAACACTTCCACTTTGCAATGTTACATGCTACTACAGCACCACGCTCAGATTCAGTAAACTCTTTATTCTTTCAGTAATGTTTGTGGATAGGTGTGTGATTTTATACCTGTGGCAACTGGACTGAAAATGCCAGAAATCAAAGATTAAAAGGTGTAGCCCAATACTTTTGTCCATATAGTGTGTACTAAAAACCTGGCCTTGATGGCCTTGATGACTGATATCCGCCCAGTTTATAAACTAGTGTGATAAAGAGCTGCCTACATCTCAAAATTCCAAATAACTGTAGTGAAAGAGCAACAGTTTAATCTGCTATGCATTCACACCTGCAAACATGCCTGCTCCCAGACACACAAACGCTCCGTCCAAAAGCAGGCTCAGACAGTTTAATATGCTGTAATTAGGGTCTCATTTTGTGGTTAAGAATTGGAACTATATTAGTTGGTGCTTGCTGGAGTTCACCTACAAAAAGCATTTTTGCATGTTAGCAGATGTAATAATTTCTCATATTTGTGTTCAGAAGAAAATCAGCCCATTAATTTTACCATCCATTTTCTTCCACCTGTCCAAAACAGAATTACGGGAAGGGGGCCTATCCCAGCTGTCATAGGGCAAGAGGTGGGGTACACCCTGGACAGACTGTCAGTCTATGGCACATGACACTTTTCTTATTTTATGTGACCATTCATAATGTCGTTTTGTGAGTTTATTTATTTCGAAAAATTGTTAAACTAAGCACTAAAGTGCTTTTAACTTTTACAAGCCAGTATAACTCACCCTTGTTAAATTAATGCAACTTAACAATTAAGCTTAAAGTTGAATCAGATGACCCTGAACCATCCCGTAGTTATGCTGCAGGGGCATAGGCCTAGGCTGTTGGGGGCTTCCCATGATGCATTGAGCACTTCTTCTTCGCTTATCTGTTTTCACTCTCTGTGTGTTTATATACCACTACTGCATTTAATCATTAGTTATTATTAAACTCTTGCTCTGTTTCTCATAGTGTGTCTTTTGTCCTGTCTCTCTGCTGTCTTCTCTTTCCCCTCACCACCAAGTGGTCGCAGCAGATGGTTGCCCATCCCTGAGCCATGAGTTTCTTCCTGTTAAAAGGGAGTTTTTCCTTCTCGCTGTCACCAAGTGCTTCCTCATAGGTGGTCGTGTGATTGTTGAGGGTTCTTTCTAATATTTTAGGGTCTTTACCTTACAATATAAAGCGCCTTGAGGTGATTATTGTTATGAATTGGCACCATATAAATAAAATAGAATAGAATTTATTTTTTCAAGTCAACAGGTTTGGATAATAAGTAAAGGCAGTTTATCACACATGGGAACGAAAGTGTTAAATGTTCACATTTGAGAACACAGGTCTAAATTTTGGGGGCCAATTTTTTTTCTTTTTGTGTTAAAAATGCAAAGACTATTAAAAACAAAGCAAATAATCGGCTGTGAGATACAGTAGCACATTATAGCAAACTGAGATGGGATCGAAACACCAAGAAAACAGAGAGTCTTGAGAGATTAACACAAATGTGAAGAGACGGATGACAGTGATTTATTTTGCTGTTGATGAGTTCTTTCAGTGGCTAAATATTCAATTCACCGAGGAGGAAGAGAAAGTGACAGATACGAGTAAGACTGATGAAGAGAAATGACAGGAGATATCCAAACACAAAGGCTGATTAATGGAGCCTCCACTCCCCTTGGCTAAGGACTGAGTACCACATTAAATATTCATAACGTTCATTAGCCCTTTTTGGACTTCCTTCTCTAGCATGTGTGCGTGTGAGACCCTGTTTGCTCGCCTTGAGCTGAATGCAAATGAAATTAGCCCCTCAACTGTTCAATGATGTCTCCCTTTAACTGTGATACATCATTAATGGGTACCTGTGAGGGCAATAGCCCCTGATGTCCAAACACAGAACAAAGGATGGGATTGAAATGTTCTTTACCTCTGTAAGCTTTTACCGATCGACCTACCTGCGCCTATAGGTATAGAATGAAATAGTGATCCAAGACCAATGAAACCTATACTGACTGTTGTATACACAGCTCTTTTGTGCCAGCATGGAATGAGCTGAAACAGTCGTAGTGGTGCACACAGACACAAAAACACACTTAACAACTGCAGATTCCATCAGTATCCAGGAAGCTGGTGTCCAAGAGGAATGCGTTCCCTGACATGCAAAACTCGCCTTACATAAGCTCCATCACTGCACTCAGCCATACAGTTAACTCACGGTTGGAGCACAGAGCAATTGAGGATAGTCAAATCAAGTTTGGGTAGGAATGTCTCAGGACACGCAAGCCGCAGACAGAAGTCTCGGAGGCATCCTCATACACTATTTACTCTCACGTAATGAATACAACACACAGACAAATGCACAGCGGGCAAACGAGCTGTGCACGAACACTCACTTACGTAAGAGTTTATGAAGCCGCCCGGGGAGGTTATGCAGACGCTTTGTTGTCGGAAACGGGACAGAAACGTACAGGCAATATGGGATGACACGGGGGAGGGAAAAAAATGAGGGAGGAAGGATGAGGAGAAATACCCGTAGGCACACACACACACACACACACACACACACACACACACACACACACACACACACACACACACACACACACACACAATTCAATCTAGCCAACTGATAGTGACAGCAGAGATAACACTTTACCTCTGGGAACATGAGTTATGTGACAGGAAGTCTCTTCTGGAGATTTGGATTTGAGTGGATCACTGTGACTGCTGGTCTCATACTGTAAAAACACGTGTCACAAAAAGCACCAGCTGCATCCCTCATTTCTGGAGGTCTCTGCACAAAACCCTTAGTCAACATGAAGAGAATTATTCCTGATATAAACGAATTCCAGTCCACAGTCACCAGCAGATTTGAGTTAGAGAAATCTATAACACAAACAGCAGTTTGACTTATATTTGTGGACTTATGGGTATCACTTGTTGGACTGTTTATTGCCTGGTAGCAATCTTGGAGTTTCTGCTGGTTGCCTGTTTCTGAAAGGAGCTGCTTCTCTCTGACATTAATCCAAAGTCATTTTTGTGGATTAGATTAAATATACTTTTGATAACAATTCATTCTCTTTCAGTGCGCCCCAGGGTGGCTGTGGCTACAATGTAGCTTGCCATCACCAGTGTGTGAATGGGTGGATGACTGGATGTGTAAAGCGCTTTGGGGTCCTTAGGGATTAGTAAAGCGCTATACAAATACAGGCCATTTTACAATTCACAGACAAGACAGTGAGCTTTGATGGGATTTCAGTGGCATTTCTGCAATTATCATTCCTTAATAACACAAATAACTAGAGTTAAATGTGATGATTTACCTGAAGTGCGTGTGTCAGGCAGTGCTGTGCATCCAGATATAGGACACAACAGTCCTTTGTATGTTTCCAGACATGTGATATGTTTTCCACTAGGACTTTTTGCCTCCCATAAAAAGCCATTTCTGTTACTGCATTTACATTCTACAAAACTATACCCTCTAAAGTTAATTGTTGGACCAAATTTTGAGAGCCAAAAAGGTCACCAAGCAATTAAAGGTACAGATTTGCATGATTCCTTCTACACTGTGACGTGTGGTCAAACCCAGTAAAGAGGGTTCTGGGTTTAGACGAGCCTTTGTTCTCCCTGCAGATGCAACATGTGGGGAGTAAAACAAGGAAAACATCCTTGTCCATATGCACCAGTATAGCCAAAGTTGAGGTTCACATTTAACAAATATGAAAAACATGCAGCTGCCATTTGTCCTACACATGTCCGATTGTTCAGTTTTCTCTCTTCCTATTCCTATTTATGTCCTCTTTGCTCTTACAAAGTAGGCACCCCCTTCTTACTTCTTATGTGACACTCACCCCCTCTTTTCCTTCATCTTATGCATGCACTACCTGGTTCACGCTCCACTGCTAGTCACTCCACTTCTTACCCTTCTCCCTTCCCACTATCCATCCCTCCTTCCTTCACCCTCTGCACCCTCCATCTCCAAACACTGCACATCTTTGTGAGATTCAGTGTGACCAGAGAGCTGGTCTTTGTCCAGCTTGGCATTCTTTACATATCTGTGCACAGTATCCACAGACCGCCCGTCTTAGCTTGGCCAGTCAGAGAGACGGGTGATAGGCAGCCAGATAGACTATGATATGTAAATAAACAGAAAAACTGACGCTGTTCTGCTGCTTTCGATATGTTCCAGCCTAGCAACAGAAAGTCCTTGTGGCATTATGGAAAACAACCTCCTTGACACTAATTATGCTGCATTGGATTAAATGATCAGGGATTTCATGCTAAACAGAAAAGTCTCTTTTACATGTGTCTCATTTAAGAAAGACTTAATCATTAAGGGAAGCAAATAAATCTTGGTTTGTTCTCTCTGACTCTAATGATCTTAGCTGCAAAAATCTTGCTGTGAGACTGGGACTGTGTAGGTTATTGATGGTTCACATCCGGATTTGTATCCTCTTATCAGTCGATGCACATCTGTTTATAGCACATCTGTTGTGTGGACTTCATTGTGGCACACTTAAGTCATCTACAAATTTGACAGCATGAAACATTTCATCTCTTAATCATTTCCTGTTATATTTGTCCTCACTGTTCTAATGCCAATCACTTTCAGTTCAGCTGCCTTTATGCCGTAAAGCCAGAACAAGTTTTTGTATTATACTAACACCCAGCTGATATCCAATTTATACTAGTGGCGTTAAAGATCCACAAATGTTAGCATTTAGTTAATAAGATATAAACAGTTGTTGTGAGTGACTCAGTAGCCACATATAATGCATTTAATTCAGATGTTGAATGAATGGGGCAGTTGATGTAGAAGTTAATGCTAACAAACCTGATGGATTACACTGGAATCAAAGCTGTGTGTGCCTGTTTTCCTAATATGTTCTTCGTGTTTCTCTGTGGACAGGCTTGGCGACCAGTTCTACAAGGAGGCCATCGAACACTGTAGGAACTACAATGCCCGACTCTGTGCAGAGCGCAGCGTGCGCATGCCTTTCTTGGACTCACAAACCGGTGTGGCACAGAACAACTGTTACATCTGGATGGAAAAGCACCAACGTCAGCCAGGTGAGAAGCACCGCAAAGGTTGAAAAATGTAGCAAAAGTTATTCATTCATTAAGTCTGCATTTGGAGATATCTGCATTTTTTTTTTGCTTCAGGAAGATGATTGATGTCACTCTCGTTTAAAAATTCAACATAAGGCTACAGCTACTGGCTGCAGCACTTAATGCAAACAGTAGTAAAAATGTAAACTTCTAATCTGTACTGCCACTAGTGTGGATTTTTTTACTCACTAAATATGTCATATGTAAAGACCTGATCAGGCTCTATTCATGAATGTGTTCATGAATAGAGCCCCAAAAAATAAAAATCATTCTTGAGTAGGTGCACCATTTAACTCACTGGGTTAAACAAATAACCCATATGCCATGAGGCTAACACAGCAGCCCAGATTTGAAACCGCCCCAGGCCATTTGGTGCATGTCTTCCTCTTACTAAAATAAATCAACTAAAAAAAAATCTTGAATAAAGTACCTGGGCTATGGTTATACCTCTATAGCTACATGTTGGCAGATATTAGAGCCCAACCAATTTATCAATGAGCCAATATTTTCGGCTGATATTAGCCTTGGTCTGATCTATCAGTACTGACATTTTTACCATCTGATAAATGAATACTTCAAAAAGTGAACAGACAGGAGAAACAGCTTTTTATTTTGCATAGTTTGTCCAGAGGGCGCTCTGCAACATCCCTATCAGGCTCTCAGCAGACTGGGCAGAGTCACATTTCCCTAACAAATGTTAAGGAAATCTGTTCTTGTTTTGTGTGTCTGAAAGAAAAAAAAATATCGACCAACATATCAGATTATTGGATTTTTAAATCACTAAATATCAGCATTAGTATTCGTCTTAAAAATCCTGTATCATCGGTGTCTAGGAGATATTACATATCAACTAACTGAACTTCATCAAATCTTGTGAGTGTAGTTTATGCTTTGTGTGACATGGCACACTATGTTTATAATAAACCTTTTTTTGGCCAATAAAGCTACAGTAACTCTTTTTGGAGCTGAAAGAACTTAAACTAAAAAAAAAAGACTTTAAAAAGAACCACATTATTTGTTTGCTTTTGGGATCTGAATTATGATTTTGGCCAGAAAGAAGTTACTTTCTCAGATTTAAGAAAAGAAGGAAGAACAGCTCCCTTGACTTGACTATGAATATACAAACAGTCAGTCTACAACTCACTCACCGATACAGTATATCTGCTAACAAAAGTCAAAAGTCTGAATTACTGCTGGATTAATTTTTTGGCCAGAAACAATCACTCCTCAGGGAATATTGAAATGAGCCTGCCAGGAAACCAGTGCAGACTCCAGGAAATGACTGTGAAATATAGCATGTTAATTTGCAAGCTTTACAAGTTCTGGTAGGTGAATTTAGAGCTGGGCTAGCTATTAGCTTTTGCCTTCCAGTTTTTACGCTAAGCTAAGATGAACAGCCTCATGCTGGAGCTTCATCTTCACTGCACAGGCATGAGAGTGGTATCAATCTTCTTGCCCAACTCGCTGCAGGAAAGTTAATAAACATATATCAGAAAACACTGATAAATATGAATTAATGGATTTCCTCCATGAGTAAAAAACGTCTGCCAGCTCATCTTTTGTATATTCCCCGAGTTACTGTTCGCTGATTTATCCTTAAGCAGTTAGAATGCATTGTGCACATCTGGTTCTTCTGTAAAGGCAAAGGGAACAATCTGCTATTTACTGGGAGCTGGACACAAATAGCCTGCTCTCCATCTTGTATGCAAAGCCCTTCAGGCCACACCCTATACTTTGTGGCAGACCTAAGTCACATTATATGCATTTATTCTAGGTTTATCCCTCCCCCTCCATCTCTTGATTTTTATTCACCGCTCATGCAGACTTAAAACCCCTGTTTTTCATCTCTCCCTCCTACGTGGCTATTGGTGGAATACGATTAGGGTTTGAGAGCAAACAGCATTTGACTGGAAAAAAGTAAAACTGCATCTTCTCAACATTAGCATACTGGTGTATCTTTTGGTACTTCTCAGATAAATGTCATTAAAAGTCTTCAAAGAGCTGCAATTTTAGCTTGCGAGTGATACATAGTCTCTAGAATTTGATCACAAGAGCTGGACCCCTCTGAATATATGGGGTAGTGCCTGAGCACTACTGAAATCATATTGCAACATATTAAGTGTCAGGAAAGACCAGGCCTCTGTGTGCATTACTGTGTTTGTGTGTTGCAGAGCTCAATGCAAGGTTTGTTAAAATAGTATGCTTGCCAGTGGTTGTTAAAATTCTTCCTGTGTGCCTGTGTGACTCTCTGTGTGTACATATATATGGATACATATGTGTGTGTGTGTGTATGTGTGTGTGTTTCCAGGCCAGGCAGCAGGACAGATGTATACCTACCCCGCTCGTTGCTGGAGAAAGAAGAGGCGACTCCACCCTCCCCTGGATCCCCAGCTCCGCCTGTGTGAGCTTCGACTAGGTGAGACAAACAGCACAGCCATGCAGTGAAAGTCAAGACCCACAGTTACGCAACGGAGCCTACTTTAATGCATTTTATTTTATTTATTCATGCCGTCACATAAATACATCTGTTTTATTTGTGGCCTCTGTGCTGCTGGGTATCTGCATGTAGCTATTGCGCACGCTTGCTGTCTGGCCATCTGGCTCGGGTTAGCTTGTCTCTCCTACCAGGTCTCCAGGTTCATTTTCTCCCTGGAATCAATGCCGCCTCTCTCTCTGTTCTGTGGCTATAGGCGCACATATGCATAGGCACACAAATACCCCCCCCCCAACACACACACACACACACACACACGACTCTTGCTGCCCGTTGCACCACAGAAGCACCCTAACTGGGCCTCTATAATCATTTGTCCATGAGGCATAACAATGTAAGTGAGTCCTATGAGGTGGAAGTGTGTTCTCTCTTATGAGTGTGTGCATCCATGCATGCATACAGAGTGTGTGTTATAACGGGTGGGTTAGGATTTTAGCAAAAGGAATGCCCCCAGGAACCTGTGAAGGAGGGGAATGAAGGCAAGTCTTTGTTTCTGCTTTTCTACTCTATTGTTTCCCCTCTCGCTGTCTTCCAGATGCAATCTAATACTCTGGAGCTTTCCGCTAAGAATGACTTGCTTTGCTTTCAAGATGAGGACAGAGAGTCCTTCTGATGAGGAAAAAAAACAATAAGAAAAAAACAAAAAAACAAAAGCTACAGCTAACCAGCTCATCAACCAACAAGCTTGCATAAAAACAGAAGAAATTAGAGAAGGTAACACTGTAGTTAAAGAGGCATGCAAAACTTTCGGACGCCGAGAGTAGAAGTGCAGAATTCTTGTCTTTTGTTTTTGAGATATCCTATTGTGTAGTTTGGACCAGATGTCTATCATAACAAAACAGAAGAATGTGAATTCTCCCCTCGTGGGCTTTTGCAAAATGCTTTATGTTTATTTAATGCTTGCTGAGCAGAGAGGTTTGTCTCTGTGAATACACAGAAGCCATGCCACATATGAATTCCTTGTTCTTGTAGAGTTTCGCTTTTCCTTTTTCACGTCCCAGCTCATGTTAGGGTTTCAGGAACCATTTTTCTGTCCTCTCAACTAGTCTTCTATATAGCAGGTTAAAACAAAACACATGAGATCTGTGTAGGAGCAGCAGAAGCCAAGATATCCTGACTGTGAAGTCACTATCAAAATCTCACAAAGAAACTCAGCAGCATCTTTCATCGGGCCCACTTCTTTCAAACATCCAGAAACCTCTTTCTGTCACCTATTTTGATCGTCCAGAGGGAAAAAAAGGTGTTGTGCAACTGCTTTCACAGGCTGAAGATGAGTAAACTGGACTTTACATGTGAAATTATTGATGCACACCTAAGAATTTAAATCCAGGCAACTTGTGCATGCATGTATTAAATGAGGCAATGTGTTCTTTAGCCCCAAAAAAGAAGGTAAAGACACGAATAAAGGACAATCTAGAGGAGGAAAGTGGGTTTCATGTACAGGAAGGAGGTTGTCAAAAGAGACCAAAGTAAAGGACAACGTGTATGTGCTGGGGAGGGGAGGCAGAGTGGTGGTTGAATGAAGAAAACACAGAGGCAGTGCAAGCACAAAGTCATAGCATACAGAAAGACAAATGAGAGGAGCAGGAAGAGGAGGAGGGAAGACGCAGAGGTACAGAAGCTCTGTATTCAATAAGTGTCTTACATCCTCAGCAGCTGTGCTCGCTCCCTGCTTTTCTTATCATAGCCTTAGTTTCATTCGGCTCTCATCCTGGTATTAGAGATGAAAGGAGAGGACAAAGAGGCAGGGCTGCTGCAGCAAGTTCGTCTCTGTGGAAATGAACAGAGCAAAAGCAGGAACGATGAAGGAGATTAGATAGGGGGAGAAATAAAGAAGAATGAGATATATGAGAAATATTACAGGCTTAAAAGCAGTGAGTGTTTTTTAAAAATATATGTATTTGGCTAATTTCCTTCCCATAGCACGCTTGTCTTATCTTTTATTGATGTTGGATCTGGTAGCCTGCTTTTCATTATTCCCAAAGCTCCCTCCTTCCTCATAAAACCTCGTCCACCCCGATGATAATCATTAAACTCTGTCACCTACCATCTGTGCTAAATTACCACAACTGCACCTCACATAATAAAACGATAAATAAAATAAATGGACTAGACGACCTGTTAACGAATGACTTTGAGGCATTTAGGCAAAATGTAACTAAATACACGTGTAAGTAACCACAGAGCTTCTTTCTTCTTTCTTCTTCCTCTGTATTTATAGGAAGATATATTTACTTTTAAATGCCGTCACTCTATTTTTCTTTAATATCATCATTATATGATTTTATCTTACCAGCGGCAGCCTGGAGAGCACAGGCCGACATGAGCTGCATGGCTCACAGGCGACTTCTTATGGTGGAATATATGTTTTCAGTTTAGTAGCTTAATCTAGCATACTGCAATAAAAAATGTTTTTACATTTTTTACAGATAGATTTGAGCATCACTGTGGTTCTGTCAGGAGATTTATACTGTACAGTTGTACTTGTAAGTGTCGAGAAGCACGAGGTGCAGTGTGAAAGGATGCATTCACATAAGAGCTTTACTTATAGCAGCCTTACACCCCAAGTGCTCCTTTCTGCCTGACCACAGGTTAACAGCTTTTAGCCACTTTAGTACGAAATGCCGGGATGAAAAAGTGGGATTAAAACACACAGGTTGATGCACACTTGCCTTGCTATACACAGACACATACACATGCCACCTCAAGTGGTCTTTGTTTCCTTTTTGTCATTCCCTCCTTCGCCTTCTCTCTTCAGAAGCAGAACTGGCTCCAAAGCATGAGGGGGCACCGGGGGAGGCCACAGCCCTGGAGGCCCTACTAAGGGGGGACAACCTGCTGGAGAAAAAAAACAACCTCAGTAAGGAAGATGAGACATTGCTAGAAATACAGGTATGGTTAATAAGATAAGGAAGATTAGTATATGTCACCAGTAGGGGTCCCTTTAACTTCATGTATGCGTCTCATTTGACATCTTATTTGGCCAATGCCCGAAGTCCACTCTTCTCTGAGGTGCAGCCAGTGTAAATACATGGATTTTTTTTTTCAATAAATCACAGCAGCATCTCAAGTTTTGTTTCTCCACCAACTTTCCCTGAAAATTGGCCAGGTAGATTTGATGTCTTCCTGCAACAAATGACAATGAAAACCCCGTGACAAGTAAATCAAACATTAACCAGGAGAATTGTAAATATGTCTGCATCTATATATTTCCAGCTTCCTGAGACCTAATGCTACCTCTGTCTAACCCCTGTCTTTCTGTTTGCATTTGCACTCTGCAGAGAGTACTTGAGGCAGAGGAAAATGGGGATGGCTTCCATGACGATGAAGACTTTGAACTCGATACTCCGAAGAGAAAGAACAGAAACAGAGGCAAAGTGAGTGTCGAAAGCAAAAACAGGATTTATATATGACGGTGTGTGTTTTGAATTGTAATGCAATACAGAATACAATACAGAAAAATTGTCACATTAGTACAAAATCCAAATAAGTTAAGACTCAACACCACCATCAACCTGAAAGCAGAATACTTTACCAGCATTATAGGATACAGTAAGCTTTTTTTTTTACTTGTGTTGGAGGAAATAAATGGATGATCACGAGTGTCTTGTGTATCCTTTCAGAACCGAGGCTCGAGCCGCAGAAGGGCAGAACCCGTTAACATCGAGGACCAGGATAAACCTTATGTCTGTGACAGTAAGGGCAAAGAAAACTTCATTCTTTGTACATGTACCATCCTGCAATCGGTGCGATTACAGTCACTGTGTTTTCTCAGAGCAGAGATACTGTGTTCTCCTGAGATCTGGCTGTTAAGAGAAAAAACACGTGTATCAATATATATATATATATATATTTTAAAGCCCTCTCTCTGTTGCTAAGAGCAGTCCTCTGCAGCATGAAGAAAGAGTTTGCTGTTAATCCAGACCTGACCAGCATGCCACTTTCGTACTTGGACAGAATTCCTCAGTAATGGATTGCCGCGGGAATTGTGGCTAGAGATGCTGACTGAGCCTCAGACAGATGAATTTCATCCTCGTTTTTGTGTCTTGTTCTGTCTTTCCGATATTGTTTGCTTTTGTGTCTTCTCTGTTCCAGATAGATACAAACAAAAGTATAACTCAAAAAAGGCTGAAGAAGGTATCTCAATCTGTCTCCATCTTGTCTTTCTAGGAGCTTCTTGAGCTGTCTTTATGAATGGCCTTTTTGCTAGTGGGCATTTGGCGTCCTTGACTGACTGAATGCTAATGCTCTGAATATGTGCAATGCTTTAATTGCTTTAAGGTAGTCTAGGCATCCCTGTGCAAGCACTGCATGATGCTAACAGTAAACCTAATGCCTCAATGCTTGCTTGTTGCAAAGCATGCGCCAACTGATGCTTAAACACCAGCTCATCTAAGGGGTGCATGCTTAATAGGTTTCTCTATAGCTGTGTGCGATTCTTAGATAAGTGTTTGCACTGGTTTGATTTATTTCTATATATTTGAAAATAGAATTGATTGGTTAATTGTTGTTAAGGCTGAAATAGCTGGATCAATAATGCACCAGAGAGCTGTGTAATGAGAAACGTCTATAATGGCTACAAGGCCAGTGTACCCATGTAAAAAATCCTAAATGAACATGAAAATATCATAACAAGTCTAGGTCAGCGTTAAAAGTTTCAATAAACTTGCTTATAAAATACTTCTATGTATATATAGAAATATAAATAAATGAGATGATTTTTCTTTTAAGTCTTTGTCTTTCTTTTAACTTTGCTATAGTTCCACTTATTTACCTTAGGAAACATTTTCTTAGCAACAAATAGTTGTAGTTATTTTGCAGATAAAGGTTCTGCCTTACCGTCTTCCACTGACTCTCTAGGTGTTCACAGCAACTAACTTAGACCAGTGTCATACACTGATGTTTTCACCTGACAGTGTGCAGTTTTCATGGTTTTAACTTTCCTGTGATCTAAAAAAAAAATCTGTAGTGTGTGGAAAGCGCTACAAGAACCGGCCTGGCCTGAGCTACCATTACACACACACTCACCTGGCAGAGGAGGAGGGAGAAGAGGAGAAGGAACCAGAGATGGCTCCATCTTCTCCTCAGAGTTCAGAGAACCATAAACGTAAGTTGCTGGCTGGTATTTAATCATACTGATTAACGGGATATTTCCAGGTCACAAAAACTTGCACTTACTTACGAAAGCTCAGACTGAATGGAAGCTCGTGGACCATTCCCCTTATTTCTCCTGCTAACAGCTCAAAAGGGCCCTGATGGTGCTGTTATCCCCAATGACTACTGTGACTTCTGCCTGGGAGACCAGGACTCCAACAGGAAAACAGGACAAGCAGAGGAGCTGGTGTCCTGCTCTGACTGCGGACGTTCTGGTGAGTCCTCAGTTACTGGTCATAGATGGTTTATGTGAAAACCTGAGATTTTGTATTTGCCTAAGCACTAATTGATACCACAAGTGGAGCAATAGTTATATAATCCCTCCAGTAGACTTAGTAGAAAAAAGTGAATGCCATATTAGTGATTTCAGTAGGACAGCAAGAAGGCGTACTAAGAATGTGCCCATTCACTTTTCTGCCAAGAGTGACACGAAAGTATTGATACAACTCATGTGTCTGTTCATATACAGTTTGCACCATCTAAGCTTAACACTAAGTTAATGGGGACCATTTGTGCTCATGTCCAGCTGTATATTTTTATTCATTGTCTGTACTAAAGTAGCTTTGTATCATTCGCATTTCCGAATGAAAATTGTTATCATACACTGGGCCTTTATGCCACCTCTTAGTTCATCCTCTGCCTGAAACAACCCACATTATTCCTTTTACGACCATCGTTCCTTTAAGCCAACTTTCTTCCAGTTGGCTTGTGTTTTGTAACCTGAAGGTTTCAGCAACTTGTGGGAATGGCTACTGTGCTCACAGCCAGATTTGTGTGCCTGCTAATAAAGTTTCTAACGAATGTACGTAACTCTAAGAAAACTCTGTACGTATGTGACAACAACAGCTCAGTAACTGGAGTTTAACTGGCTTTCCTAGTTGTTTTCCAACTTTGTTCCCACTGACTTAAGTGGAAAGACAATAAAATGTCTCAAGTGGAAACTATTTTTTTTTATTAGTTAAGCGTAAATACTGAAGTATGAGATTTGATACCATGCATAAGGTTAGGTTTTATGTATCTATTACATGGTGTCCCTGGTGGGTGATGAGCACTTGCTTCACCCCCTGAAAGTCCCATCTGTTCCAGCTTTGCCATTACTGTCCTCCACCTGGTGTTCTTAAGCCTGCCCCCCTCTCCATAAGCTTAGGCTGCCCATGTGCTGTTACCTTGCCATGGAGGGTAGGCGTGAGCACTTGAAGCTATATTGTTGGGAGGGTTTAACCCTGGCAAGGCATGGCAAAAACAGCACATGACCCTTTGTGTTTGGGGCTAGGCATCGGCTAACACCTCCATCTCATAAAAACTCCAGCAAGTTACAGAAACTTTCATGAGAACACAGTACACTTAGGTTAGCTTAGTCCAATTTAAAAGGAACAGTTAGCCTCGTTTGGTTCAGAGATAACAAAATCTCCTTTTTGGTTTTTAAACAGATTTAAAAAACAAAACAAAATGTGAACTTTAGGTGTGCTGGTAAGATGTTGTTACCTCATGAAAGAGCCTGTAACCCCACCGCTCCTGCCCGTTCTACATTTTTATGCTAAGCTAAGCTAACTGCCCTCTAGCTGTGTGTGAGTTGTATCAATCACTTCATTGATCTCTCTTTGCAGGTAAGAATGACAGTGGAGATTTTTCGGAAATGTGTTGTCTGCTAGACTCATACTTTACTTTAAGTCTTACTACACATCTCATTTTTGTTTCTCTTTACTTCCTTTTTGTCCACGATCTTGTTCATGTGTATCTCTCGCTTTCTTGCGATGTTTATCTTTGCCACACGGATTTAAATTGTGTTTCTCTATCAGCCACAGATGTGATGCAGTTTAAAAGTTTGCATCAAATATAAAGGAATAAATTACACACATATATTTAGGAGGGAGATGAGGGGAGGTACATGTTGTTACCCAGTTTAATGTAGTCCTTCTATATTTCAGAACAAGTTCCCCAAAAATTCAAACAAATCTGTACCTTCAGGTGATAATGTAGATTTCTTTAGATGCTTTTGGTGTGCAATAAAAGCTTTCAAGTGTCTCTTCAATGGGGTTGTCAATGAGCCTTTCAGATCATAAGAACTGAGAGCCAACCACAGGAAAGAATCATACGAATTTGCAGAATCCGCCGCTTGCTTCCATCCTGCATGCTTCTCCATGTCAGCCTCGTTCATCAGTAAAGACCTCTGCCTTTAGACAACATGCTTTCACTCTTTTGTTGCTCAGTTTTCATGCATTATCCTTTGGCACATGTGGCTGCATTTTTCCCCCTTTTTTCCCCCCGTTTTGTTTCCCACACTAGCCGAAAACGGCATCTGCTGGATATCTCAGCAAAAAACCTTTGGTTGAATCATTTCAGCAAGCAAGATGTTGTCTTACTACGGTAGAGTGTGCTAGAACAGCTGGGAGACTGTGTGGCCTTGTCTGTGTTGCTCTGATGCTGATGTTTTCATGGTAGCTGGAAGAGGAGGAGCGAAGAAGGATGGGAGGAAGCGGAGCACTCTCGAAGAATTGTTCGGCAGCGCGTCAGACAGCGAGGCCTCCACGTTTCATGGCTTTGAAGATGCAGAGCTGGAAGATATTTCGTTCTCAGACAGTGATGTAGTTGCTGACAGCTAATAATGGGACAACTTGACTAGCTGAGCCTTCTGCCATTAAAGTTTTAATTGAGGGAACAATGAAAGACTCATGAGGCACATAATGGACTGCAGAAAACCACAGTGAAGACATTTCTGGAAAGTGTCTTGGAAAGGATGCAGGATATATATTCACATATGCTTCTGCTTGGGAATTTGTTTCTCATGGACACACTAATATATATATTTTTTACCATCCTCATGGATTTTTCAACAGTTGAGCCATTTTCCATTTTTCATAAACAAAAAAATAAATAAATAAAAATGTCCTTACATTTGACTTTGCTTGCATCAGATAATCAATATAACAAACTATACATCTTTGCTACATGCCACTTAAATCTGGACCAAAAACGTTGATAGCGCTGTGGACTACGGACTAAGGAATTAAAAACATGACTTTTCCATGGTAAAATGAACACGTGACATGGGGGAGGGAGGCACTTGGACTCTCAAGTCACTCCACTAGCTAAAGAGGACAGTGAGCAGCGAGGTAAGAGCCAGTCACCACTCCATTATCCATTTAAGCCAACAGGATGTCTGTTAAAAGTGTCTCAGCGGATTTCTTCTCAACTGCAATTCCTTAGAGTAATTTGTGAGGACGGCAGTAACTCAAATATCTACACAGGTCACATTCCTTGTTATTTTACCCATGAGGCTTAGAGGGATCAGTGCGATCAGTGTTTTGGGCTTCTTTCCCAGTCCAGATATATGTCAGTTCACCCTTGCATATGGCTCATTGATACCCCATTGACACCAGTGTACTTATGACTGTCCTCTCATAACTGTGATGATGTGGGCAGGCTACAAAAAACAATGTTATTAAGGCAGGCAACAAGAGGACCACTTTACATATTTCTTTTTGTGTTGTCATGGTTGTAGTTTTACCAGAAGAGGATAAAATATGTCTCGGCTGTGTTTAACTGTGCACACATGACTGCATGTGTTTTGTTTTCATGTCAAATAATCACTTGCTGTATACACTGTCAACACTGTCATAGAAGACAAAGACAGAGAAACACGCAGCCATCTGGGTGAGGAGTCAAATCCTTTTTTTGTGTGTGAACTAGATCACATTAGAGGAAATATTTCACAATGTTAGCCAAGTCAGTTTATGTATATAGCACATTTACACACAGCAGACATTGGTCAATGTGCTACACAGAGCAGAAACAACAACATGCTTTTCTATCTAACATTCATACTCTGTTGGATGCTTCGGAGAGCAACTCTGGGTTCATTATTTTGTCCAATTTGGCATGCAGACTGGAGCAGCCGGGAATCAAACCAAAAACCCTCCAATTAGTGGATGACTTGCTCTACCTGCTGAGCTACAGCCACTCCATTAACGTAGACAAACAACCAGCTAAAGTTCAGGAAGACAGGGGATTAAAGTGACCTTGAATGCGCCATGTTTGCTGGTGCCAAACATGGTGCATGGTGGGTATTTCAGAAAGTGCTGATCCACTGGGATTTTCCCACACAGCCGTCCTAGCCATCACACAAAGCATCAAACCATGAAACAGACAGATTACAACAGCAGAAGACCACACCAGGTGTTACTTCTGTCAGCTAAAAACAGGAGAGTTAGGGTAGAATTTACATGACTTTACCAAAATTGGAAAACAGAACCATTGAAAGAAACGCTGCCTGGTCTGATGAGTTGAATTCTGCTTGGACATTCAAATGGGATACTTTGGTCCCCTTAGTACAGTTGCCATCTTATTGCCAAACATGTTCATGCTTTTAAGACCACAGTGTACCCATCTACTGATCCAGAAGGATAATGTGCTGTCACAAATTGCTAATCAGTGATCGGAGTTTGTTTGAACATGACAATGAACTCACTGGCCTTCACAATCACCAGACAGATGGCCAGTGTTAAAATTAATTCAAAACACGTAACTGTTACTGGGCAAAGCTGCTAGGTGAGTCACAAAATAAGAGAATAAGAATATAAAGCTAGAAATCAGTTTAACAGATCCACTTTAAAATCACTCCAAAACAGTTTGTAAACTTTTTTTCGGCAATCCACTTCTCCTGCCCCTGCTTCCCTTTGTCTTTGTCTCATCGTCCCGACACAGGTCATCCGACATGTCTGCAGTTCACTGAGAACATGATGCAGGCCGTCAGGACATACCAGTGGCAGTGCATCGAGTGCAAGTCCTGCAGCCTCTGTGGCACCTCGGAAAATGATGTATGTATCACAGAGGAAAACCTTGTGCCAACCTTTGTGTCTCCAGAAATGTCGGCTCTCACTTTGAATTGGCTGTGAAGCTGTGGAATGACCTTTCACCAGCTTGTGTGCAGCCTATCAGAGAAATAATACATATTAAATTATCTGTGTGTAGATATAGAATTATATGGAGCCAAGTACGCAAAAAAATTTGAAAGTCTGTAAAAATTAATTAAGATTTTAATTTTATATGCAATGTGCAACCAGCAAGCCCCTGTTTTATAATGTATTGTATAAAATAATGACAGTGACTGTGTGTTCATGCAGGACCAGCTGCTGTTCTGCGATGACTGTGACAGAGGATACCACATGTACTGCCTGAAGCCACCGATGACCCAGCCTCCTGAAGGTACCGCAGCCGAAAGCCACTCTGACAGCTTTTAGTGTACATCAGTGGTGCTATATTATTATATTATATGTTTGAAAGCTGCTACAGGCAAAGTCTATATATGGAAAAGATTTCAACCTTTCCTTCTCTCCTCTCTGTACAGGAAGCTGGAGCTGTCACTTGTGTTTGGACTTGTTAAAAGACAAGGCCTCAGCCTATGGAGAAGCATAAAGGACACCCTGGACATTTTTTAAAGCACATGTAAACACAATATATATATATTTGTACAGATGCACTTACTGTTTGACATATACTTTCTCCCAGATACAACCCAACACACACACACACACACACACACAATACCCACAGATACACACTCCAGTGCATTAGCAGGCTCAGGGCTTAGTTTCCCGTGTGAGGCTCAGAGATCCTCTACCTCTCATAAAGCCAAGCAACACTCACAGATGCAAATGCCATACGCCATCTTAAGCGTAAGTCAGCTAACAGCAGATCTGCTGTTCCCTCGTTTCTCTACCTCACCTCTCAGCAGACAGCAAAAAGCCAAAGCAAGATTGATAATGGCCAATACGGTGTAGAACATGTGCATGTGAAGTACACGTTTATTTTAACTGCATTTCTGCATGTTTTCCCCCCTGATTTGGATTTATTTGAGTATGATTTGGAAGGTGTTTCTCCTAAAGTATTTGCTGAAGCTGCATCACTTCCTTCCCTTGTAGCTTAAGTTCTCCAGTGGGGGAACCTTGAGTGAGTTTGACTAATGTTTGTTTAGATTTCTCCTTCCAGCTCTACTCCTCTGCTATGTTTAGACTTTACAGTGACATTCCCACTTTACATCTGGACAGACTCAGTATTAGTTATGCCATCTTTCACAGGTTTTGTCAAGCTTGGTGAAATTTATATCCTGCGTTAAGAGGAAATGGGGCGATAAAACAGCCTCCACTATCATTCCCTTTGGAGCGTAGTGACTTTATAGCCACGTCTGTTTTTCTGTATTCGTTCAGTTACCAGGATACTGTGGTGCTCAGTAGGACACCTTACTAATGGTGAAATACTTTAAAAAGTAGAATTAAAAAATTATTCATCTAAATTTCATCTGTAAATCTGTGGTTCCCAAACCTTTTCTATCACCTACTTCCCAGCCAAATTATAGACTGATTGCATTTTATTAAATAAATACCTGAAATTTCTCATTAAAAATACAACTTTACGTCTTCAGTGAGCTAAGAATACAACTTTATACTTTATTTGAGTGACATGTCAGTGAGCCAGAGCTACAGGTTTTCTTCTCAGTAAATTTTGACGTTAACCTGAATATCATTAGCCTTGCTAGCATCATAGCGCACTTTTGTTCTTTAAACAATTCCTTATTAATCCTTCTGTTTTTTATAGTTAATTTGAAGGGAACGCTTGCAGTGGTAGATTCACATATCACAGTTTAAACAATTTATTTTCCTACACTTTTGCTGAATATGGTTTTTGTCTGAAAAAATAACTTCACTAGCAGCTGCTGCTAGCCAGCTATTTCATGCTAACTCCATGAGTTGATTGAACGTTTTAAGCTATTCAGCAGACTCATTTTAAAAGAAAAAACACCAAAAAAAGGGTTTAATCAATACCATCATGCCTACAAAGCCACAACTAAAACGCTGAAGCTAAGCTATCAATTCATTTTGACATAGAAGGTAAATGGATATGTTACTAATGACAATAATGAACATCTTCTATTTAGGAGCAAGGCTTAATTAAAAATGATTTCTGTGAAAAAGGTTCAATAACTAGCATTGTGATTTTAACCTCTAACCATACATCATATCTTTAATTGGAGATTGATTATAACTCTTCATCAGACAGCAATCCAATCCATTTCTTATTATACTCAAGTCTTTCAGTGTTGCCTGTCCGGTTAAGTGCTTAGAAGTCCAATGCTGTCAGCAGTAAGTAGTTGCTCTTTCTAAGCTTTGATGGAACAGCCTTTATTTTTTGAAAAATGTTCAGCTTTTATTGTTTCACTCTACACTACCCATACATACACAGGTATTTTGATAAACACAGCCTTTTCTATGCATTTTGACCTGTCGTCCAAGGCACTGAAAATGGGAGCTTCGTCCAGGGTGAAGATTTTCAAAAAGTCACGTTTCTTAGTTTTTTCCCAGATCTTGTCCACTCTTATCATCTTTTTTTTTATATCAGACTTTGCTTTCTGCTAGTTTTTTTAGGCTCCATATTGTCTAACATTTCTATAAGGTCATGTTTATACCATCACGTGTTGCTTTGGCAGCATGCTCTTTCATTTGGGTGAAGACATCTTTCAAAATGAACATCCATATAGAGGGCCTTTCCAACAGTTTGGGAACCACTCGTGTAAATTTTCCAATGCAACGTGTTTACAATGAAACCTTCATACATTATTATCTCTCAAGGAAGCAGCATATACTGTTGTGTCCTGTGTTTTGTATGCAGTTAAAAAGTGCTGCATTTGTACAGCTGTGTGAATAAGGTTAATGTTTACTTGGTTCCATGTTAGACTGAGCACTAAAATCTGTGAAAACTGTTTATATTATGAAAAAAAGTTGACTCTCAAAAACGAAACACCTCAAGAGAAGAAATGAGAAAAAGAGAAAATGATCTTCAAAGTACACAAAGTGTGCTTCTCCTGACAGGATATCACATTTTGCATTTGTGTTTTGTGTTATTATGTGTTTGTATTTGATGACACGTTTCCACTGACAATCATGAGGTAGCATAGACACATTATTAACACACTGAGGGTTTCACTGTGCTTTTCTCTGGTGAGTTTTCAATATCATTTGCGTCTTCCTTACACAAATGTCATGTACGGTGTTTTTGGGTGGGGAAGAGGGGGTGATGCCATCAACTACAGTGATCCAAATGTGTGATGTTTTGTTAAAATAAATGTTTCATTATTGTGTTAAAATAAAGAGCTTGATTCTTGTTTGCTTGTATATTAAGCATATAATGAAAATAGCCCGGTCAGTAGCAGACATGTTTCCACTTTCTCCTGTGGGAATACTCTCTCATTCCAGTGAACTGTTTTACATAAACTGACAATTAGACATTGAAGTACTAGCCAAGATGACTGTGTCTAATATGAATATGTCCTCCCCATCACATACTGCTGCTTTCCTGTCTCTCACCCTCTGTGTATGAATACTCTACGGTGAGCAGTGACAGAAGAATAAACTCATTTTCCAGTAGTATCAAATGAATGTTCACCTTATGAAAGCACTTTCCACTCTCATCAAAGATTATATTATATAGATAGATAGTCATATATTATAGATCCGTATAGTCATTGCTAGAAATCTTACTTGGTAGTCTTACTTTACATTTTTTTACCACTAGGTACCAGTATTGGTCTGGAGTTGAACTCTGGATTTACGCTGCAGTAGACTACTCATTGTTGAATTCATGGAACACTTATTTCTTTAGATTTAGGCATAGGTCAAAATCATTGAGAATTTGTTTTAATTGAGATCATGAGATCAGATCGTGCGATCATGCTCGAGCTAAACTATAAACCCATCTAGCAGAGCTTTTTTTTTTTTAATCATATCCTTAATTAAGTAGCAGAAGTAGCTGTACTACAGTGGAAAGATATTGCTGGAAAATGATTATTTGTGGAAAAAAAACTAAAAAAAACTAAAAATCTGTGAGACACATTTTAGAACACTAGTTGAACTGGAGCCAAGAAATTACTTTAATGTACTGCCAGGTATACACCACAGATAAGTGCAACAAGTTGACCTTAAAAGCCAGTGACAAAACAACTTTGTTTAATGGACAAAAATGTCATTTTTCAGGAGAAAAAATGAATATGGTTATGTATTTATCTTGTGTGTTTGACTCAGCAGCTTGTAGTCATCTCAGAGATGATGGACAGGAAAGTGCTTGTAGCAAAGCTGGGATTCAGGAGGAGCTGCTCCAGCACCTGTGCACCTTTTTGCCTTGTGTTTACTGAACACATGGCACCTTTCCACAGACGCACCAATGTCCCACCTGGTAGATCATCATCATGAGCATAACTTAAAATAAAATCTTAGCAATAATATTTTGTGTTTGCTTGTGTGCGTGTGTGTGTGTGTCCTACCAAGCAGACTGTCAATAGTCTTCATCCAGCTGAAGATATACAGTGTGTGGTTCTCCTCTGCAGTCAGATCAGCAATGTTAGGGGCGCTGTCGCCCTCCTAAAATGATAAGACAGAATGGAGAGTGGACAAAAGCCTTCTCTCACTTTGTGTGTTTCAGAAAAAAAGAAGTGATGTGTAAAATAAACAGATGGAAAAGGTTGAAGATATGTACCTGTAAAATCCGACTTGGCAGAGGGGTTAGGAAAAGCACTGCTTTTTCCATGTTGGTCTGGAATCGAGCTGCTGCTACATATTCTGCTGAGTTCAGCCAGCTGTGAGCAAATGACACTTCTACAGGGGAATAGTGGCTCTGTCTGTAGGAGAAGCGAGAACACAGAAGCTGAGATTAAGAGAGCTGAAATTTGAGATAAATGTTTGGCTTTTTTGACCACTTGCAGGGAAAAACAGCAAGGCCTCGTCCTTGGTAGTTTTGGTGTGCACTGAACTACCAAAAATAGTTCAGTGGACAAAATTTTTTTTTGTTTATAAACATTTATAAATAATAAGGATAGTGATCACTTTTGCTTTAATACTTTTTCCAGCATCATTAGTATTGGCAATAAGGGCATTGATGTTAAAATTTGTGCAGGAAAGAGTACTGACACTGCTAAAACTAACAAGACTGCCAGAAAAAAAAAGATGAAGTAGATTTAGTCAATGTCATTGTCATGTATGAATGTGTGTGTACATGATTTGTAATATGTAAAAACAGGATGGGTGACTGGGGGAGGAGGGTATGTGTAAATGTTTACTAATGAAATGCATTAAAATGATAGATTTTATGATAGATAAAAATAGATACTTTATTGATCTAACAAGGGATGTTGTGTTACAGCAGTAGAATAAAAAATGAAAATGATATAGTCTACAATTAATAAGCAACATGGTTACAGTAAAAGTAAAAGAAATTACCTGGGATTACATGCTGCAGAGGCATCGGTTGAAGCCATTTGGGCGTCCCAGTAGACACCAAGGATAGTGTCTTTCTTCACATCATCAGGCAGAAGAGATTCACTAGTAGTCTTCAGACCCTTAAAACAATATGAACAATTAAAGGAGTACACCTATTTCAGCAACGTAGCTTTGTTGCTTCATAAAGCTGGTGCATTCAGGGAACACAGACCTGTTTTGAACTATAATGGCACATGGCCCTGACTTTTTAAAATGTAATGTTTTCTGCTAAGGGCAAAATAATACAAGTTCAGTTCCCCTTTAAAATTGCGGGATAATATGATGTGAATAGAAACTGTGTGTATATGTACCAGTGTATATCTGTGTTTCAATACCTGAAAAAAAGCATCCCACTTAGACATGGCATCAGGGTATTTAGCTTTACAGTCAGCATAAGTTGTACAATAGTCCTGTACTCCTGCAGGCACCTGCATCTGGACCTGGTAATGTAATCACATACATGATAATATGCACTATATAACATACATTATAAATAATACAAAATGGTCATATTCATTATTATTTAAACCGCAAATATTTGTGTGATGGCATGAAAAAGTGTCCTCTTCTTCTTCTTCTCCTTCTTATTGCTGTTGTTGCTGTTGTTTTATTTTCAAAGTGTTCATTTTCAGTTTAAGATAATACCTGAGCTCCTGCTCCCATGAAGCCCTGTTGTGCAGCAGACAGAAAGGGAAGTACAGATGCAAAATAGTTCACACCTGGAGAAACATAAAGAGGTCATTTGTATTCCCCCTGTGTTTATTTTTTATGCATTTGTTTCTTGTACTTACAGGCCCACCAACTCTGGGTAGAAATGCACATAGGCTCTGCTTCCAGGCCACAAGTTGTTGCACCCGTTGGATCAGCGAGACGCCCTGTAAAAACAACAGATCATTAGCTGTGGTCTTGTTTCTTTGTTAGTTACATTATTAGGAGGCTCTTTATTCAGTTTTGTACAACAAAGTTTGTTAAATTGTGATGAAAGGATTATTATTGACTTAAAAAAAAAAAGAAATGATACTTTGACTTCACCTGAAGTTAACATCCATCCGAGCTGCAGTGGCAGTCCCCACAGCGGACTGTCAGTAGCATTTGTCCCCATGGATCCCATGAAGGGGTCTGTAGCAGCTATCATCAGCCGGTATAAACTCATGCGGTGAAGGTAGTTCCAGGGGTCTGGAACCAGAATCCCATCGTGCATTGGCAACTCAGTCACTTGGCTGGCCGTTTGTGCCCAAAGGATGGGAGTGCCATTTTCTAGAATTACTGCAGAGCTGCTGAGAGACACTGCACATGCCAGGACAAGGCCAAGGACCAGCAAACGAAGCATGACTGAGGTGTTGGGTCAAGAGCAGCTACTCTGGACTGAGAGTTTTCCCTTAAATACAGCATTTGTAACTTCTCTGAATATCAAAGTCAGTGCATGCAGATGTGCACCAATCACATTAGTCCATGTGACATATGGCTCACTGGACCCTGACCAACAGATAAGAGAAATTAAGTACATAGAGCTCAATTTTGTCCAAACATAGAATACTGAGTTCAGTGCAAAGTACATCTGTTCATCGTTCAAGCTGATTTGTTTACATGAACCCAAATCCACAACTTTTATAGTGATACAGTGATACCATCAGTAAATTGAATCTGGAAACACAAACCCCAAATAAATTCTAAGAATCCTTGGAAACATTATACAGATTTTTACCCCCTTAAGTAGCCAAAGATAACACTTTTTATCTGGAAAAACTCATAAAATTTACTTTCACATACACTCACCGAAGACTTCATTAGCTACACCTTGCTCGCACCAGGTTGGGCCCCCTTTTCTCATCAGAACTGCCTTAATTCTTTGTGTCACACACTCAACAAGGTGCTGACCATAGCCTTAGTTTTATGTTCTTGGCTGATAGGAGTGGCATCCAGCGTGCTGCTGGAGGCCATCTGCTTCAAGGTTCAGTGGTTATTTGAGATACTGTTGCCTTACTATAATCTTGAAGCAGTCTTTTTTCTCTTTTTTGGACCTTTCTTTGTAAACCCTAGAGATGGCTGAGTGGGGAAATTCCTAAAAGAGCCAGACCAGCCCACAACAACCAACACCTTTAAAGCCACTATAATCTTTCATCCCCATTCTGATCCTCAGTTTGAACTTCATTAGGTTATCTTGGCCTTGGCTATGTGCCTGGACATTTAGATATGGTCTACATGTCTATGCATGTAGTTGCAGCCATGAGATTGGCTGATTAGAGAATCACCTTAAGAATCAGTCAAACCAGTGCACCTAACAAAGTGCAGTATACTCCAGTGAGTCTGTACTGGATACAGAAGTTAAGACTGTTATTGATTTGGTTAATCTGAGTGAACTTTGATGTGCCTGATGCGTCTGGTAAACAGAACATGTCTCGTAGCTTTATGTAACATCATAATGTGTTTTGTAAAATTACCACACTTTGCATGGAGTAAACACCAAGAACCAAATTATAACTACAATTTTAAAAAGTTGAGGTGGTGTTAGCAAGTGAACTGTTAGGTAATACTATTTAATCCAGATTCTGCATTATTCTGAAAGCAAAGCCAATTTTATATGTAAAGTAGGGTAGCAAATTAAAAAGAAATATATTTCAGCAATATGGTGGCATGTATGTATAAATGGCCTGTATTTATATAGCGCTTTACTAGTCCCTAAGGACCCCAAAGCGCTTTACACATCCAGTCATCCACACATTCACACACACATTCACACACTGGTGATGGCAGCTACATTGTAGCCACAGCCACCCTGGGGCGCACTGACAGAGGCGAGGCTGCCGGACACTGGCGCCACCGGGCCCTCTGACCACCACCAGTAGGCAACGGGTGAAGTGTCTTGCCCAAGGACACAACGACCGAGACTGTCCAAGCTGGGGCTTGAACCGGCAATCTAGCACATATAAACCACAGAAGGTGAACCAAAGCGCTTTAGAGACAGACACATTTACATTACATCCATCATTTGTACACAGTTCAGTTCTGGCCCATTAATGCATGAACATGAGCCCTTTGGTCTTGTTGGTGTGTCCACCGTGGATGATCTATTCTGGCTCCTTCGTGAATGTTCAGGTTGGGATCTGAGGAGTTTGATTTATGCAAATTAAGTGTCCAGAGCAGCTTTGTGGAGTAGCAAGATGCGCTGTCCTGCAATAGGAGGATGCTGCCATTGGAGGGTGCTAGTGAAATATTTGGTGGATAGACACCTGTAAAAGTAACATTCACAAGAATTTTAAAATACAAGGTTTTCCATGAAAACGCTGCATTGCAAAGAGATAATGAATGTATTCATTTCACCTGTCAGTTGTTTGTTTTTGTTGTGGTTAATCAGTTATGACCCATGTTAGCTGCAGGACCACTGTTTCTTTCCCCACCTTCAAGGACATTTCCCACAAACTCTGTATTCACAAAGCCACCATCATTGTGTATGATCCCCCACACACCTGACGCAAACCTTTTACTCTCCTGCCGCCTCACAAGATGTACCAGAACATCTAGTCCCTCACTTCCAGTCAGTGCAACAGTTTCTTCCTTCAGGCCTCAGAAAGCTCAGTACTCAGAGTCTGGACTGGAAACTCATGCACATAGAAGTGAACACCCTACATGAATCAACTAGACTAGTAACATACATACACACTGAAGCACATGGACACACTTTATCAGAATCAGAATCAGAATCAGAATACTTTATTAATCCCTGGGGGAAATTATTTTTTGTTACAGTGCTTCATTTTAAACCAACATTAAGACAAGACAGACAATACACTAACTAAGAATAAGAATAGTACAATATATACATATATACACATACATACTTCACTCATAAATAAATAGTTGGAAAAGAAACATGTGTAGCTGTAGCAGCAAACAGTGTGTTAAGTGGATGCGTTGTACAGGGAGATGGCCACAGGCAGGAATGATTTCCTGTGTCGTTCAGTGGTGCTTTTTGGTAATCTCAGTCTCTCACTGAACGTGCTCCTGTGACTGACCAGCATGTCATGGAGTGGGTGGGAGGTGTTATCCAACATAGTCTTTATCTTGGACAGCATCCGCCTCTCCGACACCACCTTGAGGGTGTCAAGCTCCATCCCCACAACATTACTGGCCTTACGGATTAGTTTATTAAGTCTGTTGGCATCTGCGACCCTCAGCCTGCTCCCCCAGCATGCAACAGCATAGAGGATTGCACTGGCCACAACAGACTCATAGAAAATCCTCAGCATTTTCTGGCAGATGTTGAAGGACCTCAGTCGCCTCAAAAAATAGAGACGACTCTGGCCCTTCATACTTATATTGTTGTGCACATTTCTGCACACATAGTGCAATTAAATTTTACTTAATGCCAAATCAAAAGTAGATTTATATTTTAAGGTAAAGAACCTACAATAACAGTGAGAAAACTGCTACAATCAAATGACCCTCTATGAGAAAGCAAATTGTGACAGTGGGAATAAAAAACTTTCCATTTAACAGGAAGAAACCTCTGGAAGAACAAGGCTCAACATGGGGAGGCCATCTGCAGTGACTAGTTGGGCACAATGGGAAGGAAACAGGCTAAAAACACACTGTGGAAACCAACCAGCCAACTTTACCATGTAGAAAAACGGCATAGGTGTGAGGTTGAAATTGCACTAATTGTTTCTTATATAAAAGGGGATTAATTGTGCTGTTAAACGTCTTTACGTTCAGAGAAAGGGGCTTTTGTAAAGTTGGCCCACGATTTAAAAGGAATGTATTCAATTCAATGTGAATTCAATTTATAAGGCCGATTCTGGGCCCCGAGCATCATATATGACACCCAAGACCTAAACAGAATTATAATCCTTTTTATGGCTCTTACACTAACTAAAAGCACTGATGTTGTCCAGTGTAAACTAGCATTTTTGGAACTGATTTGGACCCCTCACCTGCCCACGAACCAGCATCTCACCTGGTAGCCTACAGCCGATAAATACCTAAGAATGAAAGATCATGAAGCACTTAACCTGTGCTGCGTCGTTGCTCTGTTTTTAAGAAAAGGACAGTTTTTTGTTTCTATACTTTTCTGGCCTGCATTATGTTACCGTTTGACACCTTTAATTTACAGCTGCGGTCTCGCTGGGAGTGCAGCAGACATCATGTGACGGAGGAGTGGCCAAAAGAAAAAATCAGGAAGCACAACGACGCAAGAAACAAGTCACGAGAAAGGTAAAGTTCAAACTTTTACACAACTCAAGTAAACTTTTAGTCATTCTTGACAATTTCACTAACGTTTTAGACGACCAACGTATTTTTACGAGGTTGTTTCGTATTTTTAAGTTTTTTTGTTTTGTTTTACAACGAAAAGCGACAAACATCTTCATACTGACTTCCCTTGTAACTTCATGACTCTTAAACCCGCTAATGTTAAAATGAAGAGCAGTGTACAGGTAACATTAGGACAGCGTTAACCCCAACAAACACAAGTAGGTCATAACTAAGTATTTGCAGTTTATCCGTTCATGTTGATGGCATAAAAAAAATACTCTGGTGATTTCCGCATTTTTTCCTTGTTGGCAAGGAGACAGAAACAGCCTCAGAACATGCACGTTGGTTTAATTAACCCTAATCACACTTTAATTTTTAATTAAAGCAAACGAGAAATATCCTGTCACTGTGACAGTTTCTTAGCAGGTGGCTATTTGCATACTAAGTTTCAGTCTTTTTTGAGTCAGGAAGTCTGCATGAGGAGCTTGTGCTAAATATTCCCGGCCCAACACTCCTTCACTTCAGGTTGTACAGTATGATATGAGCACCTTTATCAGACTGTAGGACTTTCCTTTTGGCCTTGATAGCTGTTTTTTTTTTTTTTTAAGGTTAAAAGACGAAAATATTTTAATTCTGCAGCATATTTATAATATTTTATTTCACAGCATTGATATCAAATCATTTTAGCTGTAATGATCATTTGTGTGATCTCTCAATAATGTAAGTGTATTAGTTTCGCAGTGTTTTTAGTGGATAAGTACCAGCATAAAACTTGTTATTGTTACAGTATTTTTTTTATTGTTTCAGGTTGCTCATGTTTACAGTATCACATTCCAAAGAAGCTGGACCTCTGAACCATTTCTAGGTCATGAGTTATATTATAAAGTGATTTATTTAAGCCACTCCTTCACTTTACTATTTCAGCTTCCATCCTTGCTCCTCTTAGCTTGAAGCTTAAGCTTACTGTGACTAATCACACACTGTACTCAGTATTTGGGGAGGAGGGGGGGTCCACTGTACTTTTAATAAGAGAGTATTCCTGTGTAAAAGAAATAAACTTGCCCCCTCAGAACTCTGAACTCAAATTTATTAAACACTGTGAGCAATGAGGACACCAGCCGTGTGGCAGGCTTTACTGTGTTGTGTGAGAATAAAACCCCGGACTGAGTTCATGAGTATTAAGGAGCACCCAGTGAAAGATAGTAGTGAGCTTCTCAACAGATATTTCTGGAGCTTTGCTTCAAGATGAAAACCTGTAGAAAGAAGGTGAAATGTAAGGGGGTGTCACAAACGTTGCATCATTTTTGGGGAGAGGAGATCACAGAAATCACTGTTTTATCTTGTATTTAATGCTGTACCTAATGTCAAAGATGCCATAAATAGAAGCACAGTTGCAACATCTCTTCTTGGAAATTTGCAAGATACAATGATTATACTATATCTACACAAATGCTTTCACCCCGAAAGCCTCTTTTTTTTTTGTTTTTTTGTTTTTTTCTACACATGACAGTCACGAGAACAGTGAGCTGACTCCAGACGCTAATTAGATCTCACTGTTAACTCATGAGCGAGTCGAGTGAAGCCTGTGGTCTTGTGTGTCCTCGTAGCTTTCATCATGGCCTACCAGGCTGGGATTCCAGAGGAGCCCAGTGTTTTGGTTAACCAGATCAGCTCCAACATCCAGAAGATCACACTGCTGAGTAAGAAATGCACACATAAAAACGCATTATTGTCAGCCAGCGCGTCCAACACGTGGACACACTTCAATACAAATAAACAACATGCTTCTCTGTGACTTTCTTGCCAGCCTCCGAGCTGCAAAGGGCAATCTCTGTGCTGGGAACTGAACAGGACAGCAGCCAGCTACTACAGACGATGTGAGTTACTGGGGCTTGGTTGGATTTACATACCTGGGCTGTTATCAGAAGTATCTTAGTGAAAGTGTAAATGTGCAAGCGTAGAAAATGTTAGACTATTACAGCAATGTTTAATGCCGGCTAATTTTTTTATATACTCTAAATTACTTAAACCTATGCACAGTATTATGCCTACCATCCTTTGTCTTTGTAATGTCTGAGTACTATTCTCTACTTTAACAAATTAATTTTTTAATGTCATTAGTCAACAGAAGCAGCAACAAGGTAACCACTTGGCAAAGGAGACTGACCGACTGATGAAAGCTTTTACTGCACTCCCAGTCGGACCTGATCAGGTAATGAGTTTGTAAAGTCTTCCTGATGTAAAAGGTTTGTCACAGTCAAGCAAACCACAAAGAACAACCTCTCTCTCTGTCTGAAAAATAAACTCACTGGCACAAAGGCTGTAGTTCCTCACATGTCCCTGGGGCCTGGTTACAAAATTGAGTCAGTCTTCATAGACTCCCATGTTAAATGCCCAACTTCACAGCTTCACTGCAGAAATAAATGTGTTGACAGATTGAAACAAAAATGCTTTTGACTTCTTCTTAGCTATAATTGTTATTTATATATCACATCATAGCGCTTCACTCTTTCATTCAAAGTGGTTACTTGTAGTTCCAAAGAAACCATGGCAACATCTAAATGTTCAAAATAGCAGTCCACTGACCAATGAGCATTGTAATCCATCTTTTCTGTAGAATCTGTGGTACCATACCAGACTGATTAACTACAGACCATAGTTCTGACAAGTCCATTTGTTCATCTGTTTACAATATTTTTGTGTTTACTTTAGCGTCAGAGAAAGATACAGAGAGAGCGCCTGCTGAACGACTTCTCCGCTGCTCTGAACAGCTTTCAAAAGTCGCAGCGAGAAGCCGCCAGCAAAGAGAAGGAGTTTGTGGCCAGAGTCAGAGCCAGCTCCAGACTGTCTGTAAGTAACTGCCTGTCATCAGATCACCAAGTTGTTGGGTAGAGCATTAAACGACAGTTATAAAATAGGTACTGTATGGGAGTATGAGAGTGGGGTGAAGCCACTGCTATAAATGTAAACACATATATTACATCATTGCGTAGATTTAGATGGAATTCAGGTCTTTTGACACGCGTGTGAAGTGCTGTTTAAGAAGTGTTGTGTTTTTCTGCTTAGCCATAAACTGGACGACACATACAGGCGATTTTTGTCAGCATAAGTGCTTGTGATGGATAGCAGAGGAGAATATGTTTGGTATCCTATTGAAAACCTACAGAAGAGTAGAGACTTGAAAATTAGACATTCTTGAAACCATAGGAAAAAAAAAAAAAAAGGTTTTATGCAAAGCTTTTTAGTAGCTTGTTTAAGCTTTGCACTAACAATCCAGCAAAACAAGTAGGTGCTGTACATCAAGGCTCGCTGCCTTTTTCCTTTCAGCAGCAGATTTCACTAGTGTTTGTTCTCACTTTCGTGTTTCTTACTGTTTTCACTCTCTGCTTCCCCTCTCCCCAGCCTGCCGAGGCAGATGGTCACCATCGCTGAGTGTAGTTCTGCTGCATGTTAAGGGGGTTATCTTTCTCTCCCCACTGTCACAAAGTGTTCGTTCACAAACCTTGTTGGGTTTCTCTCTTCAGTATGTCGGCTTCTGCTGAGAAATTTCTACTTTTTTATTTTTACAAAAATCCACATAAAATTGTTATTGCACTGTATTCCACCACAGTGCTTGCTTGAAATAGTCACAGCTGGTTACAGTTTCACTCCTCTCTTAAAATTGTTGCAACCGCAGGCATCAGTTCAGAAGTAGTTTCACATGAAGCTGTCACATGATTGTGAATCAAAAAGTATCTTTAATTGTGATTGTTGTAGTCACAGATTCCCATGATTGGACCCACTCACAGCTGTGTTCCCGTATCTCACTCTTGCTTATCTCACTTCACTCAAAGTTTTTTTTTTTTTTTATCTGCTATGCTGCTGATAAGTAGGAACAGCGTGTTACTGCTGCTATGTTTAATAATTTATTTTTGCACAGTAAATAAAGCTGCAAGGTGAATTTATTCAACTTTGCCATGCATATATTTTAACAACGAAGTGTTCTGCAAATACTGAATAATTCTTTTTCTTTTACTTATATATTGCAGCAAAGGACATTCTGTACTTACTGAATCATTGCTATACCCATAATCAGGAATAGAAGGACCTCTGCAGATTTGCAACAATAAGACTTAAATGTGTTCAATTGACTTCTAGCAGGGTGGTCAGCCTGAAGACAGCTTTCGAAATGTTCCTCCTATACCGAGGTAAGCCCACTGTTTCTGAACAGTATTATTCTTTCTGCTTTTTATTATTATAGTAAATAATGTTTTAACTACTCTCGTTGCATCTGTATGCAGTGATTCCCAGATACAGGTTCAGGCTGACGCTGTCACTGAAGAAGATCTGAGACTGATCCAGGAGAGAGAATCAGCTCTAAGGCAGCTGGAGGTAGAGATCAAATTTCAACACCTAATATCTGTGCAAAGAAAATTCCACAAACACAAAGTCACAAACATACTGTAAGTGCCTCTTGAATATGGAGCGGCTCTCTTGATTTTTAGTCTGACATCGTAGACATAAATGACATCTTCAAGGACCTGGGTATGATGGTCCACGAGCAAGGAGACATGATAGGTAAGAATCTTTCAGTAAGTTAATGCTGACAGGTGTAACAGCTTCACATTGACAGTTTACGGCTCAGTGAGCAGGATTGTGCAGTTTCTACTCTTACCGCAAGTAAATTATGTATTTTGTTTTGTTTCCTGCAGATAGCATAGAAGCCAACGTGGAGAATACCGAGACCAATATCCAGAAAGGGGTGCACCAGCTGGCCCGAGCTGCAGGCCACCAGGTAATGTGACAGAGATATCTTAATGTATGATATGACAGAAGTGGTGAGGAACAGGAGTATGAAAAGACAGATGAGCTGTAATAAATGCTAGAAAAATGAGATTTTAACTTGGATTAGTAAAGCAAGACTGGTTGTTAGAGCCTGTTTCTGTAAAGCAGAATGTGTGCATGACTGTACATCATTTAATCAACTTATTAGTTAGATCATAAAGGAAAGAAAATTCAAAAACATTAAATTCCTTCTGCTTATTTTCTTCTAGCAAAGCTCCCGGAAGAAGATTTGCATTATATTGATAGTGTTGGTTGTTGTTGCTGTTGTAGTAGGACTAATCATCTGGGGCTCCCTCAAAGCCTGAGGGCTTCCTCCTCCTCCTCCTGTGTTTATCACCATGGACCAAGAATGAAATTTCATTCTTAATCTTTTTCTTCTTCAAAAACTGACAGAGGGGAAAAAGATTGAAACACCGTCTGTCTTTTTTTTTTTTTTTTTTAAATCAATTATGTTTTTAAGATATTGTAGTCCTCAATGTCAGGACTACAACCTTGTTTGCTGTGAAGCAAATCTAGCTCTGGTAGCTTTATTGTCATGATCAGTGTCTGATTTAGGCATGGTTTCCTCTGAAATGGAAGACTTATCAGATGAAAGAGGCGAGTATTCGTGTTTAGTGGCAGTCATTGTTGTTGAGTACGTCCTGCCCTAGCAATGTGGAGTCGCTCCAATAAATTGAATGTACACAGTACACACAATGCTCCTGGGTGCAATAAGCAGCATGTTGGTAGGGGATGCTGCTGCAGCTGCCTCTTTTTGTCTGGTTACATATCGTTAGCTTCATAGCATAAGTGCCTAAGTCATTTTTTGGTCAAATTGAGATTTTTGCCTAACTTTACTCCCCTACCACTGCTGCATCATCCTGTCCGTCTGAAACACAAAACACATAAAAATGACTTAGGCACTTATGCTATGAAGCTAACGATATGCAAAATCCACATACTATAAGTTTCTCAGCAATAAAACAATGAAGTGCAGTATGTAAATTAAGTGGAAATGAACAAGCGCTAGGTGTGGGTTGCAGTAAAATGTAGCCAAACTACAGTCAGAATATTTAAAGCCTCTGAGGGGCAACAGTGTTTTTATCTGTTGTTTCCAATATTTCAAATTATTAGATTTTTATTCAGTCTTATGTATAACAAAAATAAAAGCAAGTGCAACTTTAATCTTGCTGTTAAGATGTTAGACTACACTCCAAATAATAAGGGGAAGGGTTTGTTATTATGAGACCAATTCTGGAAAAATGGCAGCGCTGTGTAAAATGTAAGTAAAAGCAGAATGCAGTGAACACAGAAAACGTAGCCAACCATGAAAAAATGTTTTACCCAGCGTCCCATTTTTTTTTTTTCTTCTTCCAATAATCATGTTTGTACATTCAGTAGGGGACTTATTTCTTTTAGCTTGTCAGGGAAATCCTTTTGATTTCACTGCCTGTCACACAAAGGATTGAAGTAAAATATTCACAGTAAATAGTGGCAAGTCAAGTAATACACAGTGAGAGCATTTGTAGGTTATTTGGCATTCACTTGTGGTTCTCAGGAAAAGGCATCTAATTGAGCAAATTACGTAAGAGCTGAAGGAAAGTTGTCATTATTTTCTGTGAGAACTCTCTTATCCCTTGTTTTTAAAAACAAATAATTAGACGACCGATCTTAAACCAAAATATACTAATGCAAAGTATCCTAAGTTACCTTGTATTAGTTAACACTAACACTGTTGTTGTCATGCTTCTGTATTTGAACCCGATGGAAAATTATGTGTGTGTGCGTGCGAACTGTCTTCTATTTGCTAAATAAAAATTCAGAATCTGAAGTGTGAAGAGTGATTTTTAACCAAAATTGTAGGATACTTGAAACTAGATTATGCACTTTCTGAGACTGTTGTACTGCTACCAAGTTGGAGGTAGAAAGCTGAAGTGAGATAGCAAATTAATAATTTTTTTTGAAATATATTTTTAAAACTTTATTTTGATTCATTTTCCTTTTCAGTAACAAATGGAAGAAAGAGGGGGGAAAAGGGAGGTGGAGGTGGGTGGGGTGGGGGTTGAACTTAACCCATGAACAGTTTGGATTGTTTTGTCTTATTCATCTTCTTCTTGATCTTATGACCTCTTGGTGATTTGCCTCCCGTCATACTAGAGCTGAGACAGATTCATTGTCAACTGTGACCTTTTTATTTTGAAAATCGAAGCACTTTGTTAATGACTTGAATTGACATTTTAAATTTCACAAAATAAAAAAAATTTCTTGGTGGGGAAAAAAGCTGAGATTTCACAGCCTCCTATTCAGTTCCTGTAACTATCCCAGGGCAGTTTTGAAAGAGTTCAGTGAAAAACAAAAAAATCCACAAAATTTAGAGCAGTTTTTAAAAAAAATATTTATTATTATTATGATTATTAAGGATCTGTATGAGAGAAAGACAAGAAAATGATGATAATCAATACTTAAGTCTGTGATGATTTCGATTTAAACTATAGTATGACCTGAAAGTTTAATATAGATTGGTGTTTACTGTATGCCCATACTCAAAATCACAGACAGCCAGATGAAATTTAAATCTACCAATTACTCAATTTCAAATTAGTCATCACCAACTGCCCCATATGCCTCCACATATGTCAATAGTTAGTTACCATGGTGAGAGCATTTTGTGTAACAGGCTGCAACCAGCTGTTGACTTTTGCAAAATGGGCTTGGCATTCCTCTTGCACAATGCCTCATAAAAATCAAACCTGTAATTCATATCAAAGTGTTTTAAAATCCATGAGGTTCCCAAGAAGTTGCTTTGCAGATTCATTTTTTTGTGTTTCATGGAACCAAGATGAAAAAGAAAGTAGTCAAGAACCAGTTAAACGTTGGTTCCTCTGGTACTATGGTAAATATTTGCAATTATTTTTGTAAAAGCTTTAGATTTAGAGTACAAAGTGGTCATCATCTCATTTCTAGGGAATCTAGTATTGGAAATTTATCTGATCAAGATCTGAGTCTTGCTACCTGTATGTACCCAGGGTTGAGTGTAAACTTTGAGTATCTTTTGAGAGCTGGTTCTTATTTCTTGGTGACAATACTGAGTCAGCATTTTTTCCAGATAAGGGTGGCCTAAGTAAATGTTTCATTAAAGGCTGGGGTTATGCCAGACCCAGTGTTGTTTACATAAAAGTGAATGTCTCTGATTTCACAAAAATAGCATTTAAATATAAATAGTGAAGTGAAAAACAAAAAAAGAAAAGAAAAGAGGACTAGTAATAGATCTTGTGGTACACCTCATGGGAATTTTAATGAAAAACATCTTCAAGTGTACCTTGAAAATAGTTAAAAATCCGCGTTGTATGGTAGGTTATATGATATTCTTGTTTAATGTAAACAGGAGGAAATAGCATTCAACAGAGGATGAGATCAGGGAGCAGTTGAGGTAGCTAGAATATTTCAGAACAGACAGTGTTGGAGTTGGACTCGGATGTGGAAGTAACAGATTGCTGTGACGCAGAAAGCAAAAGTTTCCATGGCAGAGCGAGTGATGAGGAATACTGGACACTGTTGGAAATTCATCACTGAGGCACAGAAAGAGTTGAACTGAGCGTCAGTAGGACAGGGAATATTTTGAGCTGCTTACACACACAGAAAGTAGCAGGTTGCTGCAAATAGCTGAGCAGGATTTTCCTTCCCAACAGAAACCTCCCAGCTGTGGAGGATGAGGAAAGTTTGACTGGGTACAAAGTTACCACAAGAGAAGCTGGAGATTGTTAGGTTTTGGAGGACAAATTAAAGGACTTATTATTTTTAAAAGGATTTAACTTTTTGGTGGAATTGTTAATGCATATCATTTTATAATAATATAAGTAAGGTCATGTGTCTAGAAAACCCCCAATTTATCACATAAGTACAGCTAACAGCAGCAATAGTATATGGAAACTACACTCTTTTGCTCAAAAGTTAAAAAGTGGAGATAATAACCTCCTCTGGAACGAACAATGACCTCACTGAAGCGAGGTTTGTTAGTGCGTCATTAGAAGATGGACCAGAGGAAATAAGTTTCTATTAGCTTTCCTTTTCTTTTTTTTCCTGAAAGAAGCTGTTTGAAAAAACGTAAATGGAAGAGAAGGTGGCATTGCTTGTGTCAACTTTTTTTTTTTCCAGAGACGAGAGAAGAAATTTTGATCATTGTAACTCAAATTCTGAATTATGCATTGCCTAGTTACATTAATTCACAGAGCAGAAAACTGATATACATTTCAACTGGTCCAGAGTCACGGCCGAACCAAAGTAATAAATATTAGACTTCCAACAGATCGAGGGACATGAAAGAGAACATTGTTAAAAACATGGAACTCAAAATTGAAGCCAACAAGAAGCGGCAGAAATGGCAGTTCCTCTAATGGCCTTTTGAATGTTTAGCTCCAAAAAGAAGCTTAGGAGTTTGAGGGTAATGTACAGTACCTATCTGAAATACTATGACTTGAAGTCTGTCCAAGAGGCCTGCATTTCTGTTTTAGGGATTGAAATGACGGTGTTTATTAATCCAGTAGCAATCCCTAATTAGCAGCTAACATGTAGATGGATTTAAATTGCTCAGTTCAGAAACCGTGGCTGAGGTCACAGTGGGTGTGTCCACCATTTATATCCAGTTTATAGTCCCTAAAAGCTCCAAAAACACTGGAACCTACATTTCCTACAATTCACCTGATCCAATCTTTTGTCAGATTTACCTGGTTTGCTTTACACAGATGCTTTTAGACTCAGTAAATCTAGGTTTCATTGCATTTTTCCCAGATGCAGAAAACACAACTGTTTTCATTAAGTGAAGTCATTTGAAATGATAACACATTTCTTTATGTGTAAATTTAGGTGCTCACCACATTCAAAGCACTTTTCACAGCAGGTACTTTATAATATACATTACCTTAATAATAATGGGTATGTTTGGTAAAAAGCCCATTTCTGAATTAGAAAGTAGGTAATTATTGCTGCCAGCAGGGGGCAGTGTTGTATTGGCTGCTATAAAGCTCATAATATACCACAGTGCAATGACCTTACTTTTTATTTTTCAGTGGCATTCTAATGATGTTATTAGAGTGGTATGTTAATGTGCTTATGAAACACTTTTTTCCAGAAACAGAACAGCTACATAAACACTTCTGCTGCCTGCTGTTTTATAGTAGTGCTCACATGCAGACAAATCATTATGTAGTGACAAAATGAAATCAGGCCAACCAATCAGGGCTCTGATCTTTCCTTAAATTAGATCATCTGGGTATGATCCATGTTAATTCACTTGAATCAAAGTCCAGACTGTCCCCTAAAGAAACTACAATTTCGAGCCCTTCAGTAGCCATGCAGTGCATTGAGTGTCCTTGAGATGGACAAAGTGTCCCCTCCTGATGTAGGGTGCAAATCTACTAATAAGTACTATTATCCGATGGAGCAATGGAGCAGTAGCTTATTTATCTTTTCAGCTGAAATCTTGTTAGCAGCAGACTTGTTCCCATCATAAATCAATCGTATTTTTATCCATTTATTTTAACCTCCTTTTGTCCTGTCTGTTGTTATGGCTCATGCTACCTCTTGTCCATTCTACTTTGTTATTAAATGCATCAGTCAGCCGCAGCATTAAAACTACTGATGGGTTAGGTGAATACGAGTGATCGTCTTGTTGCGATGCACTGTTCTGCTAAGAAACACTGGGTCTAGCATTCTTGTTAATGTTACCTTGACATTTACCACGCAACCTGAACATTGTTAAAGAAGCGCACCCCACTCTGAGGGTTCAGAGCTATCATGGTAGGAATATGGAGACCTGCACAATGTTAGATAAGTTGTACATAACTTTATTCATTATTTTTGGTTTCATGAGGATCCAGTCTCTATTTTGAAGGTAGTCAGGGTTACTGACAGTATTTTCATTGCTATTAAATCTCATGGATTGCTGAAGTTCATAACTCATAATCAGAAATTAATTTCAAATCATCTAAAGTTCAGTAAACAGAAGAATAGATAAGTCAACTCAGTTACTTTCTTGTCTCAGTGTCTTCACTCTCTTTCTGCAATCTCAGGTTGTCTCTGTAATGTTGAGATAAGGACTTTGGACTTTCTAAATAAAGTTTGTGTTGCATAACCTCTCCTTAAGCATCCCAGTCTCCATCCACTTGTATTTCTTGAGGGGGTCCAGAGCTGCAGAGGGCAGCATTCCACCCAATATCCCAGGAATGTAAACTTTACTTTGGAGTCTAGCAGAAGGAATGCAGAATGTTTGCTGTCAAAATGTCCTCTCTGCGGTGTATGAATATTAGAATAAAAAAGGTCATAAATAAAGATGAGGTACAGCTCTCACTGGTGGGATGACAACTGGCACTAGAACAGAAAAGAATGCTGTGGGTTAGGGGGGAGGGTTGGATTTAGAGGCTTCTGTGTATTCCAGTAAATATTGATGTTTTTTTTCCTGAGGAGGAAGTAGCTCTCAGTTATGTGACAGGATGTTCCACGCTGAGGTGAAACCGCTGCACTCACCTGCTGTTTCAAAGCTAAAAATCGAATGTCACACACGCCAAAGAGTGCACCTGTGAAAAACTGTGTACCTCCCTGTGCTGAAAAACACAACAAAGAAATGACATTGAGACAAAGTAAATACTGTGTTTTTGAAGTCTAACGGCTTCTCGTAAAAAGGCCCCAAGGAGCTTGTGGTAAATGCTTAAAAAACTTCAATAACCAATTGGTAAACACCAAACCAGGCTGATATTTACCATCGGGGATCAAAGAGGCAGAAATGTAAGGGACTTTCCTTTTTAGTGTCCAGGTTAGTAAGAATAAGGGACTGGCATCGTCTGGCTCAGATGTAGGGCTAAAAGATTACATTTACCAAGCTGAATTTAGTGTTTGTTTGTTTTTTAATTTTAACTGACATACTTTGTTTTTGTTTTGTTTTTTAAACTTGAGTTGATTAAATATTAGCAGTATTTCTACTTAGCTTTACAGGCCTCTTTGTGCCAATGACAGTGTGCCACTTTAAATCTGAATTGTATGCATGTTGTATGAATGGATGTGTACTTAAATTAACAGTAAGACATACTTAAACATTGAAAATACTAAAAATCACCACCTGATAGAGGGTGATGGATAAACTTAAAGAGTAACTGTAAGTAACTCTACTACTAGCTTTTTAGCTTCTTTCAGCTTATTTTTTTATTTTAAACTGCACTAATTTGCTGTTTTGTTTTAGTCTCACTTGACTTCTGTAATTTATTCTGTCTGCAGCAGACAGTGAGAAATTTTCTTGAAAGTTGCAAACCTCAATCGTACCTTTGCAAACTGTCCTCGTTTTGAGCAGGTTCTGTACTAGTTATCATACAAGGCTTAAGTGTGAGTTAATGAAGGGGAAAGCTTAGCTTAAAAGAGAGAGAATATTTAGCTTAGCTTACATTATGAAAAAATAAGCTACCGCAGACGTACTCATTTACAAAATGAGGTATGTGTTAGCATACAGGGCTGTGTTCCTTGGGCCTAACAGGAACATTACGCTGATAACGATTGGTTCCATTGTGACCAGTTACACTTATCTGCTAAGTTGGTTGTTACAATCACCAGATTCAGCAACTCAAAGCACTTTGGCAGAATGGGGAAGAAAGGGGATTTACGTGACTTTGAACATGGCATGGTTGTTGGTGTCAAATGGGCTGTTCAAATTATTTTTAGAAACTGCTGATCTACTTGGATTTTCACACATGACCATCTCTAAAATGGTCTAAAACAAGAGGAAAATATCCAGTGAGCTGCAGTTCTCTGGGAGAAAATGCCTTGTTGATGCCAGCGATCAGAGCAGAATGACCAGAATGCTTTGAGCTCATAGGAAGGCAACAGTAACTCGAATAGGTAAAAATAAATAATTAAAGGAAACTCATTACACTGATTACAAATAGGGTATACAGAAGAGCATCTCTGAATGCACACACATCAAACTTTGAAGCAGATGGGCTACAGCAGCAGAAGACCACACTGAGTGGCACTCCAGTCAACTAAGAACAGGAAAGTGAGGCTAAAGTTCACACGGACTCACCAGAATTAGACAATAGATGCACAATGGCACTGCGGTTAGCCCCGTTACCTCACAGCAAGAAGGTCCTGAGTTCAATTACACCATCAGGATGGGGTCTTTTTGTGCAGAGTTTGCATGTTACTCCCTGTGTTTGTGTGGGTTCACCCCGGGTACTCTGGCTTCCTCCCACAGTCCAAAAACATGCAATTAGTGGAGATAGGATAAATTGCCCATAGGTGTAAATATGGGACTGAATGTCAACGCAAATGTTTTTTTTTGTCTATGTGTTAGCCCTGCGACAGACTAGTGACCTGTCCAGTGTGTACCCTGCCTCTCGCCCTAAGACAGCTGGGATAGGCTCCAGCGCCTCCCATGCCCCTGAAAAAGCAGAAGTGAATGGATGGATTCTTGGAAAACAGTTGCCTGGTCTGTTGAATCTCTATTTTTGCTGTAGTTGGTAGGGTCACAATTAGGCATAAACAACATGAAAGCATCGATCCACCCTTGCTTAGATCAACAGCTAATCATGGTATAATGGTGTGGAGGATAGTTCTTAGCACACTGTGGGCACCTAAATACCAACTGAGCATTGTTTAAACATCAAATTCTACCTTAGTATTGCTACTGACAATGTCATGCCAATATGGACCAATATCCCTGAGGAATGTGTCCAGGAATTTACTGAATCTATGTCACAAAAATTTACAGCAGTTCTAAAGGAAAAGGAGAGTCCAACCTGGTATTAGCGAGGTGCACCTAATAAATTGGTTGGTAAGTGTATATAATTCATCTTCCAAAGCCAGGAGCATGATCAACTTCTAGAGTCCTGCTTACCCTGCAGACATACTTGATTGAGTGGATTTAACTGTCAAATGGGCAGGACGTTCATTTATTTACTCGTTAATAAACAAGAAGCAAAGTAAAGAAGGATTTCTTCAACCTCCCCTTCAAATGTCTTGTGTGAACAAGTGTGGTTTGCTCAGCTCAAATCACCTCCTATATATGTAGGAGGCTGTTTGAACAGAGGAATGTCACCACGAGGAAAAAATGCTGGAAGACAAACTATGGCGAATTCGTATTACACAACAGACGTCATAGCCTCCAGCCGCCTCGCTGTTGGAGGGAATGAAGGATGAATGATGAGGGAATGGATGGAAGAAGGCAGGGAGGTAATTGAGGAATGAATGTGTGTCTCCTAGGTGGCCATGTTGTTGTCCTGGAAGGATGTGGGCACCAGTCAGACCACACACACACACACACACACACACACACACACACACACACACACACACACACACACACAC
>NW_024582389.1:252937-444445 GCF_018398535.1 Haplochromis burtoni | reverse complement strand
CTCGCCAGAATCCAGCTCTTGTTATTGTTATGTAGTGGTAAGATTTAACTTCATGGTGGACCATTGGAATTAGAGTCTGGATCCTGGTAGATATTTGATTCTTGGTTTCCATAATGGCGGGTAATAAATTGTGGGTGTATGTCACGGTGGGAGTGTAGGAATTTGGCTCTAGTTTCTAGTTCCTGTTGAACCACAGTTACACTTAAAATATTGAGATGGTATACAGTCTTCCATGCTAACTGCATGGTTTTAGGCGGTCGGGGAAACAAATCCACACCATTTTCTGTTTCCTCTCATTCCATGGTAGCTCATTGGAGGGCTAAGAGCAAACCAGAAAATATAATTGTAATGGAAAGGAAAAGAATGAGGTAACCTGTACGCTGCACACAGCCTTATGGAGAGTCCTCAAGAATATGCGTGGTCATTAGAGTTACTGACATTAAGTGTTTACATGTGTATAATGAAACACCTCTTTCTCTCTCCTCCCCAACCATTTTCAGAGACTGAAAAAGATGTTTAAAAACATACAATTTTAAATCTTTTTCTGTGTACCCGACTGGCTGGACAACGTCTCGTGAGTAGGAATGTGATTCCATATTTGTGGATCCCATAGACTTGAGTCTCAAGTGAGATATACCTGTTAATGAGCTTTACTGACAGGGGTTTTGACGTCAGAGACGGAAAGAGCTAACAGAGGAAGAGGTGTTAACAGTGTGTGCACAAGCGTGTTTGAGGAGGCAGGTGGAGCGGACGGGGTCAAGGGTTAAGAGGGTTCGATGGGTGGAGAGATGATGGTGATCGAATGAATGGTGCTCCGCAAACACAGCTTGCTGTCACGAGCATGCTGGAGATGTGTGGACATCCACGAAACCGTGAGAGAGGAATAAGTGGATGAGTGTGTGAGAAAGGAAGAGGAAGGAAGAGAAGGTTGACGGAGTGCTTACGAGAAGGAAAGAGTGAAGGAGGGAGGCCCTCAGTTTACTCACAGTGTTGTGATAGATTCGTCATGTTTCCACAGCAGGGGGATTCTCAGACTGTTTGTTTCCATTTTGTCGTCTGGTATTTACCTTTAACTGTAAAAATGTAGCTGTGTGTTAAAGATCGGGTCTATGAGAATAACTGAGACAAGACTTCAAACGAATTCTGTACATTAAGGAAAAATACTTGTTTGGCCATGTGATGAGAAGTGATATAACAGTGCTGAGAAATAAGTTTTTGCATATATTTTTTGCATATTTGTCATACTTACATGTCTTCAGATCATCAAACTCATTTTAATATTAAAAAAATTACCAGAGTTTCTAAATGATGATTTTGTTTATTAGGTGAAAAAAAGCTATCCAGACCTTAGTGTGTGAAAAAGCTAACGGTGAGATGAATTTTATGTCATACATGAAATCAGATGTATATACATGTCACAAGATGAGCTCAATCACACTGAAAAGGTGAAACGAAGATAAAAGGAGAAGGGGTGACATTCACTACCAAAATTAAAAAAAGAAAATGTATGAGATACACAGTACTGTGCAAAAGTCTTGAGCCATCCCAAATTTATTTCTACTTATCCAGGTAAATTGTAAATAGGTGGTAAATGGAAATGCAGTACATAAGCCAAAATAAAGTTTGTACAATTCTAATCAGCTTCAAAGTCCATATTTGGTATGACCGCCTTTATTCTTCAACACAACTCTCTTAGACTTGTCGTAATCTTCAGGAATTGTTCTCCAGGCTTCCCGAAGAACATTTAAAGCTCTTCTTTGGCTGCTGGCTGTCTTGTTTCACTATTTTTCAAGATGATCCCACACTGCTTCAATAATGTTGAGATCTGGGTTCCGAGGAGGTCAGTCCATGACTGATAGTGTTTAACTGTGTGCTTTTCTATCCAGGTATGCTTTCCTGCAGTGGCCGTGTGTTTGGGATCATTGTTATGCTGAAAATGAAGCTGTTGGCAATCAGATGCTTTCCAGATGGCATTGCATGATGTCTGTTTCTGATGATACTTTTGAGTGTTCATAATTCCATCAGTTTTGACAAGATGCCCAACACCACTGGCTGAAATGCAGTCCCAAACCATGAAAGAGGCTCCACCATGTTTTACAGATGGTTGCAGACCCTCACTGTTGCACCTCTCTTTAACCTCCTCCATATACGAACAGAACCCACATAATTCTAACTAAACCAGCCTCAGGAAATAAACATAAAGAAACCAAGAATGAAAACTGTATAAATTGTAACAAACTAATCATATAAGAGAAACACTGAGAAACAGAAAAGAAAGTCCCAAACCCACAGGACTCGGTAAAAAACCCGGGGTCATTACAAGGAGTTTATATTTTTGCAAAGCCTGTACCTTTTCACATTTTTTTTAAATTTTTTTTATTTGTCGGTGACTTCAAGCGGCAGTTTAATAAACCAGTAAGACACAACAAGCCAAAAAGAATCAATGTCAGACTTCAGCTAAATTCATCTCCATGTTTCTGCACTGACTGGTTCAATCCGACCATCAAAGGCACAAATCTGTCACCACATCAAGCATTTCTTTTTTTGGTTCTCAGTATAGACTTTTGCTTTTTTGCCTTAATTTATCCTGGGAATATTTGCCAAGTACACACAGTCTCTTTCATCAACACCCTTCTTCACACGTACAAAGTTACACACATTCATACCTGGCAGTTGCCCAGTGCAACCACAGTCTTCTACTGTTCGTCCAGTGAGCAGCTCCATCAGAGCAATCTGGAGTTCAGAAAATTGCTCAAGGGCATTTCTATGGTATTAGTTAAAAAAGAAAGAATCAGGTCACATTCACTTCCCAGAGCTGGATTTTTCTTGGCAAATCCAAGACCTATCTCAATTTTCACATCAGCTTTCTTGTTTAAAGTTAAGACTGGCACATATTGGAACTAGTCCCTTTTTATAATGAGACATATTAAAAAGAAAAAACTCAGTGAAACTCATCCAATCAAGAGTAATTTTTAAGCCTCAGCTAATAAAAAATATTTTATTAATTGCGAGAGCCAAATTTTAGATCAGCAGATTTAGAACATATTGTTAAACTTGGCAGTGAAAATCTGTAATCATCCTGATACACATTTTAGGCCTAATTTCTGTTGATTGCGTTCTGTAAGAAGACTGCTATATGCTAATTTAAGCATGATTATGACATAGACTGTATGTAAAAGATGGAGATAGCCAAGAGCTTTGACAATATTTTTTGCATATACATTTGTAAATGTATCAGGTTGATAAGGTATATTGGCTATGATGTTAATAATTAGCTGAGAAACTAATACTAGCTGTAAGCAAAATATTTTATGTAATAAAAATAAATAATAAATAAAACAAAGACTAGAATTTGACTAGAGAACTAACTAAAAATGTTGTGTGGTTGAAAAACTAAATAAACTAAAATAAAAAAAATGAAACATGTCTTTAGTTCTAGTTTTACTTTTTACCGTTTATTCATAATGGTCAACAAAAGCAGCATGGGGATTGTTTTATGCATGTTTAAAAGGATCTGACTGACTAAATGGCTGTGAGTGAATTACCTTCACAAAGTGTTGTGTCCTATTGTTACCATCATTCTGGATTTAAATCATATTTCTATCACTTTCCTCAATTATTTTCTCAATTTGTGTTTGATCGATGTAATTGTTACAATGTAACAATGGTTCTTGGCAATCAATCCTACTGTTGAAAAGCCAGTTTATGTCCGTTTAAATGGTGTTGAACAGCAGAGTTGAGTATGTACTGACTCTTTGAGCTTGTGGTACCCCAGGTTGATTGACAGTGCTGCTCAGCGACAAGTCCAAATTCTGCCTATGGCAATTAGATTGTGGGGTCAAAGTGTGGGGAAGACACAGAGAATGCTGTGCTGATTGCTACACCAATACAGTAGCAGCTTTTGATAGTTTGGTGCAGCATCTCCATCACTAGAAAAACAAGGTTTGTAATCTTTGGAAGCAATCTGAATGCATAGAGATATGAAGATAAGATTCTGCAACCAGTGGCACTCCCACATCTCCGAAATTGAACCCTGTACTCAAAGATTCTGGCCCTTGCCTCCACAGAGTGGGGTTTATTAGAAACTACCTCCAGAATTTGGGAGTTGAGAAGATGGAACGACCTGCTGGCACTCCTGATCTTAATTTCACAGAACTTGTGGGATCAGCTTGGACATGCTCTTTGTGCGAGAGTGGCCAACACAACCACACTGCCCGAGTTGTGGTTGAAGAATAGGATGCCATCTCACGGCAGTGTGTGACAAAACTGGCGACCAGCATGATGAGGAGGTGCCAGGCTGATGTGGCTGTGTATGGATCTTCCACAAGCTACTGAGGCCCATGTTTTATAAATGAATAAATTCTTAAATTGGCAATATGTCTTATTTCATCTAATCCCATAAAAGACACCAATCATGAGTCAATAGCTGAATAACCTGTTTGGCACTGGCAGAGAAGATATGGCAAGTTTCAACAGTCGCATCCCCTTAAATCCACATACTCAACTCTGTTGCTCAACCTTCAAATGTATTTTGCTTACAAAAGTGGCACCATTTAAGGTTAAATAAACAGGCTTTCCAATGGCAATCTAAAAGTGACACTTGGATGTTCATTCTCAGTGAGCGAACCGTTCAGTGCTCATCTTTTCATAAGAGCCATCCTTTCACGCAGCATGTTGCTCTGCTCAGACCAGTCTGAACTGCCCGTTGCTAGGACAGAGCCACTTCAGCATCAAACGATATTTTTAATCAAGTGGTCAAACGCTATTGCACAAACATTCTAAAGTAGCTTAGGTCAACAGCATCCCAGAGCCTGTTCTGTTAGCTGGAATGCTCCCGTATGCAGTGAACAGGCCTCTCTTTGTGTTTCAGTCCAGCAGCCTCACGCCACAGCGCACCGCTCTGGAATCCTGTTTGTTTTCTTTCAAATTTCTCAACCTAGTTCCCTCCGCTGTAGAGGCGCAGTGTACTTTGTGTATGTTCGTACTCTGTTTTAAGATGCATCTGTGTTTGAACCAGCGTAGCAACAGTATGGCTCATTGAGCGTGCGCTCATTTTAAACTGGTGCCAGAGTTCATATGCTTTAAAGTGGAATATGCTGGAAAGTGAGAATTTTACGGGGTTTTGTGCCTGTGTAAATCCAGTCAGCCCCAGCGCTGGTTGTTAATGTGAAGGATAGCAGGTAGATGCGTACTGGATTGAACTCAGCTTTCTGTGGCCAGCAGGCCTGGTTTCTAATTTGCAGTGCAAAATATTTGCTCTGGTAGTTTCCTCCCTCTGATCGAAGTACCAGGGTTCATGAAGACTTGACGAAGTTCTACCTTAAAAAGACACTTTCAAAAAAAAATTCAGTTTGTTGTTTTGCATTTCTGTACTCCCACACATTTCTAGTCAATCCACTTATCTAACCAGTAATCTGCAATTATCCACAATACAGAGGACTTGCTAACACCCTCCATGCTGACTGGACAATCACCTCAGGCTTCCTCTCTCCATCTTTAAGTCCTTCTCCCCCCTTTATCCTGGTTTTTCACTGTTGGCTGACCAAAACCAGAGGAATTCATTATCCAGGAAACTTTGCAGAACAGTGTCAGCCAAGCAGGGCAAGGCTATTCTTCTCTCTCATGCTTCCTGACAATGAAACCATAGCAAACAATTGCCCTGTCAGTACTTCTAAACAGGATGACCACTGTTATCTTATCATCCTGTTTCAAATACTGACAACACCATTTAATGTTTGGAAAAGATGACACTGTGAAAATGCCTTTTAATTTTCATTTTGAGCAAAGATATTCTTCTGAGATTACACTTCAGCTGAATTTACAGCAAAGAGGTTGATTTATTTCAAGAGCTGATTAACTCACTCTTAACTAGATAAAGATTTCTACAAAAAAACCCAGAAGACTTATCTCGACAAGTCTTCTTAGGTCTTATCTTAGGTCTGGAAACCTCCCTCTTTGAAAGGGGTAGATTACAACTTGGACACTTCACCAGTCTGCCAAACAGAAAGAAAACCATTCAGAGTCACACCTACAGGCAATTTAGAGGTGGCACTTTATGCAACCTGCAAATCTGGCACACACATCAGATAAACATATGCACTGAATAGACAATACAAACAGCGGTTTGGTCCAAAGGTTTCAAAAGACAGAAGTTTTACATTTGCTTCTAAAGCTGTTCCATCTGGATATTTTACAGTCTTTTAGCAACAAAGCATTGCATGTTTTTTCCTGTGATATCAAGCAAGCCCTTTAAACTAGTTTCCTTGATTATGATTTGCTTAACTCAAAGAGAATTTTTTTGCTCAAGAAACACACACTATCACACACTTGTTCAAAAAATAAGGTGGCTTATGTAACGCGTGCTCAGCATTCTTCTTTTCGATGATCTTGTTGTCTCACATTGTGTATGGGAACATCAATCTTTCTGCTGTCATTAGAGCATTTCTCACTATGATGTGTTTGACTCCGTTTCAAGCTTTTTAAGACTCCATTTCCAGTAAGCCGAGGAAATGCCTTTTCTGGGCTGTCCCACTTAAATGCCACATATAGGCGGCCCCTTCTAATACTGCAGGGTAAGCTGCTCTGAAAAGCACCTCCAAAATACTCTGCAGGGCGGTGTGTCCTGAACGTCCCGCACCTGCATAAACACATCGAGCCAGGAGAGCTGCCTGCCGCCTTGCCAGGCACGCTAAACCACATGTCCAAAAGGCAGGAGAATAACATACCTGGGAACAGTTACCGTGAGAAGCGAAGGTATCGTAGCATATAGTTAACCGCAGAAGGTCGCGCTCAAAAGGCAGGAAAGGCACAACCTTCAGTTTATACAGTACATGCTTAATGAAAGTCCGCCGGCCAAGTTTGGTTTAAGTGTTTGAAGTACAGACAAAAAATACCCGGTAACAAAATACAGAGGACTATATACAATATGTCACAGAGTGGAAAATGAGGGGAGGAAACAGATGGGTGGAGGAGGCAAACAAAAGGGAATGTGTTAAAATTGATAATTCAGCATAGGGAATGTATAAAGGTTATAAAGGAAACGTGTTGGGAACAGTAAGTGTACCTGAGACAGGCGCTGCGACAGAACACCTTCCTGTCAGATGTGCTCTGTAAAAACTCTGCTCACCAAGACAAGGCTTCATAGTCACATAGCATCACATGACACGTTGTAATCACCCGACTATCAAACCCTTCAGTCATTGTACTTGTGAGACCTCACAAAGGACCCTGGTCCTACAAGCCACCAGGGTTTTAGATTTGAAGAAATGCTATTACGAGGTTATTTAGTCTAATGTTTAGTCTTGGTTGCCGAGTTTATAAACATTAACTGGGAATAGCGAATGGGAGGTGACCCCTGTCTTTTCCCTACAGAGTACCCAGACAGACTGTAAACATGACAGTGATCTCAGAGAGAGAAAAAGAAGCTGAAAATAGCGATTTAATACAGTGAATTTTGTTTAATAAATGAGTATAAATACGGAATTATAAATCGTCTGCAGTCATGTCTACAAAATGCATTAGAACAGCTGCAAAACATCCAGGTTTGCTGCCACTGATTAAACAAATAGAGTGATAGTTCCTTCCTGCGTCATTGCCTTCATGTTTGCTGGTGATGACTGAATACAGCTGTAGAAATAGCAGTGAGCTCACAGTTGATGATTCATTCAAAGTATTTGGGGAGTAGAAGATAACAATGATGCTTTTAGGTGGATTAAGACTTGTACAAGAAATCAGCCTTAAAAGAAAAAGAATGCTACAGCATGAACAAGTCAGAAATGTGTTGAAGGGGAATGTATTATATTTATTACATGTATTCTGGTTTTGCAGTCACATGACTATTAACCGAGTGACTATAACTTGTTCACCATTTTGGACATGTGTTGCTGTAGAGTGAAGTGAATTAGGCCCCATTCACACAGACCTATCGGCAACAATTTTTCAACCACCAGTTACAAGGAAAAATGTGCATTCCTTTTTAGGCAATGGTTGCTGGAGGTCTGCAGCAGTTGCTAGGTGAAATTGGTCACAAACAGGTATACGGTGCTGCAATGAAAAAGGCATTATGATCTCTTTGGTCTTTATCAGACTGGTTACTCATAGTTTCCATGGAAGATGGTAATTTTTCTACCAACACCTGCTAACTACTACTAAGCGCTAAAGTGCGAGATAATCCAGAAAGAAAATATTAACCTTCAGTGTAAAACTTGCACCTTTCAAAACATGTTGGTTGCAGGGCTAAGGCATAACTTTTAGTTTGAAGGCTAACATTCTTCATTTTTCATTTGCATTTTTCAAGCATGACTACAGCTGGACTGGTAGTTTATGACTGTTTGCTGACAAGTTGCATGCAAACCACAGGGGACTGCAGTAATCTAGTAATTTACTAGTAAACAAGCAAGCACAAGGAGGTTTTTGGTGAGTTTCACCTAGCAACAGCCACCAACCTCCAGGAACCTCGAGCAATATTGTTAATTAGCAAGCAGATATTCTGTATTAGGTAAATTTACTAACTTGGATCTGAGGACAGTTAGCTTGGCTCAGAATATAATAAAAAGAGGTTTTTGCACATTCACACACTCTTCTTATGGTCTGCATGTTGCTCTTCTGACTTTGTTAGGGTTAGCATCCTGCCAATAAATCATGTTGTTAAACAGTTTAGGTCACTATGTGCAACTAAATGTCACGGTAGTGGGTCGTGTGGCCCAGTGTTTGAGTTTTAATGCATATTTTTGTATTCATTTGTGTTATAGTTTAACTCATCTAGTTGATTTCTAGGTTGCAGTTTAGTCCTTTGTTTCTTAGTCCCTTTTGTCATCTCTCCCTGGTCCGTGCATCTACCTGTCATGTTTCATGTCTGTGTGGTTCTTGTTGTCAAATTCGTGTCATGTCTATGTCTCTGTGTTTCCTGTTTTATTTTGGAAGAGTCTGGTGTTCTTTGTTCATTGTAGTTAGTGTTACTCTCCCCTATGTTGTCATTATGCTTCTGGTCAGCTGTGTCCTCATATGTCTCCACTTCCCCTGATCACCTCATGTGTGTATTTAAGTCCTCAGTCTTCCCCCATGCTATGTGAGGTTTCAGGACTCTGTGCTGGTCATGTTCATATTGCTTACGTGTATACGTTTCATAGTTCTTTCTTGTTCCAGCACAGAGTCCTGTTCATAGTTTTCTTAGTCATATGCATCATTGTCACCTTATCTTAGCCTTCCCTGTTGTCTGAGTTAAGTGTCAGTTCTTAGTTTTCCCAGTTCAGCTTCTAGTTTTGTCTTGCCTCGGTGCTTTCTGTTATTTTCCACATTAATCAGCCCGAATAAAGGCTTGCTTTTCATTTCAAGTTCAGTACTGTCTCCTCTTCTGTCTGCACCTGGATCCTCACACTCCCACACACCAAGAGTGTATAACACTATACAAAAAATTTAATCTTGCAAATAATGACAACACAAATTTCCATCATAAATCTAAAATTTCTTACCGATAACCAGTTTTCCAAGTTGTTTTAACTTTAGGCTCTCTTGATCCATGCTCAATCATCCGGGTAAGGAAATCCCAGAAAGTTGTTTCTGTTCATCTGGATTTAGCATTTTTAGTGGAAGAAACGCATATTAATGAACTGATCTCATGGCTTATTGTTAGTCAGTGGTGCTAGTTTTGGTCATTATGTAACCAAGTATGCACCAAGTCAAGTGAGACTGAAGAAGACACTTGGATAAGTGACGAAATGTTTCTCCCACTGAAAAATCTTAATCCAGAAGAACAGAATCGACTTTCCGGGGAGTTTAGGGTCCATTCATGTTGGGAACACATTTTTATGCACCACAATACACATAGTTAGCTTCACACAAAGACTGAACCAATGTTTATAGGAGGAAATATGACTCAGACAGTACAAAAAAACATGAATGAGACCACCGTGACATCACCCACTGGTTAGCGAAGTCAATTAAAAGTCTGCTGCTATAAGCAACAGTGGATAATCTTCCTCACTCTATTAACGACAGTAATATCTAAAATGAAACTCGTGTTTTTTTTAGTAAGATCTGAAACTAGAAATTTAGCCCATAAAGTTATGAAGAAATTCTTTACTAAGGCCACGGAGTTCTTTAGGCACTTCCACAAAGGCTTCACAAGCTACATCCATCTGTTATACCATTTATGACTTGAATATATTTGGCCAAGCTAAGCTAGCTACCTCTGGCTACAATAGATAGCAAACAAATGTGAGACTGTGATCCATCCTCTCACTTAAATCTCAGAAAGAGGGCAAAAAAATGTTCTTCAGAAATGTTCAAATAGTTTCTTTATGCTGTAACATGCAAAAACACAATTAGCACTTCACAATGACACCTCAATGGTTTACATTTTTTAACTACTACACTATTGTAAGACTTGCCCTGAATCACTCCTGCTTAGAATGGAAAACATGTTTCTTGTGTCTGTGGTGAAGTAGGAGAAACTTGTGAAACCTGGGTTGTCTGCAGCTGGCTTGACAGTTTGCTGACTGATAACTCCTTCCTGCGTCATCACTTCCTCCTCACTTTGCTGAGGAATCCACTGTCAACTGGTCCATGGTTGCTGTGAAAAGTGTGGTGGGAGGAAAAGATTTTCCACTGTCACTCTCAGCTTTGGTACAGGTATGATAATGTGAAGAGCATTCAATCAGCACACAGTCATGTGATGAAAAAATTATTTCACAGTCCTGTGAAAACTAAGTACACCCCCACATTTTGATAGCTTGTCGAAGCATCTGTAGCAGCATTAACTTTAAGTAAAGGTTTTCTGTATAATTTATCAATCTCTCGCATCATAGTGGATGGATTTTGGCCCACTCTTTTTTACAACATTGCTTGAGTTCATTAGGATTTGAGGCTGTTTGTTTATGAACATCTTTCCTATAAGGTCCCATTAGAGCATTTCAATCAGGTCGAGGTATTGTCTTTGACCTTGATTCTTTTTGTTTTCAGCAATTTTATTAAAGATTTGCTGCAGTAGTTTGCATCATTACCCTGTTGCATGACACAATTTAGGTTAAGCTTTACCTGTCAGACAGATGGCCTCACATTTGACTCCAGAATACTTTTGCATACAGAAGAGTTCATAGCAAACTCAATGACTGCAAGGTGTCACAGTCCTGTGGCTGCAAAAAAATCCCAAATCATCCACAAACATCCACCAACATTCTTGGTACACGGTATGAGATGTTTGTGCTGATATGCTGTATTTGGCGTTTCTCAAATGTGATGCTGTGCAGTATTGCCAGTTTTAATATTCTCTCCCCAAATAGTATAATTTACCCAATATCAAGTCCAAAAACACAGCAAAATCCATTGAGGATAAAGCGCAAGGAAGCAGGACCAAATCGACAAAAGGAAACTGAAGTTAAATGCACACACTGGTAGTAAGCAAGAAGAATAGAAACAACAAGACTGAAACAAGAGGATGACAATGAAATAAAACTGACAGTGAGGCAAAAGAAACAGGGACTCCTTGGTAATTAAACAAGGATATACCCAAGACAGAGATTAAGGAATTAAATATATAGCTACAGCTCTAAACACAAACTGAAGCTAGATTTTCAAAGGCAGCATTAGTACAGGTTAAGAAACCTAAAGACTAAACCAAGAATATGACCAACAAGGAGCTGTATAGTACCTTAAAAAGAGTACAAAACTCAAACCCCCGGTATGGTCATAAACACGAGAATCGTGACTCAAAATAAAACATAGCTAAGATCAACAATGGACCCCATCCCAGAAGCCAAAATAACAATACAAATAAATCAAAACTAGGCGTCCATGACAGTGGTCTTTTCTCCTTGACTCAAAATTAACACACACCTGAATGCTAACACACACCTGAATGCTCCAGCGCAGCAAACTGTCAAACCCTGGATTTTACAAAGGTGTTTACACTTGCCGATGAGCAAGTAATCAAGTACATTTAATTAACAGCACCTGGCTGCTGCTTATCCTCTTAATTCATATGGAAATAGATTTAGTGGACTTTTTCCACATGACTGTAGTTGGAATTTGTTTCCCATGTTTATCCCAGGATCTCACATTCTCCCAGTGTTTGTGTTAGTGCAGTACTTAGACCTATTATTACTTTTGTATTACACTGAAAACTACAAGTTAATAGAGTAAATACTCGCTATTTTGTTTCGCAGATTGTTAGATCTGTGAGAAATGTTAAATTCAGCTGTTGTGGTAGCCATTTGAGAGAAAACCTGATAAGTTTCAGCGGTTGATCTTTTTGAATTTAGGGGAATGTAAAAACAGACCAGCTGTGACCTTCCAGTTAGACAATCACAGAGCATCAGGTTGCCAGCAGACAAACAGACAGATGCAAGGCAAGGGTGTAGTCTGCAGTCTGACCTTGCAGCTCGCAGACAGATGGAGAGAAGCCTTTTTGCTCCAGACGCTAAGACAGACTGGGAGGGGTCCTCATAGCCACTGTGCGAGACTGTATATCTGGAAACAATTAGTGCTGATGGGAACCCTGGCCAGATTACTTCTATACGGCGCAGCACAATTCTGTTAGGAGCTTACAGTTTGCTCCTTTGTACAAAGCATTTCACTGTTCCAACACTTTACTTTTCCCACAGCTGAGAGCATTGTTTTATAATCCTTTATTTCACTGAAAGCACATTTATGTTTATACTAACAGCTTAGCAGAAGGGGAAAAACCCCAGAAAAGTCATATTTTCACAGCCATTTATGAAATTGAAGTCCTCCTCGAAGTAATCTTTCACTTTTTGTCCATTCGCATTAGTCATGTGAAAACAGTGTTCACTTCTGCAGCATTCAGCACTAACAACTCCATCAAAAGACAAACCTGCTGTTGACTTTGACTGTACTTTCACCTCAGACATCGCACAGATGCTATTTTTTTGACATCAGTGCCAAAGAGTCCGACCAGGTTTCACTAGTAAAGCCAAAAAGCACGGCAGTGCTGAGAGGCGCTCATAGCACACTTCAATAATAAGACTGTCTGTGGCTTGAAATTTGCTATTTCACATTCTCTTTGTGTTAGAACCTTTGGGCTAGTTTTCTGTTTAAACCACAAGCAAAATACTTGAAGATGAACTTTTTGAAGATGAGTCATTAGCCATGCAGTACTATGTGTTTTGTATTACATAAGAACATAGACAGGGAGTACAGGCACAGGACAAAGTATTTAAAGACAAGAGTCCTGTGCACTGAGGACTGGTTTTGTACATCGAACTTTATGTTTTAACATCAACAGTACAGTATATTACATCTTTAAAGGTTCCTTCCACCTACTTTATACATAAGTCAGTTTCCATGGAGAGTGCTTCCCAGCCTTAGAAAACTCATTACTCATTACTATTCTGCCTGTGTTTATCATGTCTCCTGGCTCTGGGGGAGTTTTGTTAAGTCTTAGAGAATAATCCTAATGATGACATAAGGGTTTTCTCAGCTTGGGTTTTGAGCTTACAAATTTAAACACAAAGTCTACGTTCCAAACTAGGGCTGTGGAGTGGAAAAGCCATGCTGACCAGGCAGGGGGTGGTCTAACTAAACATGTGAATTACACTATAGCAAGGCATTTTTGAAGACTGACCTAAGAACTCAGCTTCTACAAGAACATCTAACGGCTGCAATGGAAAATCCGCTGAGGTACTATTTTATTATCTAGCTCCATCTGGAGCTGTTCTGGAGCTTTCGACCATATCTGTTCATCAGCAGGTTTCTCCAGTTGTGATGTACTTGTAGATATTGAAATATATTATATACTTATATTTATACATAAAAATTAGCAATATGCAATTTCTGTAACCTGCAAACTTTACCATGTAGAAAGTCCCTAAGGTATCCCAGAAGGTATGTTGTCAGTGAAGGGGCTAATACCATAAAGGCCTTCATAGGTAGCATGTATGTGTAAGTATGTGGCTTCTTCAGGCCAACCTGGCTGGAACCCATAGGACCCAATACAATACAATAAGTACAGTTTTTCCCTGTCAGTGCAACCTGGCAACCCACAACCTGACTGGTTAGGCAGTTAATCCTGGATTCACAGAAAGATTGGCTGAATGCTACTATCTCCCCTGTCCTTACACTGTAAAGACAGAGACTAAACACAAAGAGTAAATAATTGTCAGTTGAGCTATGTGCGTGTCTCTTTGAGTAATTGGCTTTTCTATAGTTGAAATTTAAATTAATCCACACTTCCAGAATAACAAAAACGGCAATTGAACCACTGTAGAAACACAAACAATACATCTGTCCAGCTGCAGACAAGCTGAACAATTTGATGATGAATATCCTTGAATTTGAAACCTAAATGTTGTCTTGTTTGGACCCTACAGTTGGCAGACTGAGCAGGGTTGGCAGGTCAGTGAAGCCTAGGAAAGGCCGGGTGCTTTGTGGACTGGGCAACAAGAAGGGACCTAAACATTCCCAAAAAGTGGCTTTAGACACATGGAACATCGACAGACCTTCAAAGGAGCCGATTGAGGTAGTTTGGACATCTGACAAGGTCAGGTGTTTCAGGTATGTTCAAATGGTAAGAAATCCCAGTTCAAAATGGATAAATGGATACATGGACAGATGGAGATCTGAGATGATCCAAAGCAAGTCTAGTCAAGCTAGTCAGTCAACAGAAGCTGCAATTGTGTTATAGGATAACTGAGATATAGATGTATAGATATATTTTCCAGTGTTTTGTCTATATGTACTATTGATGACTTGATTGAGAAAGTAATCAGTACACATGATTGGCTTCAATGACTGTTATTGACTGTTAAATGGAATTTGGGAAAATAATAGCCAGTGTCAAGATTTCATGTTGGAAGTATTATGACCACAACATGTCTAAAAGTTATTACTCCTTGCATGTGGGCTGGTTCTGCTGCTTATGTAGGGCTTTTCTACTCTAAATGAGCACTCAAAGCGCTTTAAACAACATCCCTCATTCAGACATGCATTTTTTTTCAGCCTAAGTAGAAAAAATATTCTATGTAACATTTACACACATCAGCAGTCAGATGGATTCACTGGAGAGCAAACTGGGGTTCAGAATCTTGTTCAGGGATACTTTGGCATGCAGACTGAGCAACTAGGGATCCAACTACCAACCTTTCAATTAGTGGATGACCTTCTTTGTCGCCTGAGCTACCGTCACCCCAAGGTGCAAGGGAATCCTGCAATAACTTTTTAAATTAAAACCTGTTTTCACCTTAATGAATGGGGGTCTACAAGATGTTGTATGTCTATTCATAAAAGTCAAATAAGCAGCTGCAAACAGGTAAACAGCATTAAATTATTTCTATGTTTGAATGGGTGTATTGCAGTAAATGGAGATTTGTGTTACCGGCATTTGCTAAATAATCAAATTCGAGTCAACAAGCTATGTAGCAGGTACACTATTTATCTAACAGTAAACAAACTTTTAAAGCAGCCCTAAGCTTTATGTGAATCTGTATGAGAGCACGGTTTCCCTCTGACAGCCAGTAAATAACCATCCAGTAAAACAGACACTAAACAAACACTCCTGAAACCAGTTTGACATCTCAGGCACCTTCAGTGTGAGAGACTCGAGTAGATAGAAAAACACTGAGTTGGTTTGATGTTCAGGAATTTTTAAGGTAACATCTTGACCTGTGTCGCTGCACATCACAGAGTGAAACACCTGTCTGGGAAGTAGAAGCCCATGAAGCAAAACGTCAATTTTTTTTTTTTAAACGCTTGAAGTAACATTTACCTTGGCAGCGAATGAGACGAGGCAGTAGCGTGTGATTAGAGGAGATGTTTTTATTCAAGGTTTTCACGGGAAGCTAATTAACCGAGGTATGCAGTCGTGTGCCAGGCTAATAGGGGGAAGCTGCCGTTCCTGCAGGGAAGCAGTGGCCTCAGAAAGCTAAAGAAGACGTGTTTACATTCACAGCCTCCTCTGTGTGAGCCGCAAGATGTTCAATTCAAACTATTCACGACATGATTTTTTTTTTCCCCCCAAGTGAAAAACGAAAAAAAGCTTGGATGTGGTCAAGCTCACTTTTACCGCAAGATGAGAAAATTTGGCAGAGGAGAGCTCGAATTATTTCTCCTTTTAAACATGGTGATAAAGGTTACTTTGAAATGTAGTATAAGCACCCAAACAGGAACTAGTGCAAAGTTACCCTTTTAATAAGTGGTCAGATAATTCCTGCTGAGCAAAGCTGCTGGGTTTAGTTTGGCAATATCAAACTAAAAGCATCTTGTTGTCAGGGGGACTGAAGATATTCTCTCTTCACTGTACACTATATATTAAAGATAGATATGGGTCTCCCAAAGTAAAGCTACTGTAAATGTGCCTTAAGCCTGCATTCTTCTAGTGTCCATCAGGGGGCAGCTCCTGAAGTGCGACAGTGTAGAAGTCTACTTCTCCTTTGATCTCCGACCTTATTGGACACTTTCTCCAAATTAAACTGATTGTATCCATCACTAGTTTAAGATAATTAATACTATATTATGTTAATTTTTAAAATATTGATCCCATTTAGAGTATAACAGGGTAGAATTTAGAGCACTGTTACTTTGTGATTGACAAAATTGTTATTACATGCATTTGCAGTGTCCTTGGTCTCTTATGCAAGACCAGCACTTGGTTTTAAAAACACAAGAGGGTTGTCAGCCAAAATGCTGAATTTGCGTTTACAAACGTAATCAGTGATGTCACTTTGAGGGTCTGCGGTGTTCACAGAGGGAACATGGTCGTCTCAAGTCAATAGGAATGGCTTTTCCCATCACATCTGGTAGACTTGAAGGACAAACTGAGCTGAACATTCTTGTACATTTCCACTCACTGCACCACCGTGGTGTCGGTGAACAACACTGGACTGGTACTTTCACCACCAATCACACACACATAAACACATGTGCTTTCACTCTGTCTCTTTAAGCACTTTGTCTGGCATTCAATAGAAACTGAGAGAAATGAGTGGGGCGCCCTGACCTTCCTATTGGTTGATGACCCGCTCTATACCTCCTCAGCCACAGTTAATATTCAATCAGGTTCTTTTTACAAGGACAAAATCATAAAAATGTGACCCCAAAAAAGCACAGACTCAGATTTTAGTTGCTGCAATGTGGTAATATGTACAGGTGTGTACAGGTGCCTTGGCCACTGCTCTCAATGCAGTATTCTTTATAAAAAACTGAACTGTTTACAGTAGCCAGATAACCTGCCTTTTCATAGGTAATCATATATTTGTGTCTCATTTGTTTAGTTGGCAGAGAAAAGAAATGTAAAATGACTTTTGTAGTGGACTTCTTTGGCTGCTCGCTTCACAGGAGCACTACATCCTTCCATCTTCTCTGTGGTCTTACTCTTCTCCTCCTGTCTCTCTTATATGCTGTTTTTTAAATATTATTTTTTGGGGTTTTCACATTTTTTAGTGGATAGCAAGTAGAGATGGACAGGAAATTGGGGTGAAGACATGCAGTAAAGGTGCCACAGGTCAGACTCGAACCCAGGCTTTTGCATTCTAGCCACGTGGTGTGTGGTTGCCCGCTCACACACTGAGCTAACCCAGCACTCTGATATGCTCATTATTAATCTTTTCTTTGATCAGTCCCAATGAAAATCTTGACATCTTTAACCCTCTTAAAATCTCCACCTACTCCACCCTGCCTGCACTCTCTCCTTCACCTCTCTTGTGTACAGTCTGTTGCTTTGGATGGTTCCGGGTATTTAATCTCATCCACCATCAATCCCTCTGCTTCTTGCAGCTTCACTGTTACACCTGTATCCCTCTCATACATACACATGTATTCTGTCTCGCTTCTACTGACTTTCATACCTCCACCTCCCCACCTGCTCCCGTAAACTCACTACAGATCACAATGTCGTCTGTGAACATCAGTAGTAGAGTTTTGTAGTGGAATAGAGACTATGACATGAAAAAGTCAATATATCTATTTTATTGAATAATCTAGTGTTAATGGGTAAATTAGGTTTTAGGGGTGTTTGTAGGTACGTTTTAAAGCTCACAAATCTGCACCTGACGTAGGATAATTATTCACCTAAATCTGATAAAGAAGTGACCAAGTGGGTTTTTTGTATTTTGTTTTCTTTTAAGTGAACAATTCTTTTCATCTCGGATCTTTAACAAATTTTCAAATCACTCTGAAGGAGCTGCCTCTGCTGTAGTTATAGCACAGTGTGTGGCCGGGCTGATGCCATATTTAGAAAACTATCATCTGTTCAGGCTGGTCCATCTTTAGGGCCACAGAGACTTGATGACCCCTAGAATTCACAGTTTTTTTTTTAGCTGCTGCTGGCATTTGTAGGTCTGAAAAGTTAATTCTGATCAGTAGTGATGGTTTCATGATGGTGTAAAACTTCCTGGCAGGACTGAAGTCAGGTTGCCAAAATACCACCTGGTTTCATCAACCCTCATAGCTCGGCATGAGGTCCACAGGATGAAGCGCTCAGTGAGAACCCGGAGAGTCAGAGATTATTTCTAAGTTTAGAAACCCGCTCGACCTCCAGCTGAGAAGTCACAGAAACAGAACAGATGCTGTACTGGACCCACATGTAGTTGTGTTTAGGTGAAGACCATCTGACTTCCACATCCATGTGTGTGGCAGTAAATCTCGAGCTGTGATGAGCTTCTGTTGTTTGTTGAAAGAGTTATAGCCCAAAATTCTCATCTGTGTCTCTAGTCTAAACAATTTCCAGGATGCAGGATTTAAACAGGCAGTTTCCACTCTCTCTTCCTTTGACAGCTCAGAAACTCATCCGTCCTCCGGTTATATCTGTACAGATGTTCCCAGGCTCTCAGCCTATTACTATAGTTTCCACCTGTGACACTATTTTGCAGCTAGGGAAAAATGCTTTGTCCACAGGAGATGAAAATGATATCTTCCCTTTCCCTTCTACCCAACTTAATGATTTATGAGAAAATTTGACTGAAAAATGCAATCTACCTTTCAACTATGCCTCTTTGGCATCAAATTGTCAGTATATTATACTTAGGTCCATTACCCCAAGTAATATTAAACCCAACTATTTCATGCAGGCTGTGCCTGAAAAAGATTAGGTCTCATGCATGTTTCCAGGCCGAACATTTTCCCCCAGCGCAGCCTTTAAATAGACTCAGTTTCCAGCTTGACAGTTTATCTGCCCACCAACCCCATTGTTAAATATCCACAAATCATACCAGGCTCCAGATCCATTATTGGTCTCCACTGCTTGTCTCTTCATAGACAGCCTTCAAAGGGTTTCCATTGGTTTTCAACCTTTTCTGTCAGTAATGGACCAGTCCCTTCTCCATTGTTAAATATCTACAGATCATCATCCAATTCATTTAAAATTTCCCCTCTGAGTGTTTTTGCAGACTGACTCCAAACTGTGAAACAAAGGAGCAATTTACTGTTCCAGCAAGTCTTCATTAGCCTGTTTGCTTTGCTGCTGAAACAAAGACACTGCAAATGACATGTTATGCACTTATTCTGCTGTTGTGATCGAGTTTTGCCTTCCTTGTGGAGTGGCTGTGCGTGCAGCGTTGACGCAAAAGTATGTGCACCGTGCTTTCGGAAAGACAATTAAAATGCCCGACATCTTAATTAAGTGCAAAATAATAATAAGGTCTCTCTGGGTTGTTTTCAGCTTTTACGCTCTCGCCATCTCTCTGCAGTCAGCCACCGAGTTCAAAGAAGCAGAAATATGCAGGCAGGAAAATCATTTTGAGATCTTGGCTTCATGTTCGGTTTAGTGGTACATAGATGGTTTGTTTGAAGGCCAAAGCCATGGAACATTCCTCGAATAGTCTGCCAGCTACCACTAATGGAATTTAGTTTAATGGACAGCTGAGTGGAGGTAACACAACTACAGCCTGAAATGTGGACAAAGTTTGGGAAAAACATACTGGATTTGCCAGCATATGCGTATAGATGCACATTTATAAAGTGAGCATAAATCAGAACAAAAGCTAACTCTGACCTTCATGACGGCTGTAATAGCATGCATTAGTTTTAATTAGGTGTATCTAACAAACTGGCAACAGGGTGCAACAATAAAGTCCACTAAGTACTTCTGCACTGCTTGGATAAATGCATCTACTAAACCTCATGCACTTTTTTTAAACAAGCAAGAAATGGAAAGTACATAAAAGCAAACTGAAGGCCGACGCTTTTAGGTGCAATGTGTGTACTGAAGGTGTTCGTAGTGTATCTGACCTGGTTCGGAACAAAAGTGAAACCTCAGGACAGAATGTTTTGTGCGACTGCTAATTTTGGTTTTTATATTCCTGTTTAACTTTGAAAGTGCTGGGAAGGCCTACTATGACTGCAGTGGTGCTGAATGCAGACAGTGTCCGCGAAGCTTGGAAAAGGTGAGGAGATGCCCCACGGGACACAGAGGCCTACTCTGTGTCGTCAGCACCAGCTATGAAGTCATCAACCGTGGTGTGATAGAACACACATATGAGGTGTTTAAGAAAACTGGGAATTATTTTCACTTTCCAGAGGCGGCTAAATGAGGAAAGCGTTGTTCCCAGAACCTGACGTAGGCGTATGAAAATGTAGCGTGGTCAGACACTGAGTCTGTCATCACCGCAGATCCTAAAGTTGGTGAGCTCCCAGCTGACATGCTTCTGCTGCCTTGTGATGTCACACAGTAAGAATGAATGAAGCACGGACGTAATGAGGCTATAACGAGCAAGCGGCGACTAGAGTAAATCTGGACTGTAAGAGGCAGGCCTTGACCTCAAATTACTACACAGGCCACATGATCTTATGTGATGTCATGGCTAAAGTTTAGTCTAATGGTGAGGCTGGATGTGCAAAGGGTTATTTTTTATCTTTATCTACAGTACCTGGCAGTTTTGGTTCACTCTCGTCACTCTGATCAGCATCATAAAATAGCAACTAGCATCCAAACACAGTGGGAAGTTTGACAGCAAGAGTCAGATATGAGGCAGACATAACTGAAGATATGCTAGTTTCACTTAAAGCAGGAGTCGGATGTTGCTAAAGAAATTAAGTGTCATGTAAACCACATTATTTTGGGCTCTCCAAAATTGCACAACAGAAGATTAGAAAAACGTTGCCTGGTCTCACGAGTTTCAATTTCTTGTGTGACATTTGGATTTTTTGCACTCTTTAGAGCCATTAATACCAACTGAGCATCATTTAAACACTACAGCCTACCTGAGTGTTCTTGCTGACTGGGCCCATTAGTTTATGACCACGTTGTACATATCCTCTGATGGCTTCTGATGGCAGAATCCAATAGAGAACACTTTGGTGGGACTGGAGTTTCCCATTATGGATGTAAAGTAACTCTGTGGTCCTATCATGTCAACACGATCCAGAATCTCTGAGGGATGTTTCCAGCACCTAGCTGTGTGGCATGATTTAAAGTTTTTCAGAAGGCAAAGGAGGGTCCAACCTAGTTCTAGCAAAGTAGTTGGTGAGTTATTTAACATCTAACATTCACTCCAACTATAACAATCAAAAGTAAACTAGTGAACTAAACAACAGATTTTTCCACTGTGTAAAATTGTCAGTTAGCATACAGACATGTTTAATAACAGTGGTGCTAAAAAGTACAAAGCTCTCCAGACTCCCCTGTAACACCACCACAGCTCCATTATGGATTCTAACCAACTCTCCGAGGCAAATATCTCAGTCTATACTTAGCCCTGACATATCTGAGCCTGCCACACACAGAGCCATATGTTTCCTTTGGCCACCACAGCCATCACGTCCACACATCCAGATCTGCAAAACAGGGAGAACGCAGCCAGTCGGCCTGCTGTTATTCAGAATGAAAAAAGATTCCTGAAGCTGACAGGGCAAAGTTAGTGAGCGCTCGCTGTGACAGCATCATAACAACATCCAGAAAGATAAGTTTCCTAACCTAGGCCCAGGGTTACGGTGGCTGTCCAGGACACAGCTGACCTTAAACGAAGCAGCATTCATTCATTGTACTTTTGTTACAACTGCAAACATCTTCAAACCACATTTCTAAAAAGCAGCTTAAAAACTTCCTGTGACGCATGAATCAGCCTGACAGACTCTAGATTACTCCGCACGTCAGATAACAATGTCAGTCAGAGTGTTGTTTGTGGCAGGAGTCTATTTCTCCATCAAGCTGTTTCCTTCAGATATCCCTGAACTTGAATTTAGGTCCTGAGGCTGTAATGACTGACAACACACACACACACACACACACACACACACACACACACACACACACACACACAGAGTTTCTGGTCTGTTTAAACAGACCAGAGACTCATACACACACCACACTTTCTCTCACAACTGTGGTCCAGGAGTCCCTACTGTACTGAGCCAGCACAGAGAGAGAGAACATATCCTTATTAGGAAAAGAGCAGACGCCCTTATATGGGGAAACTTCCTCTGTAGTAACAGCCCAGTCTGCTGGCTTTCTCACTCACATTCTTTCAGCTCCAGGTTTCTCTGGGAGTTTTTCATTTCCGATTCGCTGGCTGGAGCAGGAGCAGGGCGGCCTTTCATAAGAGTCTAGCCTGGTGTGTGATCCCCCCTTTTTTTTTTTGAAAAAAAAAAAAAAAATACACAAACCTCCGTCTCGGCCCTTTCCTGCAATCTCCACTTTGGGGTTTGATGTAATAAAATAAGCCTGGCCAGGGACATGGCACACCTGGCCTTTCAAGTTTGTCATAGACTAAACCTCATTAGGCAGGTGAGAAGTCAGAGAGCACGCAGCCTTTGTTCTTCTCGTATTTGCCTCATGGGTCTTCGTGGGCCAGGCTGCTCTTTCACTGCAGTCAGGATTTGTAATCATCATTTATCCTGACTAAGACCAAATGCAGTCAAAACTTCTTGTCAGATGTGAAACAAAATCTCCGGCCTTTTCAGAATCCTCTGAAAAATGTTGTCTTTCGGGAAGTAAGAAAAGCCGCCTAAGACTCAAATCAACAAACATCCATTTCGGGAAGTGCCACTTGGACTGAGAACATTAGTCTTTGTTCCCTTAATACTTGTCCTGCATACCTTGGCTGAGCTGCTTATTCAGCTCAGGTAACTCAGAAAACTGACCATTAGGATAATGAGCTGGATGTACACTGGATGCATTCTTTTAACTGTTTGATGAATATTGGCCAGGTTGCCAGATAAATTTAGATTTAGCCGTGGTGTAAAAACTTTCTATCTTTTTAAATAACAAAGCAAAAACAGTAACAGTAACTAAGTCACTTTTGCCACTTTTGCCACAATATTAACAGGCTGTGTTTATCACCTGTATAGGTTGGCAAGGTGCATTCAGGGACTCTATGGGTCTGATACCTACTAATTACCACTTACTGGCCCACTCACTCCTAGACATGGATAATGTTAAGTCCTAATGTAGTTGACAAGGGTAAAATAAAAAGTGCCATGCAAAAGTCTTTAACCGTCCTTCATTTCTAGATATTTTGCTAGGAAAATCATAATTAACTCAGCCTGAACTCTCTTAGGCAAACCTTCTTTTCATGTTTGTATTTCAGTAGTCTTCAGGAGTAGTTCTCCAGGCTTCTTAAAAGACATTTAAAGCTCTTCTTTGGATGTTGGCTGCCTTTTGTTCTGTTCTCTTTCAAGATGATCCCACAGTGCTTAAAAAATGATGAGGTCTGGACTCCGGGGAAACCAGTCCATCACTGACTGTGTTCCATTGTGTGTTTTTCCATCCAGGTATGCTTTTATTACATTAGCACTGTGTTTGGGATCACTGTCATGCTGAAAAATGAATCTGTTGACAATCACCTTCCAGATGGTATTGCATGGTGGATCAAAATGCTCTGGGTGAAATGCAATCCCAAATCCTGATAGAGCCTCCACCGTGTTTTACAGATGGCTGTAGACACTCATTGTTGTACTTCTCCTGACCACCTCTGTACATCTTGTTGATTATTTTAATATTTATTGATTATTTTTTACCAAAAGCATGAAAATTAGAGACCTTTTTACACTGATTTTCAGTTTGGTTCTTAGGTAGCTTGACACTTCTCTGTGTATGATTTCCTTCAGAACCACTTCCACTTCCACTGAGAGCATCTCTGAAGAGTTTTAAATGAATCATGAATGAATCACCAGAAGGGCCATATGCATCTCTTAGGTCCTTTTCCTCAAATTTTGTTAAGAACACACTGCACATCATACCAAGATACAGCAAGTTTTCAGCTACTAGAGCTTTGAGAATCACCTTGTTGGCTAAAAATTTTACTATTTCATGGTTGTCAAACTGTGTTATGTGTGGAATATTTTGCAGATTCAACAATGTAAGAGATGGGACTGAATGATGCATTTTGAAGCTGCTAGTAACAAAGTGCCTGAAGATAGAATATAAAATTGGTTGTCTGTTATGTGTAGAAACAACATTGGTTCAGCTATTGAGTTTGGTGCCCTTGTTGTGCTTGTGTATTTTTTCCTCATAAAACAGTCAGGTACAAAGAATGGATTGATAATAGTGAAAAAGCACCCAATCTCCAAAGAACCTTTGAAAGCCCGAAAACCTGTTGTGAAGACTATGCATCCACTATCTTTACTGGCCAATGAAGCAAAGCAAAGTACAGAAATGTTCACCAGCCTGTTGCAGGGCTAACATAGAGATAAGCAATGATTCACATTCACAGCCAAATTAAAAATCCTAATTAACCTAACCTCATGCACTTCTTTGGGAGGAAGATGGCAGAAAACCTGCAGATCCTGCAGAAAACCCACGCAGACACAGGGAGAACATGCATATATGCAACTCCACACAAAAAGGCCCAGTCCTGTATTGACATTCAGGACCTTCCTGATGTGAGGTGCTCACCACCCCTCCACCATGCTGAACTGCTCTTGGTGTCAGCCTCATGTGGTTATATGTGGAACTGCAGGTTCTGTCACTGACAGTTGCCATTATTAGCACAAAGGGCAAATTTTCAATAATAATAAGCCGGTAATACTTTTAAAAAAATCACAACTTTTACTCATAATCAGTTATTTCTGTACTTTGGAACTGGCACTGTTACTCAAGCAAAGAAACCTCTCTGAGTTGCTCCACATTCGGATGAGTCTCTATCTGCAGAACAAATTCACTGAGAGAGTCTGGAAGGAATCAGGTCAGGTATATCACGTACAGCACATGAGGAGGGATTCAGAAACAAAACGCTTCATTCACGGTAATGAGTTCTTAATGATAATGTGTTTAAAAGAGTAGCTAATAATCAAATCTGCAGTCCAGCCACTGATGTCAGTGCACAAGAATGCCGCTGCAGTGTCTCAGAAATAACCACATGGGCATAGAAGACAAAGTCTCTAGACAACAGCTGCCAGGTCTCTGTGCTGGAACAAGCACCTTGACAAATAACCAGCTCAAGTTATTGACTCAAATGAATTTCCTTTCACTAACCGCTTGCTGTTAACGTACTAAAGTACATGCTGTCATGTGCCTTTGAAGCCAGGGCTGAGGAATGCTGTTGTGGGCTTAAAGTTTTAACCACATATTAAACTTCTTGGAGTTTGTTTAATTATTGTATGTTTCTGCTTGTGAGCTTCTACCTGTTTTATTTCCACTGTCCTTCCTCCTCATCAAGTTATTCGAGGCTTCACTTTTGAACTGTTGCTGCCTTTCCCCTTTTCTTTCTTTTTGAAAAATTAATATTTATAGGTACTGGCTGTCTGTTTGTGAAGTCAGTCTTTAGGAATTCCCAGTGTGGGGTCTCAGGACTGTAACCAGACTTAACCTCCCAATCCAGATGAAAGGTGCTCTGAGAGAGAGACGGTGTTGTTTGGCCGAGCAGCAGAGCCTTGCCTTCAGACAGCAGGAATGTGGGATGTCTGGAGTGGGGGGCAGGAAGCGAGGAAAGAATGCCAAGTATGTCCATGTTTGTCCAGGGCTGGCTCTCCATTCAGCCCCCAGTGACGTGCTGCGAGGGCCAGCGGGTATAAAGGAGGCTCCACTCTGCAGTCAGAACTCAGATCAACTCTTCTACCGAAGCTAAACTCTAGCTTTCACCAAGAAAGGAAAAATAAAAAAGACAGTGAGCCGGAGCAGCAGTTGGGAACAAGACAAGAGATCAATTTGATCAGAAAAGTTTCTCAAGCTCAAAACTCTGACGCTAAAGGACGACTTTTTCCGAGAAGGTGTTTTTGGAAGAATCTAAATTAATTACTAAAGACAAGAGAAGATGGTTGCTGAGATGAAGAAAATGATTTTGCTGCCTCTGCTGTGCATCATGCTTTCCTACATGGTAAGTCAGAAAAAAATAATTCATTTTAGTGTTTTGGTGTAGGCTTTGGCTTTAGCTGGACTTGAATGGTGAAGCCAGTGCTTTAAACTTGTCTTAAGAGCCAGTGTGTTGGATGTGTGTCTGTGTTTCTAGCACACAACGTGGGCATGATATTTACCAGAGAATGTGTCTGTGTGTGTGCCTGTTTTCAGGCTGCAGGTCAGGAGTGCAGCGGCCAGTGTTCGTGCCCGTCCACCCCTCCTCAGTGCCCCCCAGGTGTCAGCCTGGTGCTGGATGGCTGTGGCTGCTGCAGGGTGTGTGCCAAACAGATGGGGGAGCTCTGCACTGAGAAAGACGTCTGTGACCCGCACAAAGGCCTCTACTGTGACTTCGGAGCTCCCAACAACAGACGCATAGGAGTTTGCACAGGTGTGCCACTCATGGCTGATCTTTTCTATGACGTCTGCAATAAATCCAATGTATGAAGCAAATCATGACCCTTCTTTTGCAAATTCTACTCGACAGCTCGAGACGGAGCCACTTGTGTGTTTGGCGGCACGGTGTACAGGAGTGGAGAGACTTTCCAGAGCAGCTGCAAGTACCAGTGTACCTGTCTGGACGGAGCCATCGGTTGTGTGCCTCTTTGCTCCATGGACATCCGGCTGCCCAGCCCAGACTGCCCCAACCCAAGGCGTGTGAAAGTGCCTGGAAAGTGTTGTGAGGAGTGGGAATGTGGTTCTTCCGACACAAAGGAGAATGAAACTCCCACCACAAAAAGCTTCATGGGCCCTGTTTTGTCTGGTAAGTGTCTGTTTTTGAAGAACACAAGGCTACAGTAGGTTACAGCATAATTAGCACAGTTTTTCTAACCCAGCGTTTCCTCCTGTGTTTACAGCATACAGGAAGGAGGAGACCTATGGCCCAGATCCTTTTATGATGAGAGAGAACTGCCTGGTTCAGACGACTGAATGGAGCGCCTGCTCGAAGACATGCGGCCTGGGAGTATCTACCAGGGTCACCAACGATAACCGTGAATGCCGCCTAGAAAAACAGACCCGGCTGTGCATGGTGAGACCATGCGAGTCTCAGCTGGAGCAGAGCATTAGGGTGAGTTCTCGTTAAACAGCACCACACTCGTGACCTTTGGGCATATCAGTAAAAGAAACCCTGCTGAAGTTGCTCTTTCCTCTTTTTTTCCTCCTGTAGAAAGGGAAAAAGTGCATCCGTACTCCGAGAGTCTCCAAACCCATGAAATTTGAGATCTCTGGCTGCACCACCACCAAGTCCTACAGGCCAAAGTTCTGCGGCGTCTGCCTGGACGGCCGCTGCTGCACCCCGCACAGGACCACCACCCTGCCCATGGAGTTCAAATGTCCTGATGGAGAAGTCATGAAGAAGCACATGATGTTCATCAAGTCCTGTGCCTGCCACTACAACTGCCCCGGGGAGAACGACATCTTCGAATCCATGTATTACAAGAAGATGATGGGAGACATGGCGTGAGCCGCTCCTGGACGATAGGCGCTTTTGACTTGAAAACAAACACAACTCCATCTCATTTTGCAGCTCAGTATATATAGTTATCATGTTTTATTTTGCCATTTTCTCATTGTAAAAGTAGCCCAGGCGCTCGTCTTAGTGCCTGTATGTTTTGTACAGCTGATGAACATCAGCCTCATAGACTCAGACAGAGGGTTGCTTAGCAGCTCCAAAAGATCCCTGCACTATAACTTCTTTTTTTTTTTTGACAAACCTGCTGTCAGGTTTCCGCCCATTTCCCTTGAAAGCCTTTTTACAAACCCGTCCATTTTACTGTGTGCATTTTATACCTTATCTAAACGTTGACCTCCTCTCTAAATGAGGTGTCTAATAAGTCCCTCCACCCTCCCAGTCCAAGACCAGACCTGTAAACTCTAAGCAGCTGTAGAGGGAGCATGCAGTCCACAGCAGGCCAGTGTTCCCCTGTCCAAACAGGTCTGAATGTGTCCTTGTATGTGTGTGTTTGTGTGTGTGCGTGTCTAAATTTTAGCCTTGTCTGTGTGTACGCTTTTCACTGTGCTTACAGAGTAGAGGAAAGGTCAGAGTTTCTGCCCTGGATGAGAAAGCAAACAGCATGCTGAGTTTAGGGTTAGATAATGGAGTACAGCGGGCTTTGCCATGGCACTGAGAAAAGAAGAAAAAAACATTTTGACTATTACTGATTCAGGTCAGAAGGAGGGGGGAAAAGCATCTACAGGAACAAAATGTCTATTTTGTACAAAAATAGAAGAAGAAGAGACTGGAAGAATTATAATTTCATTCCTTTAAAAAAAATATTGATGTATATACTTTGTATATATGTGTACAGTTTAAGTTAATTTAAAAAGCCAAAATGTTTTCTGTGCTTCAAAATGTATCAGTGGTGTATTTTTGGTTCTTTTTTACTATTTTATTGAGAAGTGTGACAAAAATGTTACATGTTTGACTTTGTAGCTGGAAATAAAATCTTATATTTTTTATACAAACATGAACTGGTCTGTCTTTAACTTTGATCCGAGACTGAGATCCAGCTCCACAACGGCTTCATTAGCTCTTGGCTTTCAGCCGACATTTGAAAGCACATTTAACCGTAGCTCTGCTAAACTGTTAGGTTTTGACACCATATGAACTCGTGCATCACTCACTCAGAAAAAAAATAGCCTCAGTCATCGGAGCAGGCCTTCAGGCTCAAGTGATTTAAAGAGGCGTTCAACATAAAGGATGTCTTTGTTTAGCTAATTGAAGTAATCTATAAAAATCCCTCCATTTATCTACGACATGGATGCCTTACATATTCGTGCTGGTTTTATGCAACATGGTGCAGTGCAAGCACTCAAGAAAGCTGTGTGTCATGCAATTAAATTATGTACATAAAAGCAGACAAATATAAGAGAGGATGTTTTAAATTTAATGGCATATGCATTTATTCATGTGTTTTCTAGTTATTTTTGTAACACACATAAAGGAAAATGGAAAAGAGTCCATGCAAACATGACCATTGTGCATTTTAATCATGCTGTTGCGTTACTCGCCTTTGAAAAAAAGAGGTAAGAGATGGTCTAATGCTGCCATCTGGTGCCCTTTCACAACCTTAAAAACCCTGAACTATATTTGTAACAGCTGGCTGAATAGTGTAGAGATGCAAAGTTCCAAATATAACTAATACAAAATATCCAGTAAACACTATCCCCATTGTCATTGTTATCTGTGATCTCGGATTATGTTCAGTAACTAAATTTTTCTGTTGAATTTTCTGTGCAAAACCTACCTTCAGATGCAGTATTCAGGCTTTCCAAGACTGCATTTGTCTGACTGTACATGATTCAATTTCGAGTCATGCCTACAGTAGCTATATTTACTCGAGTTGCCAAAGAAAGCAGAACTTTCACATTTTAGTTTCTCCACTGCCCACATTGTGTTCTTGACTCCTTCCAGTCCATGTTTCGCTCGGCAGCTCTTGACATATTGCTGTTAAAATGCAGCATTTTAAAAAAAACCCAGCTAACACTGTATGATAATATCTACTCTAGATATTTTCTTCTTAATAGTAACAACCAAAGAATTTTCATATTGCTGCCAAAACAAAGGTTAAATTGCCCGTTGAAAAAGAATGTGTCAACAGCCTGTGTGTCATGCTGATGATTCATGTTGTCAGCGTTGTCGCCCACAAGCAAGCACAGACTGTATCTACACTTGTAATTTAAGTTTGCAGTGGATCCTATAGTTTTGTGTGGGTTGTGTAGATCAATCTATACAGTGTGATGGTCCTGTAATGACTCTTAACACTCTCCCTTTAATATGTTAATAATAAGCTGACTTTAGAGGCATGAAAAACAGTCACCAAATAGAGAATTCCAGATAAACTATTCAATTTATTGATTTTCTTACATAAATTCAGTACAGATCACACTCCAGACATTAATCCGCTAAAAATCACTTATTGCCTTGGCTTGATTTGCATCAACTGCATCTATGACAATCATCTAAGTCTTCTCTATCTTTAACTTTGTAAGTAAATGGGCATTCCAGAAAGAGCTTTGTACATGTATACATGCCATTACTGTACAACCTCACCTTGTAGGTGTATACCTGGATTTGCCTTAACCTTTCACAATGAATCAGTGCGCACCGTTGAGATAATCTAAAAAGCAGAAGAGATACGTTTACAGAAACAGAGACGTGATTGTCGGAGAAAATGAAGCTGAACAAGTCGCCTTTCTTCGGGAATCTTCTGAAATGTTACGCACGCAAATGCACGGTACGCGCGCACTTGTGTGTTGTTAGTATGCACGTCTAGCTGCAATGTGCATCTACTGTATGCTACTCTATGTGAACGTCACGAGTGAGGCCGCGGCGGTCGGGCCTCCTCAGGAAAAATAGCGGAAAGACAAAAATCTTGTCACACATTCACACGCTCTGTGGAAACCAGGCAGCTGGTAAAGCGGAGGAGGACGAGGAGGCAGAGGAGGTTGCGGTGTCAAACTTTGTTCCAATCTCTCTCTCTCTCTCGCTCCCCCTTTCGATTTCTCTCAGCCTCGCCGCAGCTCGTGGAGTTTCTGGGCAACATTTTCAAGCTCTGACTCGATGGCTGCCAGACTTTCAATCTCAGGCTCCTGCAGGTATAATGAGAAGGCAGCGTGTGAGAGAAGGGACACCAGCAGTGCAAACAATCATATTTATCCGTGGCTCGAATGTCCTATCTATTAGAGAGAGCGCAGATAACGTCCAGAATGGCATCCTTTACCTTCAATTTAATAACAACTGTGTTGCAGTTTGCATCCATCAAGTCTATTGCAGTGCAAATAGCTTCCTTTCAAGACATTGCAGGGAGTCAAGCTGTAGGCAGAATCCTGCTTTAGAAGCAAACAGGTAAAACATCCTGAGGAACAATTTCATTGCATTCAGGAAGGATTTCCTTCTTACTTGCTGAGAGAAATCCCTCATATCTAAATATGAATGTATCATTAGCAGAGTTTAGTGCTCTTAAAGACTAGAAACAGCCACACACTGTATATCAAAGATGGATGCAACTCCTAGTTCTAAGAGGAACATTCTGCATTCTGTCTAATGGCCAGCAGGGGGCGACCCCTGTGATTTCAAAAAGAAGTCTGGTTGGGCAGATGTCTGATGGAAATCTAGACTTTGGTTCCTTTGATCAGGTTTTCTGATGCATCTGTGGTCTCAGTCACTGGTTTCACAGCTTATTGAATGCGACATGATGTTCTTTGGTATACTCTTATAGCTGAACAACACAGAACGGAGATGTCCATCTCTAAGATCTATGGTTTAACTCCCAAAAAGATAATCAAACACTCCTTGTTGTTTTACCCCCAAAATGGAGGGAGTACGTAATCGGTTGTTTGTTTGTCTGTTTGTTAGCAGTCTAGCGTCCACAGTTTTCAAGATTTAATGTTCACATTTTGTTTGATGGAAGACACCCAATAACAGCTTGAGATGATTTCATTTTGGTGAAAGTTATGTCGTAGTCAAGCTCACACCAAATGTAAAAAAAATCAGTATAACTTTAAACATATTTTTTTATATCTTGTCTTATCAGCTTTACAACAATATGTTTGGACTCTTTATTTTTCCAGCACGTCACCTTACAATGCCACAGCGATGCTGTAACAGGCTGACGTCACCATGTTGTAATAAAAACATCATAAAACTTTTAAGTAGTTTAAGTATCCTCTTTATGCTCTCTGTGTTCTTGTTTGTGTCATTATTAATTAGGGGTTTTATTGGAGGTTATATAAAAACAATTTCCAGTTTTTATTTTAAGCTAAGTTGTGGCTTGCTATATCTCCTAGCATGTGGAAAGATTCCTTTAAGCGATTTAGCACTTTTTATTTTTGTTTCTCAGACCGTGAATCTCACAAAAGAAGGGGAACGAGCACCTCTGACTTTCTGCTGGCGCTCCCTTCTTCCTCCAACCCCCTCCTCTCCTCCGGTGCTCTTCGAGCAATCATCTGCAGCTCCTTCTCCTCTGGACTCTTCTGAGCATTTCTTTTCTTCTCCACCTCCTTTTCCTCCGCTATCTCTTTTGAATGATGAGGCACTTCATGTTGCTCCTCCTTTGTGGCTGCTTTCTTCTTCAGCAGCAAAGGCTTGGTTGCCTTGGTCCACCGCTGTAAGCTCTCCCTGTTCCCTCGCTTTGTCTCCTCCTTATGTCCTTCCTCTTTGCCCTTGTTTTTATGGAAGAGTGAGAGCCTCTTGGTCGTCTCTTCCTCTTCATCGAATGTTTCGTCTTTTGATTTCTTTCTGCGTGCGTCTCTCTTCTCATCCGATCCATCATCTGGGAATATGAAAAGAATAAGATTTATTTTTATTATTTTTCTCACTGAAACACCTCTGCTAGGCCGCTGCCAGAAAAGTCTCCACCATCAGCAAGATTCCACTTCTTGTAATGAAATATTTCTTGCCAGCTGGCAGCACTGGACCTCAGTAGTGCTAGCAATGCTTTATGGGAATTATCAGCATGGCTGAAGCGATCAGATGACTTGGCTGAAGCTTCATTTTGCAGAATCAGTATCACTATTTCATTGTACTCAAAATAAAACAATTTCTCTGTTGAACATTGCAGAGATAGAACGAGCTGATTGCAGTCTTGATAACTTTAGAGGGTATGGCGAGATGACTGCAGTTGTAACCGAGCGCTTGAATTTTCCAACAGTGAGCTACTCATTCATTCCTGTTGACGAGCTGTCATTTTGCCAGCCGTGCTGGCCTCGGTCCCCTGCGAGTGAGGGGGCTGAGATTCATCATGTAGATGGAAGTGCTTCCATCAATCAGCCAGCCCTGAGATAGCAAGCAGTTTCCATTTACAAGGCAGTTTTTGTTTCACCGCTGTCTCTGTCTTAAGATCCTGCTTCTACCATTAATGTTACATCTTTTCATTTGCTTTGAGTGGCCTGTATTATCAAAATAAAAAACTCGACTGCATCTTTAGATGCCAAACTCTCGATCTCCTTTTCCACTTTCCTTATGCTACTTTTACTTTATAACGCATAAATTTCAAAGAAGGACCAGGAAATGTGCGCTTGCCTTTGCTCTCCTCTTCTGAAATCTCCTCTGCTCGCTTCTTGTCATAGCCTTCTTCATCTTCCTCCCTCTTTTCATCCTCGCCCTCCCTCCACTCCTCTGCAGACTCAGAGACGTGGCTTCCCGGGCTTTCATCACTCTCCCGTTTCACCTGCACTTCTTCAGCTTCATTGTCCCCCTGCAACTCGCCGTCTTCCATGCCCGCTTCCTTTTCATCTTTTCCAGCTCCCGTCCTCTTGGACAGGATAGATCGTTCGCCGGGGCCTCCTAAAGCCTCCAACATGGATCGATCTGAAAATAGGGGAGAGTGGGGATTTAATTTACTAGAAGAAATTGATTTTCTAGTGATGTTAAAAGAAGGCGCTTACACAAAAGTACTACAGTTTATTATGGGGTTTATTGTTGTTACCCCCATGTTTTTGATTGACAGTAGGAGGCATATGTAACCCAGACAATTTAAAAAACAAAAAAACAAAGCCCATTATCTTCTTCTCTGACCACATTCAAATTGCTATCCTTGTTTTTCCTTCCCACCTTACCATTGTGTGATTGACTTTGGTACTAGCACTGATTTAAAAAAAAAAAAAAAAAAAATCTAGGTATGCTGTTATGTGGAAGGACGTCATACATGTTCTGATTTATTTCCCTCACAGAGCCTCAGCAGAAGTTAAATCTACCTCAGCACTTTTGATGTGTTTTTTAAGCGCGACTTTGCTGAAAAACATAAATAATGGAAACTATACATCACTGTCACAGCTGCTGCATTTAACCCACCGATTAGATACGCCATAAAAAATAAGAAGCATAACCACATGATGTATAGGAAGGTCCAGCTCACCAGGGACATCATCTGTAGCCTGAAGGGTCGGTGCTGCTGCTGTAGGCGTATCAGCTCTCCCCCGACCACCTTAAATGAAAATGAGTCGCTCGAGCCTTCCATCATTCTTATCTTCATGCACACGTAAACGAGATGAGTAATCCGTGACTCACCTTGAGCAGCGATCTCCTGCATCTCCTTCAGAAAGTTTTGATGACGAAGGATAGTAACAAGTCGGTCATCTGCACACACACACACACACATTAAAATGCAAACATATAACAGTGAAGAAGAAGAAGAAAAAAAAATAGCAGATAAAAGGCAGGGAATCGATGCTGTAGGGGGTAAATCACAGGTGTACATCTTTCCCTTTTCACTGTTTTCAAAGGATTCAGAGACACGTTTTTGGGGATTCATCAGAGTTAATTGCCCTGGAATTTACTGCTTTCAAAGCAAGAGCGCAATTAATCATTTGGCCCACAGAGACTCCCACAGCAGCAAGCGAGCACTTGGACTTTCTGCTGACCCACAAACAGCACTGCACATAGCATGCAGCAGCAGGAGCAAGAGACAGACACTGTACTGTATCATGTTCTTGTTTCAATCAGTGATCTCTCTTTTCCTTTTACTCCTCCTCTCCATTCTCCTTTCTTTCCATCCCCTACGGTGGTGTACAGTTTCCCGCTCACAGCACCCGCTCAGTAGCAAACGCTCGATGAGTAAGGCTGTGATTGATTTTTTTTTGTGTGTGGTTTTTTTATACAACAAGGACGACATCAAGGTAAAACACCATCTATGTAACTGAATCGTCTTTACCGAGTCCTAGTGACCTCTCTGTATAAAACACTCTGCAGCAGACTTTTACCCAGCATTCACTGCATCAATCCATTAACCTTATGATCAGAGCGCTATGCACTCGTTACGAGAGAACGGTGGATTTCTTCTAAAATACAGCACTTTTCCAGCAAGGCCTGGCCTCTTAATCCGCTCTTTTATATGGGAATGACAGCTGTGAGGGTGGGGATGATGATAATAACTGACCAGGGAAATCTGTATAAATCTATAAACAGGGAGCGACCTCTACCAGTGCCCTCGCAAATCGGTAAAGGTTAGAAATGATGTAAACATACATCCATTTTTGATTTTATTCCCATGGGGCCAAATCAGAAAATATGATATCCCAAGGCATTTAGCATAGTCAGATTAAGAGAGCCATCAGTTTTGTGATGAGCAAGCACTTGGCAACTTGGCAACAGAGGGGAAAATACATTATAGCTGATTAGACCCTCAGATTAATGGAATGTAAAACTAAAACCTAAAACACTGCCGCGATGGGGCAATATGAAGGAAACGCACTGTGTTTCTGCAGCATGTTTAAGATATGAGGATGTTAAGAAAAGGTCAGCAGAGAGGATAACACCATCCAACAGTCTGGGAAATGTTTTTATGTGAAAATCAAAGTTTTATTGGTGTTTTTAGATGAGACTAGATAATAGCCAGACTGTGGGTTATCTTACAGTCCTTATGTGTATGCAGCCTGTGTGCAGTAGAAGAAGAGACATGCTTCAGTTTTAAGTAATATTCTAACACGTAATTGCAAAATCAATTCTTTTTCATTAATAACTCATTTTTTAAGTGCATGTTGCCTGTGCTAATTTAAGCTATCAATGTAGTTGTTTGCAGCACTGAGCCATGCTAACAGCCCCTTTTAATAATAAAGGACATTTGATTATGCTCAGTGTTGCCGAACTGTCTTCCTTCTTTTGCTTACCCGTCTTCAGTGTGGCCAAACACTCCTGACTGACAGGCATGGGGTGTGGCCTCGATAGGACATCTGCCAGCGCCTCCACGATGCATTTCATCACCTGTGGATGCACACAATCCAGAATCAGAGGAGAGACAGTCCCCAAATGATCCCAAAAAAAAGTGAGAATTACAGTAAAACAAGCTGCTGTTGCAAGCAAGATGAATTAAACTGAATCAAAAGCAGCATATGAGTCTGAGACTCTTTGAATGCAGCTTGTGTGCTAACTTAGCCACTAATTGAAAGATATAAATCTCTTTAGATGAGGGATCAAAATTATTTCAACTCCCATTGCGCCAATACTACATCCATACATAATTTTTCACAATCTTTTTCTTCTTCTACTTTTTTTTTTTTTTAAAGGTGCCCAGCTTCTTCACAAAAGACCTTTGAAGTGATCAAATTCCACATTTCCCTTTAGCAGTCTTGTCTCTCCAAACCTTATTCTGGAAAGCTCTCTCTCCCTCCCTCCCTCTCTGTCAGTGGATTTAGCATCCTCAAAATCATGGAGGTCAAGGCTCTCCATTGCTCTCAAATTGCTTTCTATTGATTTTTACAAAGGCAAATGTGGGTTTGCCTCACAATGAAGGTGCTTAAAGCTTTAAATTATTGGGATTAAACATTTCTAATCACTGCGTGCCTTAAGAGTGCAGCTGGAGAGCAGCTAGAAGGCAATGCAGTGGATTTGTATTATTTGTCATACTCACAAGAAGAATATCCCTGAAGTATCGATTTAAGAAGGTTAACACTAACCTGCACTAGTTTCTTTTTTGCTTTTTGCTTTTCTGTTGCTCCAATAAAACTAATATTAGAATAGAAAATGTTACCAAAAACAATAAGAAAATATTTACCTTTACGTCCTCATTCTCCAGCTGACTCGAAGTCACTGGCAATGAAAGGACTGCAAGAGAACAAGAACACAGAGAGAAAAGGAAATCATGCATGTTTATTTGTTCACATGCTTTTCATAATCCCTACAGCTCCTTTGTGTGCGTGTGTGTGTGCGTGTGCGCTTTTCTTTCCTCACTCGCTGTGTTACTACAAGCCTCTGGTTGTTTTAGTAACGAGAATAATTGTGCCAAAGGCGCAGGTGAATTCATTGCAATTAAAGATGCGCTTGTCGCTGTCCTCGGTGCGGAACCCCGGCAGTCACAATACTTAATGCAGATTTCCTTCAACCAACCGTCTGTGTCTTCATATCTCTCAACTTCATCAAGGTTTAGCTGTCTGTTCTTTTTCTTACCGCAGCTAGACAGGATTGTCAAAAGGAACAGTCCTCTCCCGATCATGTTTGGAAACGAGGCGAAGTAGCTCTCCAGGAATAATAAAAAATAGCGAAGCTTTTATCAGAAGGTTAGGTTTCTTCCCTGTAAATCAAAGTCGGTGAATTAGGGACGCATTCTGAACAAAACTTAGCCGCCTTTCGGTATTTCTGGAGAGCTAGATTTTCTGCAGCATCGGTGACCCGACAGCCTCCGTCCTCTCCGGTCTCTCCACCAAGACCTCGCCGCAACAGCACCCTTTTTATAGCGTGAGCTGGAGAGAGGAAATGACATCATCCTGGGACAAATAATTGCTGTTGTACCTGATCGTACCTCGCTGGTTGTCAGGGCGTGTGCCAGTTCAGAGTGCCTCAGGTATAAAAGTGAGCATCTCTATCCCCGTGCGCTGTTTGAGCATCGATCATGTTTTTCATCCTTTGTATGGTTTAACTGGAAGCATATGTATTTTAAAATTAATTTTTGATTGTGTAGACTTTAGCTTTGATTCAAAAGGTTTATGTTATACATTTGATTTTGAAAAAAGCAACAACGGCACAGGACAAAGACACACAACAATGAAAACAGGACAAGCTGAAACACAGCTTGTCCTGACAGGATAAAGGGGGGTAGACAGATGGCGGGATTTTGAATAAGTAACAAGGAATATGAAGGGTGATGATCATCATCCTGATACATATGTTTATCCGCACAATTACCACCCACAAAAATATGGATGTATATCTGAACACATACCTATAGCTATATGTATATAAATATATACACCAAGCACTGACATGTGAAGTAAATATTACTGATTATCTCTTCATCATGGCAGCTGTCAGAGAGTAAGTGAACATTTTGTTCTAAAAGTTGATTTCTTAGAAGCAGGAAAAATGTGCAAGTGTAATTATCTGAGGAGTTTGACAAGCTGATGTTCCTGGTCTGCTGTGGTCAGTACCTCACAGGGGAACACCTGGCACAGGATCCACTGTGGGAAAAAAGCAGGCTTGTGCAGGCAGTGCAGGCAGTGCGATGCTTTGGGCAATGTTCTGCTGGGAAACCTTGGGTTCTGCCCTCCATGTAGCTATTACTTTGATACGTACCACCTACTTAAGCATTGTTGCAGACCATCCTTCCTTGGAAACAGTATTCACTGATAGCTGTGGCCTCTTTCAGTAGGATCATACTCCCTGCCACAAAGCAGAAATGGTTCAGGAATGGTTAGAGGAGCACAACAGCAAGTTTGAAGTGTGGACTTCAAATTCCCCAGATTTAAATCCAGTTGAGCTTCTGTGGGATGTGAACCCCAGAATTGAAGGGGGAAGTCTGCTTTTCCTTCACATCTTGTTTAAAGACTATTTGATCTGGGAGCTGGCGCCAGTCCCCCTCGATCCTGTACTGGATAAGCAGTCAAGAGAATGGATGTATTGTAAATAAATGATAGTGTCTCTGTCAACATCACTGAGTGATTCCCCATAGGACAAAGAGGGATTATCAAGCTGTATTTACTGATTGTGCCGCTTGACTGCCTAAATGTGTTGCCTGGTGATATTTTATTAAAAAATATTGCTGCCATTGTCCAGATTTGCTCATGTGAGCATGTGACCCAAATCAAACTGAGCTATGTTGCAAGGTCTGTTCATATTTAGGAACAATGCAGTATTTACCTTTCTAGATTAATATTTTATAATTACAGCATACAGTTTATTGTGCCTGTTGATACAGATAAAACAGACAACCTCTTTCTCTGAGCCAAATACACAGCCTTCTTCACACATCTATTGAATGAAGCACTCTTTTGGTAACGCCTACAATAATTTTCACCTAATTAGACAAAATTTATCACAGTGTAACACATTTAATCATCATGCACAATGCTAACTACAGAACGCAGGTGTTAAATACAACTGCAGCTGTCATTAGATACAAATACTCAGAATTGAGTATGTTTTGCTTCTGTTGTTATGCAACTGATATCAGGTTAGTCCAAAGTGCATAGCAAGAAACACTGAGTTGAAGGTTGATACCAACTGTGGATGAAGAGGTAAAAGATCTTTGTCTTCCTCTTCTTTTAGCAGCTCCCTGATCTGCATATGCCCAAACCATCTCATCCCTGCCTCTTTATCTTTGTGTCTAAACCACTTGACCTGAGCTGTTCCTCTGATGTACTTGTTTACAATCCTGTCCATTCAGGTCACCTCGAATGAAAAACACCTGTCTTTCTGTCAGTGCTACTGTCTCCCAACCATGCATCACAGCAGGTCTCACCACCAGCTAGTAAACCTTCCTTTTCACTCTTGCTGCTATCCTTCTGTTACAAATCACCCCTGATACTAGTCTCCAGCAAGTTCCCCTTCCTGTGCACTAATCTTCACCTCTTGTGCACTGTCTGTTGCTTTGGATGGTCGACCCCAGCTATTTGAACTCATTTACCTTTACTTCTACTCCTCTACTCCCAGACTCTCTTTCACCTACTTCCTGCTCTCGCTACAGATCACTTATTCCACAGAATCTCCTGGCAGACCGCGTCTGTCAGTCTGTTTTTCACCAAAGAAAACAAAAAGGAGCTCAAATGCAATCCCTGATGCAATCCCACCCGCACCTTTAACCCATCTATCCACGTCATCACTGTCACACTGTCCTCATACATGTCCTGCACCACCCTGACATACTTCTTTGCCACTCCTGACTTCCTCATCTCTTTCTCTAGATCTACCAACAGACAGTGCAACTCATTCTGACCTTCTCTATTCTTCTTCATCAACATTCTTAAAGCAAACATAACATCTGTAGGGCTCTTTCTCAGCACTAAGCCATACTGCTGGTCATCAGTATACTTCATCTCCAAACCTCATTTCTCCCACAGTCTAAAGACATGCATCATAACTTCCAACAACCTCTGCAGAAAACGGATGGAAGGTACTATGGGGTCCTAGGCTAAAACTTTTCCAAGTCACCAAATCTCTGTTTGTTTTATTGCCCCTCCCAACCTACATCAGCCACACTGAAAGTCTATACAATGATGTCTCCACAATTACTTATGACTGCGATTTGTTTTCATCTGTTCTTCTGTCATCTCCTTCTTGTTTCTGCTCCTTTAATGGCTTGCCACAGTGGAGCAATGTGCGTTGACCAATCTGTATATAATTATCCTGATCTGCATAAATATTTGCCAAAATATATTTTATACCAATGCCCTTCCTAATGGATGATTATAATTAGAACACAGTGAAGCCTGTAAATAAGGTCCCAAATAGCACCCCAATTAATTTAGGTAATTAGACCAAATCTGCCACCCGTGTAACCAATAACAACACTGAAATGGGTAGTGATGATTTATCTAATTACAATAACTAATTTTTTACTTTAAATTTCCTTTTTGCCACATTTTACTGATAACAAATTAATTAAAAACATGACATGAGAGAAATGTATTTTTTTGATTTCAGTAAACCCATCAGGCTTTTACTAAGAGTAAAATAAAAATATCCCTATTAATAGTCACAAATAGTTCCATCTGTTGTGCCACCCGCCTAAATGCACACAACTCTCTCACCTTGGAAAAGCTCGTTGATGGATCCCGCTGCTGTATGAAAGCTTCAGGTGTGGAAAAAACTCAGAGAAAACATCTTCAGGGCTGGATTTTTTACAGACGTTTCAGCGTGCGAAAGATACGATGGAGCAAGTAGAGTTGGGGGTTGTTTGTGATGTTGGAGGCGGTGGGTGTGTGATCTGTGTCTGATTCACCTCCTGACCAGCAGTCTTGCCACATCAGAAGTGTCAGAATTGGCAACCCTGCACCAAGTGAAGCTTTATTATTGTTTTTTTCTCCCTTTGAATTTTAATAAGACCTTTTCCCTGAGCCTCCTGAGATCTGACATTAAATGATGATACATTAAAACTGCAGAAACAGTACCAGCATTTTGTCTCCATTTATAAGGAGCAGACATGCACACTGGAAAATTCTAAAACTTCTGGATGTGCATGTTCTCATGAGGTCATTTTCATCTTGTTACTGACATGTTCATTAAAAAACAAACAGAGCAGAGGTTTCTAAAGTGGGAGCGGGCGTTTGGACTGTTTGCAGTTTCACATTCACCGACATCCCAAAGATCTCATTATGCATTCAGAGAAACAATAAAGGCCAATCTGCATCAGAGCTAGACCAGAGGATCCATATTTGTCCCGCGTAAAGTGCCGACGGCTTTGTTTAAACATGAAGACTGTTTCCTTTGAATACAATAAAAGGGTTATAATGAAATCTGAAAGCTACAAGCGCTAACTGAAATTCGTCAAAGAGAAGCATCCAAGAAGCAACAAAGTAAACTGGAACAAAGCAAATAAATTTGAAAGAGTTTGGGAAAAAATACATGTTAGGTGATTACAAATAATTACCTTTCTAAACTCAAGGGTTATGCGTTTTATTATAAGAAAACGTTAGAAAAGGGAGGCTTTCCCCATGCAAATATGATTGTTCCTACATATATGACACATGATATACTTATACAACCCAGCTGCACCACACTGAGTACATATCATATGCTTTTCCTTTCCATTCTGGAGGTAAATTGCTATTTCTGAGCACATTAAAGTAACCTGAGATTGCCTTAATATAGTTTCCACCTGCCTTTGTAATCACACTGATTCAATGGAGTCGGTGAATTCTGTATTGTAGGCTCTGTTTAACCAGAGAGTCCAATACAGCCATCTGCACTGGATGATTACACCTCAGCTACTGACGCCAACCGCTGACATTTTGCGGGTAAAAGATAATGACTCCACTGCTCAGCACCCAGCAGCATGAGCAACACTTAGTGTTTTTTTGTTGTCGTTTTTTTTTTTTTTGTTCAGTGCAATGACTGATGGTTTGCTTTCCCTCTTTTAGTGAAGAATAATAATAATATTTCAGGCACCGGAGGATGGAGCAGTGAAAGTGGGCCAGCAGCTGCCTGGAGATCTGAGGAGCAGACCTGTGACTAAATCTTCCCCTGTTTGAGAAGTCAGAGCTGTCTGGGGAAATCTACAGCAGATGATATGAATGACAAATTTTCATGTTTAAATCATTTTTTTTTTCACTGAGCTGATCGAGGCACATTGCCAGGGTCCCTCTGCGTGAGTAAGCGTGCAGAAACAAACAAGCAAACAAAAGTTTTGTTTTTTAAAAAGGTAAATCTGAGTAAATTAATGAGTCTGAAAACTTTTTTTTAAAAAAGGCCCAGAAGTTATTAAAGAGGCAAAGTCGTTAATATTTTATGTATGAATGTATAAAAGTCACACGAACCAAAAGTAGGTCGTCATGCTTTGTTAATTACAACATTTGCAATTTGTACAAAGCAAACTTTTTATTAAAAATACATATATGCTCTAAGTCTGCTCCCCAAATGGGGGAGAAACAGAAACATCCCACTACCAGGCATGCGGTCTAACTGGTATATCGTCTTTAGCGCAGGAAAAGTTATTTAAATCTCAATTAAAAACTGTAAAAGGGTCTATTAGAAAGTCACATTTCTCAGTTCAGTTCACTTTGAAGAACAGTTCACAACACCAGTCATCTCCAGGCACTTTATTTAGTAAAAATCTGGCAATATTATAGAGACAACCCCCAACCATCTGAAACTCCCCTATCCTCATCTCGTCCATCTCCAACATCCTCTGAGATTCAGATATTTCGGCTGCATGATTGCAATGATTGTTTGTTGTCAAATCTGTCAGTTTGCAGTCATTTCCTCCATGCTGGTGAATGGCTAAAAAACTCCTTCCGCCCTCTGTGTGTTTTGCGTCGGGAAAAGGAATTAAAAGCTACATAACTCCAAACTGTGCCAGGAGGAGCAGCAGGAAGATGACTGCTGGTGATGGAGCGTCAGTCTGGAGGGTAGGTTGGTCTGACTTGGCTGCGATCGGTCGAGTGAAGATATATGGGTGTTCCTACGTATATGATATGTAATATAATAACTGTAAAAATCAGATATTGAATTAAGATTTATCACAACACAAATAATGCAGTACTGCAGAGCGTTTTGAGAAGCGTGACGCACCGTAGCCTCTTTCCCAGTTTTTCAAACAGCTCTGAGTTGCTGGTGAACTAAAATTCATTTTTATTTCACCAAGCACTCATTTATTTTAATGCAGTGTCATTTATATGCACAGCAGCATGACAAAGCAGTAACAGAGTGTTTTGAGAAGCATCTAAAGCACAGGAATCATAACAAATGGAGAAAAAAAAGGTTCCACAGCGCTAAACTTCCTTGAATCAACAGACTTTTAAACAAACATTTTAAAACACTTTCTGAAACCTAATTTCACTGGAGGAACGTTTAGTTAATATTCAATTCTTTAGACCAATCAGGCCAAACAAAGTTGTCAAATATGGAAAGCTAATCTTACCATAGGCGGACAGATGAGAGTGATGGGGTCAGAGAAGCTGCTCACAATCGTCTTTCCTCCCTCGGGCTGAAACTGTGAGAGAAGCAGACATGTGTATTTGAACAATTACACAGTTCACATTCATGTGAATCCTACACAATAAACCCTGAATGACTCATTGACCTTTAGCCTCTTGTGCCTTTAAATCAAATACAACTTATTGTTCACCATGTTGTTCCACAGTCCCTTGGCCAGCTCCTCATGTCCCTTTATGGTAAAGTGGAAGCAGTCGTGAGTGAAGAAAGTCATATCGATCTTCCCGTTCTGCTCAGAGAGACACAAAATACACTGCGGTATAGTTTTAGTGATGGACAGCATTGTTGGTGAAACATGACTCGTGAGTTTCTCAGCCAAAACGCTACAGCTGTCACACTGGGGATCACTGATGAGTCAGTCATCGCCGCGTGATGCTTCGCACCGATTGGTCTGAAAGCAGACACTTATGTCACACTGATAGGCGTGAGATGGATTACCGGGAGGCGGGGCGGGTCCGCGTTCTTCAAAAAGGGCTGGAGAACAACGGCGAAGTCGTCCCTGAAGAAGCGGTCGCTGTACAGCAGCTTCTCGAGTCTTTTCTGCAGATGAAAGCAGCGTGAGAATCAATTTGTCTCCCATTCTCCTCGCTTGTGCTGTTACAATAACAGCAAACACACAAATTACAGTGAGAGCTGCGAACATGAAATCAGCATATAATGTTTTGGGTGCAATGTACCCTGTTTGCACATTAAAGTGAGTTATCATTTGGGACAATGACCAGGCAAATTATTATGGAAGATACAGTCAAAATGCATTTTAATGGGCATTTCTTTAAGCTTTGTTTCCTTCCAAAATAGTTCTTCCTTCAGCCTGGTAGAAAACAAATGTTTAAAATACATTTCTCTGCACTCTGTAAATTAGATATTTATACAAATTAGTGCATGTTTAACAAGGCAATTTTGGTATTCTATGGCAAACGGGCTCTATAGTGCCAGGCAGTGAGCACAGAGGACATCTGTTTGAAGATGAAGTCTGTTTATGATTGTTTGGTCACTGCCATCCTCTTCCTCTTTGCACAAAGGAGGAGATGCCAGTCCTGTAACTGCCTGTCTCCTGGAATCTCCTCCGTGCTCTTGAGACTCTGCTGGGAGACACAGGAAACTGCCTGTGCAACCTCTGCAGGGTTCAGGTATCACCTTCTGTACCAGTAGTTACACTGTCCCTAGTCAAATGCTAAACTAGTGAAAACACAGGAAGAAAAGATGAGGAGTGACCTCTACTTGTAAAACCATTGCTGTTTTGGGAGTTGTGTCTCTTTGTTGTCCCTCTAGAGCACCTTTCGTTAATTTCATTAACACTAAAGCAGCTGAAACTGTTTAACAACCCTCTCTGCTACTTAACTGACTGGATCAATATGTCAGCAGTTTAGCTGATGCTATACTCTGATTAAAACATTTTTACAGACGAGCTTGTTTGTGCAGCCTAACATTCAGAGTCTGCTGTACAGAACGAACACGTTGTTCCTAAAAAACATGGGATTTTTTTTATGATGCATAGAGGGATCAAAAAAGAGTCCATATTCCTTCTAATGTGGCAACCAAATGAAAGAAGAATTTATCTCCTGTACCATCTTTCCTTACATAATACATAATCGTATAACATGAAAGAAGTAAAGTGTACCTGGAATTCCAGATTGACCTCCACCAGCTCCCGGAGTTCAGGAGATCTGGCTACTGGCTCTATCAGGCACGAGCAGAAAGACCTAAATCAAAGTCAAAAAGTAAAAAGTTCAAGAAGTGTCAATCAAGCCAGAGTTGAACTTGTTCTGAGAGAGAAAGAGAGTGATCACCGCTGGAGCAAACACCCTGGGGTGGGCTTCTGCACCTCCCTCAAAGTCTGCATGGGGAGGATCTGAACCACGTTCACAATCATACGGGGAACCTGAAGCACAGCATGAAGACCTGCACTGTGGTGATTCAGCACAGCACTGACCCTCAGTCTCAGCAGACAGTAAATCCAGGGCTAAGCCTGATTTCGTTTATCTTCGACTTTACCTCATTCATAAGCATTTCCAACGAGACGGTCATATAGTGGATGAAGTTATCTACTGAAAAAAGAGCCTGGAAGTAGCGGAGATTCATCAGAGGTAATAGAAGAGGCAATATTCAATATAGAGAGAGAGATTTTCTATTGAATTAAAGATAAGAGACCAAGACAGACTTTATCTTTGCAGTAATCACAGATGTCATTCATGCCCATGAGAATAGTCAAAAGCTTCCAGTCCTCTTCAAAGTTGAGACCCTAAAGGAAGAGACGACAGTCCCGTTACCTCTCCCATCCCTGTGCTGTATCATTACTGAGAAAACAAGGCCTCGCTTTACCTCGTAACCTCTCAGTGTGTCTATCAGATGTCTCGTCTGACCGGGGAGATTGCTACAAAATAAAGAATAACATGTTTCCTAAAGTGAATTAGGTCACAGCTCAGTTATTTTTGTAGAAGAATATAATTTGTTAGATTAGGCAACACAAAAGTAAGCGAAGGTCTTACAAGGTGTTGTGTCCAGTTACGGCCAAGTTGAAGCCCGTTTCACTGATATGAGCCTGCATCCCATGAACTGTCTTTCCAGGAGAAGCTCCAAGCAGACTGGGGTTAAACAGCTTGATGATATCTAAAAATGACAGCGTCAAACAGGTAAAGAAAATGAGCTGGACTTTTCTCGTTGCGAGTTTCATGGAACGATACAGTTAAGAAAGAGCTCGGACACAGCAGTGACAGCTTACTTGCCAAAGTAATGACATCTTGATATGTCCCATAGCCTCCAATGCTGCAAGCAGAAAGGAAAGCAATACCAGCAGCAGAACTGTTAATGTCAGTTTAACCTTGTTTCTTACAGACTGACACTCTCATGGGGGAATACAGTTTCTAACATGTTCCTGATATGAGATCAGTCTGCTTCACATCATCCTGATTGTTATTTGTGCGAGATTTGTGACAGGCACCTCCATGACACGTGACGAAACTCAATGGGAATGCCGAGGACAGTAGTGGCGTTGGCGCCGATAGCCGTCTGGAAAAGAAGGGGCACGGCATAGAGAGATCAGGAGCCAAGGAACAGAAGAAAAGCAGTTTTATGAGTAAGTGTTTGTGTGGGTGGTTTGTCACTCTAATTTAAACGGATCCTATTATGCCTTTCCAAATTCTCTACCGTATACGTGCAACGCTGCCGAATCAAGGCTCGGGATGAGAACTATTATAAACTGTGAGTCATGCAACGATACACAAAGAGTCCAAGAATAAAAATATAGAGGAGATGATAACAGGTCCCCATTAACCAGCTGCAATTTGGGCATCTTCTCTTAGATTATGAAGATGTGCCGTTCTCATAAAAGCACAAAAAGAGATAATAACTAAGCTGACTGCTCTTCCGTTGGTGCAACATTTGGTTAGTAATGCAGTTTAAAGTTTATTTCCATCTCATTTGCACTCAGTCTTTATCCATCACTGTAAGCGTTTTAGCTCTTCTCACGATTGCAGCTGCCTTCTGCTCAGCAGGACTAAGCGAGTATGCAAAATGAATGAATCAACGGTCGGAGCGAGTCTATTTTTGTTCGACGTTACACTGTATCATCGGCACAGCAGAGGAAGCAGCAAACAACATATAACACCTACTGTCAGAGAATCCCCCAAGGCGGCGATGACTTTGATATCTGCGGCCTTCACAAATTCAACTAGACAAAAGGGTGGAAGGAGGGGTGGATGGAGGGAAGGTAGAGAGGGAAAGAAAGAGAAAAAGAGCGTTAGTTCAAACTCTTGAACAACACAAGATTTGAGGTCAGCAGGTGACACCTGGACAGACCTGTGGAGGGGACAGAGGGAGAAGGACTCATGTCTGAGCACTGGAACACAGGATGCTTGAAGCTCACTGGCCGGGTTTTCTCTGGAAACTCCTAAATAAGTAAAAAGAGAGAAGCCTCGCTGTCACATCGAGACCAGTTATGTTTCCTTATGAGTCCTTATTTCCTTGTAATGACTAAAGTTTGTCTTCAGGGACTGACAATTGTTTTCTTCTTCTTTTTTGAGCGTCTTCCTACATCGGAATAAACTGCTATAAATATTTTAAACAGTTGCGTAAGTTTAATACTGTATATGTTGATGCATTTGTGGAGAAAAAAGGAAGCTCATGTGCAAAAATCTTTAAAAAAAACAACTTTAAAATCTTCAAAAAATCTTATTGCATTAGAACGTTTTAGATACATTATATTGCCATAAGTATTTGCTCATCCACGTTCATGCGCATATGAACTTGCATGACATCCCATTCCTAATCCATAGGGTTTAATATGACGTCAGCCCACACTTGGACGCTATAACAGCTTCAGCTCTCGTGGGAATGCTTTCCACAAGGTTTAGGAGTGTTTATGGTAAATTTTGAGCATTCTTTTAGAAGTGCATTTGTAAGGTCAGACAAGAAGACCCGACTCACAGTCTCCACTCTAATTCATCCCAAAGGTGTTCTATTAGGTTGAGGTCAGGACTCTGTGCAGACCAGTCAAGTTCTTTCACACCAAACTCGCTCATCCATGTCTTTATGGACCTTGTTTTGTGCACTGATGAGCAGTTATGTTGGAATAGGAAGGGGTCAAACCCAAGCTGTTCCCACAAAGTTGGGATGTGGAAGCATTAAGAGTTCCTTCCACTGGTGCTAAGGGGCCAAGTGCAACTCCTGAAAAACAACCCCACACCATAATCCCCCTCTACCAAACTTTACACTTGACACAATCCAGTCATACAAGGACTCCTGGCAACCGCCAAACCCAGATTGATTTTTTGGGAGCATTGGTATTGTGGTACTTTAATACATTTTACAGCATAGCAAGTCTGAAAAACAAACAAACAGGATAATAGCAACTAAATAACTGACAGTAAGATCAGGCAAAGCTTAAATTATATTATGATGTGATCACTGTTTTTGTCCTTGTCACATGACCTGTAAATAGTGTCTCTGTATGTTTTTACTAACTTGTGTTTAACACCAACCTGCCAGAGGGTCTGCAGATGGAAATTAGCCCAAGGCTATAATCTGGCATATTTACATTTGTTAAAATGTTCATTAATGTGTATTGTCCCTCTTTCTAAATAAAATAAATATAAAAATATTTAATCCAGCAGAGCACAGTGTTTGTGCATTAAGATTCTGTTGTAGATTACAGTAGGCAAACCTGAACATAACTTTCACTGCTACCGTGGAAACCTCATCTTCAGTACCTTGTCGGACTGCGTTTTTATTGATCGATCATTGTTTCACTGTCTTTGATGCGTTAGCTGTGCTTGCTGTGCACAAGTTCAGGATGCCTGCTGGGCCATGTGGTTAGTCTGGTGTGACACGATGATAACCTACTTTTAAGAGAAAGGTTAACAATTGCTATATATTGTTTTTTGTCTTTTTAATAAGCCTGTCAACGAAGGCTTTTTGCTGTTTAAATGATGACCAAAATTTAAACTTTGTGTCTAACAACAACAAAATAAACCCTCAGTGATAAACATAGGTGAAACAGTACCTTATTGAGGGCCTCCTTGCTGTAGTGCCGAATCCCCTCTTCATACTCCAACCACCAGTCATTTCCTTTAAAGGGATCATTAACTGAAACTTTTCAAACCACTTTATAAGCCACTGATAAAGCTCATCTTTAATCAGCTAAATAAGCCCTAGTTCAAAGGTTTTTGGTCTTGACTTTGTCCTTGGTGTATATCTATAAAAACAGATGGTTGATATAAACCCAAACAATCCATTAAAAAAATAAATAATAAAAGGGAGGGCCCCGTTTCAGAGGCTGTTGTTACAATAAATATAGGCACACAGCCTCACGTGGGAGGTGCCCTCCTGCTTGTTCTAGCACTTACCTTTGACAGAGCAGGACGCGAGCACACACGTTGCCACAGCGATCCAAAGCCACCCCATAGTATCGCGTATGGACCAGTCAATGGGTCACCCCTACACACTGCACAATGCGACCCTCAGTTTTCACAGCATTGTCACTTTGTCTCAGCCTCAATGGCTGAGCGACAACCAACAGGTCCAATGAGAAGCGGCCGCTCTCGCTGCTGATCAATGTCAGCAACATTGCAGTGTTATGTCAGACATTCAAAGCCAAGCAGGGCACGAGCCACTTATCCGAACTACAAATGATCATCGATCCAAGCATTTCGGCAATCAAACATTCAGAACATCTTTGAAATATCCATATATCATTTATTAAATTTATAAACGCGTTTTAATGGTTAAAAAAAAAAAAAGAAGAAGAAGAAAAAAAGAAAAGAAAAATTCTTCTCTGTAACTTTGCCCAGTGTTTTATTTCAGACCAATTGTGAGTTATGTGGGTGCCGATGTGTGAAAGCAGGAAACAGTTTGGACTTATTTCTAATCATCCTGCAAACAACACTACGCTCTCCTTCTGGGGTTCAATCATGCATATCTATTGGCAGTTAAACACTAACTTTAGTACATTTTGTGGAAGTGAACAAATGAGAAAAAACAAACAAATGAAGTGAAAAAAACAAAAATAAAAAACAAAATGAAATTTCAGATCTTGGTTCCAGAAATGCTGCATGGTCTAACCGTGGCTTCGTTTGCTTTTCAATGCAGCCTCGGATTCATGTCCATCTGATCTCAGAAGTGTAGGCAGATTTCCAACTTGGACGTTTGGTGAGGGGGTGGAAATTGTCACGACAGCTGAAGTTTTAGAACAAAACAAAAGGGAAAAAAAAAGAAATGTGATCCACTTCCTCTACTGTAGAAACAATGCAAGGTTTAAGTTGCTGCTATCTTTAAGGCTGCTCCAGATAACAGTTGGCATTTAAAAAAAAAAAAAAAATACTAAGCTGCCTTTCAAAACCAGCAACAATAATTAAATCAAAGAACAGTGTTGGAAAAAAATGTACACATACTGTAGTGTACAACTTCCAAAAAAGTTTAAATTCCTCTCGCTTGCTTTTTAAATTAACTTTGATGTTTCTGTACACATTTTAATCCCCGTGTGCATCAGCAAACATCACCTACTTCACAGCCCAGCTTTTCTGTCAGTGAGAACTTCCCAAACTATTGTTCTTGTGCTGATGACTCAGCATAGTTTTAGTATATTTAGCACTTATTGATCTGACAACATGTCACCCAAAATAACTAATGAATGCAAAACTGCAAAGCATAAAGGAATGCAAAATTTGTTCACTCATCAGTTAGCTCAAAAAAAAAGGCTAAACTCAAAGTCTGCAAGGAGATCAGAGAAGACATGCAGAGAACCAGGACTTTCTTTTACCAAGTAGACCAGCGCTAGAAATGAAAATGATTTTACTTCACATTTTCCACCCAGACTTTTTTTAAATACTGAACAAAATTGGGAATGAAGCTGTCTAACGAGTGTAATTTTCTCAGTTGAGTTTGTAATGCTTTTGATCTGGCAACCACAAGACTAATTCCATGTTGAGGACACGGGGGGAACGTCTGGCAGTATCCTGAGTCAAAAAGTACCAAGTCCAAACACTCTCTACTGCAGTGTTGTCCATTAACACCCACGATGTGTCGGTTTCAGCAGAAGACCAGCATATTTTAAAGGAAGAAAGAGGTGAGACTGAACAGTTCAGCAGCCATCATCAAGCCTTTTTTTAAAAAAAAAAAAAAACCCACACACACATGGCGGGGAACAGGCAGAGTGGGCGAGGTGCTCAATGTAGCAGGTATTCAGCTACTGGTGCTCCATGCAGTGAGCCTCTTGTCCATCTTTCACCACCCTCACTCCGTCTGCCTCCCTCTCAGTGCTGCTCCTCCTCTTCCTGGGCCGGGCCCTGCTCTGGTGTTTCTTCCTGAGCCTGGGGCTCGGCCTGGCCCTGTGGTTGTTCCTGAGGCGGCCTGGGAGGAGGCGCTGGGGCAGGTGGGCGAGGTGGCACTATGATTTGGTGTTGGCGCTGTCGGTAGGCGATGACTGTGCCTAGCAGTAGGGCGATGACCGTCATGAGGTAGAGATCCCACTCTGGGCCCAGCAGCTGGTCCAGATCCACCTGAGAAATCAGCTCCTTCAACTGCGAGAAGTCGCAACCAACAAGGAGGGAAAAAGAAACATCATTTTTCTTTCTAATGAAGAATCTCTGAAACTATCTGAAGTACAAGACGTGTTACTCAAAACCATACGGTTAGCATGACAGCTTGTGAATTCAGGAGGAAATACTCACATTAAGATCCTGCAGGTACTGGAGAGCATAAATCAGGCCCAGTTTGCACAGAGCTAGAAAAACTGGAACCTGGGCGTCAGGACTGGCCTCAGCAGCCATGTCATAAAACCGTTTGGCTAGGTGGATGTCCTGCAGCAAAAAAAAAAAAACCCATGGAAAATTTCAGAATTAGAAATCAAATTAACAACCACACTGACTTTGCTAAATGACAAAGCGCAAATTTGTGACATGTTGAGAGCCAGGTGATGTTTAGTGAGTGCTCACCTGTTTGATACCCAGGCCTTTCTCATGCATGTAACCCAAGTTAAACATGGCCTGTGCGCTGTGCTGCTGCTCAGATGCCAACCTATAGTGAATGACAGCCGTCTCGTAGTCCACGTCCGTTCCGTAGCCATAGAAATGATAGTCTCCCAGTTTTATCCTTGCCACGGTGTAACCTTACAAGGACAATTACATGTGTAAGATTTGGTTTTATATGCAAACAGTCATGGCTAGAAATCTTCTGTGAACCAGCTTAGTGTTCACCACTCAGTATCTCACACTGATACACAAAGACAGGCTGAGCTCGATTATCATAAATTACGATGCATGTGACCCCAGAGAGAATCAGTGCACCCTCAGCAGCTATGGCTGCTCAGGCATTAGCCTGTTCCACTGCACTTAGATAATATATAGCTATGGAGGATGCATGAGACACACTGGAGCTGTGATGCTCACTGTTGCCATGGCTTTTGTTATTAAGGTTGTTGGCTGTGACACGCTTGTTGATAATAAGTGCAACACAAACTATGTGCAGTGGTGTGTGTGTGCTGTAAATTGAGCTGGTTGTGCTCATTGTAGTGAAATGTCTCCATTTCTGAAAGGATGTGGAGTTTTGGTACCACGTTGGTTACACCTGATAAAACCACAGTGGGGTCAAATTCTGTACAGCGCAATGAGACTTTCTTTGGTAACAGAACTGTGCTCAGCTAGCAGGAGTTAGACATCCACAGCAGCACAGATTCAACCACAAAAGGAGCCAAAGTTTGACTAATAACCGTTTCACACAGCGCAGCACAGCCAAGCAGAGCAGCTGTGCTCACAGCCAGTGTCTACACAGCATCACAGTTCAATCAAGTGAAATGTGCATTAAGCAATACGTTCCCAAGCTAAACATCATGACGCATTTCCCTAAACTTGCAGTGCACTTTGACTCTACTGCTCCGGCGCACACACTGTTCACACTGACGAGGAGACGGAGCTTGTTTAAACTCACCTTGCGCTGCAGCTCTTGTCCAGTGGAGCAATGCACGAGGGTAGGTCTCATTCTCACTGAAGATCCTTGCCCCTTCTGTGTGGCATAATTCACACAAACACATGAAAAATTAAAACATTTAAAATGAGACCTGAATCTCTCTCTAACAAGGGTAAAGAGCGTAGCAGGATCATGACACTAGCATTTAAACATGGCTGTAATATTGCAAGTGGTGCACATAAATTAACTGCTAAAAGCCTGCACTACCATGGTTAAATACTAATGTCTTGGTTTTTCTTACTCTGATCCAGAATGAAGGCCACGTTGCTCTGAGCCACCTCGTAGCCCTGCTCAGCCAGCAGCAGATACTGAACCAGTGCAGCGTCCATGTCACCCTCCTTAAAGCTACCGTACGCTGTCATCAGGCGCTCTGACCAGCGACCACGCTCACACACATTTTTGAAAAGCTGCAAACAGGACACACAGTGTGATACACATCTCCAATTTGTACTGAAAAGTGCAGATAAAAGCCACTGCTGTTAATCGATAAATGTTTGAGGAGACACCAAGTTGGAGAGACAATCTCTTAACAGTGAAAGAAGTAGCAGATTTAGGGTGGACTAACCTCTACAGCGGTGTGGCAGGAACGCATCACACCAGTACCAGTAGCATGCATCTGGGCCAAGTTGTAGAAGGCCAGGATGTGCCCAGCCTGTGAGGCCAGGTTGAAGAATTTAAGAGCCTGCTTGTAGTCACGCTTCACGCCAATGCCATCTGGGGAACAAGAGTAAGAACAAAAATGTTATTATGTGAAGAAGAGCGAAGACTGAGGACTCCTAAACAGACAGCGGGCGAGAGGAAAACTATGATAGAATGCAGTGAGACACTGAAGGACACACTGAGCTGTAAAACTCACTGTAATACATGGTGCCCAGCTGGAGTTGTCCATCCACCCAGCCCTGCTCTGCTGCCTTCTGGAAGTATTTGAGGGCCAGCTCGTAGTTCTGGAGACAAACACACAACTTTTCAATAGCTGCTTCAGCAGGAGAGACACTCTGACAGCTTGCCATCAAAATAAAAGCCTGTTATATAAAACTGTTTTTCTTTGTTGTTTATATAAAACTTTATTTCAACTCCAAGTGCCTAAAAGTGAAGGTGAGATCTTATCTATATGTACAGATCCCATCAAAAGATATGAGACACACTTAAAAAAAATATATAAATAAAATATCTTACCACTGGCACACCTCTACCATAAAGATAGGCCATCCCCAACCCACTCTGTCCCACCGGATTACCCTGGAAAAAAAAGTAAATGAATATGTAAAAACGATTACTGCATGTTAATATTTAAAGAAAGGGTAACAGAATTCAGCTGTGAGTGAGTGAGCAAGCTCAGAGTGAATAAATTACCCAGTTTAGTCTACAGCGTTATCCTTACCAGGTCAGAAGCCTTCTTGAAGTACTGCAAGGCAGTCTCATTATTCTGAGGGAGAAACTCACTGCCTTCTGAATACATCTGAGGAACAGACAGTCACAGGCATAAAAGCTAAATTTTATACCTTAAACACAAATACACTGCCCTCTGTGAAAACATCAATGCCAAGCTGGTTTTATTCTAAAAAGTCTCTATAACCAAACTGTCTCTAAGGTCAACACAACACAGTGTTAAATAGATGGAAAATATGGCATTAAAAGCAAAAAAAAAAAAACCAAAAAAAAAAACCAAGGTGATGAATGGAAAATTTTATAAAAAGACAGAAAAGAAAGAAAAGTCTGTTTTAAAAAAAGAAAAGAAAAGAAAAGGTGACATAACAGTGAAGTGAGTGAGCCTCCATCTCACCCACCTTTCCAAGAAAAGCCATAGCATGTGTGTTGCCTGCATTGGCTGCCTGGTTGAAGTAGTCATACGCCCTCTGTTGGACAGAAAGCAGCATAAATGCATTTGACAGAGAAAACTCACAACTCACAAAATAAGCAAAACAAATAAATAAAATACAGTGAGCGAAATCTATGACAAAGTTACCTGGTGATTCTGTTCTACTCCACGTCCTCCATGTAAGTGCAGCTGACCCAGGCCCACCTAAGTAAAACATTCAATTAGTAATCAAATAAAAACTACAACAAGGCTTCAGACTGATACTACCCAGCAATGACACATTATGTAGCCCTTTCACATTTAGACATTACATAACATGCATGCATAATCCAAGTATGACCCAGATTTCAGTTCTTATACAATAAAGTAAATTAGTGCCATCCATTCAAACTACTTCCTATTCCTGCCCACAAGAAAAAGCAAAAATGCCATATAAATAAAGAAATAATAATAATAAAAATGTGTGGACATGCAACTATATTGTGTAGTTTTTGTTAATTCCCCACAGTCAGGAGCTTTGACAAAAGTCAGAACAGTGAAGCTGATCACAAATTCAAATGTTTTCTTTGCCAAACACGTGTAACGAGAACGATTTCTAAACTGACACAAATAAACACATTACAAACATTTTGACTGTGTGTTCAATCAACCACTGGCTCAGGTATGTCAAAGGAAAGGTCACATTAGCTCCCAATACCAGCAATAAATTATTTTTTAAAAATTTGACCACTTTACCTGAGCTTGGACGTCCCCTTTCTCCGCTAGAAACTGGTAGTACTGGATGAGGTCTTCCTCCAACATCCCGCTGGTAGATCCCGGGTTCTCCACCTCATCGAGCAGTCTGATCCTCTGCACCGCTGAGCCTCCTGTCAGGGAAACATCGCTGGCCACTAAAGTTGGCAGAGGAAAGAGTGTTATTAGCCCAGCAAGAACTATTACTGCACTAGAATATAGTAATGCAAAACACTTACCCTGATTTGCTACAAGCCTATAATGCGTTAGTGCTGACTCACAGCTTTGGGGAACACCCACCCCTCCCCAGTATCTGTAGCCCTAATAAAACAATATAAGGAAGTGTAATTGTTATTAAAGTATACAAATAGCATGACTGTAGCATTTCTTCACTGACAGAAAAATCTGCTTACCAGAATCATATGAGCGAGCAGGTTTCCACCCAGTGCACCAAAGGTGTAGTAAACCAAGGCCTGAAAAACAGAGAACATGGCAGAACATAAGTAACTACTGACAAACCCATATACTGTAAGACAAATCTACAGAGCATAGACGTACCTTAGCTTGACTTGAGTTAACTCCGAGCCCTGCTGCATACAGAAATCCAAGAGCCTGAAGAAAAGTAAACAGAGCAGAGTGTCACAGAGTTGCTCCTCTCAGCACAAATAACCTGCAAACAGGCTTCCAACACTTTTCTCAAGAGACGTGTATAATTATGAGCGAGATCATTACCATCTGAGCTTTAGGTGAGCCCTCCATGGCAAGCTTCTCAAACATTTCTCTGGCCTTGGTAATATTTTGGTTCATGTAATCTCCAAACAGCATGGCATACGCCACCTTCTCCATGGCTTTCTGGTGGCCTTTTTCTGCCACTTTTAGCAGCTTTTCATATAATCTGAGAAAGATAAGCAGAGTAGGCACAAGCGAAATTGAATCCACGTTCACATAAAAATAATGTGTACATGACAAACAGTAGTGTGATAGCTAAAGCAAATAAGGATGTGCAAATGGAAGGCACGCAAGCGCTGGCTGGTAATAAAACACGCAAGAAATGGACATTGAACCCAATCGACATGTAAAATAACATCAAATTTTGTCTGTGAAATAAAAAGATGACCAGAGGGCAGTAGTGGGAATATGCATTTTAACTTAAACAAATAAAAAGAAAATTGGCAAAAAAATGTAACCTTGCCAAAATCTTCAATTTGAATAGAGCATCTTTACTTTTTGTTCCTTTTCCGATTTTTATCTAAAAACAGAGTGTGGGCAAAAACTGGAAAGCTTCTGTTTCTGCTTCATCTAAAAAAGATTTCAAATCCACATGCTTTGTATAAACTCTTCTTCAAGAGTCAAAATTAGGCTGACAACAACCAGACAAATAAACTAAAAGTAAGCCACTCACTCTTTTTTCTGAGTCTTCCTGGTGGTGGAGTTTAGCATGCGCAGGACAGTCTGATACTGCTTCTCTGCTTCCTCAGCCTGAAGCCTCTGCTGTGCCTGTTCCTCCGCTGAGGGAAAGAGAGGAGAAGCCAATCAGACTGTTTAGAGGAAATAAAATGTTTTCAAAAGGTTGGTAGCAGTAGCAGTTATGCAAACAAAGTCATAATAATATCTTCAGGCTGGTTTCAGTAGTCGTTTAGTTCTACCAAGACTGTTACTGAGAAGAACAAACAATGATCAGTGACAGTTTAACACAAGAATTCATGTGTTTGGGGAAAAACATTTAAGGTCACAGTGACCTTTGATGCTGCACATTGTGTACATGTGCTAAGTTTTTGGCTAATAACAAATTATGCATTTTTGCAACAGACTACTAGTAAAAAAATGTGCTCTTAAATGAGTTGTGTCATATGTGTAGACAAATCGGTTCATCTGGTGGCCTAAACAACCAAACAGGAAGAAAAACAAAAACAAAAAAATCCTCTGAAAATGGTGAGGTACAAGAGCTGGACTGAAAATGAGTGAAAAACCAGCCGAATCCAAAGAAAACATTTGAAAGACCTTGAGAAAGCCTGAAAAATTATTGCTCAAGATCACTTTAAATATTAAAAGCAGGTCTGGCTCCTTGGAAGCAAAACATAATGAAATGAGGGCTGGCTCAGGACCTGTACTGTACAATGCAATATATTTAATACCAAAGTGCCGTAATGTGACTCCATTTTGGCTTTAAAATGAATCACAAAATTTCATTTGTGAAGGTTTTAGAGTTTTTGAGTTTGAAACTCACTCTCACAGAAACCCCATTTCTTATCCTGGTCATAGTCGTACGTCGTGGCACACCATAGCCGTCCATCCCCCCGCCCGTCAGTGGTACACTCTATGTACTCTGTCTCCTGGAAGAGGAAGGGGAATATGCAGGGCTCTCCATGGGCTGTACCTCCATTCACCACAGGAACTGTATTTTAAAAAAAACAAAAAACACCCATATATAAAATTTACTTGATTGAAAACAAACAAACTCTGGCTGTTTTCCTTTAAAATACTGGTGGACCTGAGGTCTAAGTGAAAATATATTTTTTTCTTTATATTCTCAAATCTTTTGGTTTTTGCTGCACCATCAACTTTGGTGTGGAAAAATAACAAAGAGACAGAGGAGTTGAAACAATTACCATAGAGTTGCAACTTTACACACGCAATTACGTTAATCTGAATACATCTCCTTCACACAAGTTCAGTAATACAACTGTGCAATGAGCTAGCAGGGTAATTACAAACAATCCCCAAGTGAAATGATGTAACTGCACTGCAAGAGGAGCCACAGGTGCGAGAAGCTGTTTAGTGTCTCACGGGGGTTTAACCGTTTATCAAATGTGGCTCTACCCTGAAACCACACTCAGCTTAGCTCAGAGTCAGGCAAAGTGAAAACAGGTTAACATGTTAAACACTAAACAAAGCTTACAAAGGAAAAAAAATCATAAGAAAGAGCTTGTTTTCAATGCTGAGATCATGAGACGTGTGATAACACCACTACAAGGCACTACTACAAAAAGAAAGATTTATAGGTTCAGACTAGACATCGTTAAAATATATCACTAAGCTTTTCCTTCCATTTAGCATGCTAACATCTTAGGCTCTTTATTTTAGATACCAATCAGATACCAAATAGCTCAACAGCCCATTAAAGTAGCTACATTCAGCAGTCATGACCATTTTTGGGCCATCCTGAGGGCTCTTAACATGCAACCACTTTTAAACACTGAAAACATTTTCTAATGTAAAAAGTGGGGATTAGAATATCAAAGCCATCACTGGTATAGCAGGAGATGCTAAAAACTAAATTTCTAATAATTAATACAGTAAAAACATCAGGAAGTATTTAACAACTTTGACATCTCAAACGTTAATCAACTTATTGTGATTGTTTTTCACGCCTTTGTTGTGTGGATGTTTTAAAATCTTACACCTTACCCTCTTTAGGTTTTTCCTCAACAGGAGGAGGTGGGTCAGGTAGGTCCTCCTTCTCCTCTCCTTCTAGACCCTCCGAAGGGGGCTGTGTTTCCTCTTCAGGATGGGAGTGATCAGTGGTCATAGAAATACCTGCCACAATTTCTGGTGATAATCGAACATCTTCCTCTTCAGAGTCTGGGTCATGGTAGGACTGGAGAAATCAACAGGAGGTTATTACAAAGGATTACTTAAAGGAGGGAAATTACGCTGTATATAAAAACAATGCCTTTGCATGAGGCTCATTTGCAAAGTTAGCAGTGTGTTCATTTTCTTTTTAAGTTGAATGACTTCTTACTTTAACTTTTCTAGGCAACACGTATACAAAATCGTGTGTTACATACAACTCCCAAGAGACCAGCTTGCAAATGAGTCTATGATCAGCATTAACCATGCACCAAAGAGCCCATGACACACCTTTAACTCTGGTGCTTCGTCCTGGTGTTGCTCCTCATCTAAAAAGCATTAATGTTGCAGCAGTGAAAGATGTGTTGTTTTGATTCAGTCAAAGAAATGTAATAGACGAAAACAGGTGCTGTGACACTTTAAGACACGCGTATAGTGAGTGTTACAACACCACCGGCATTTCATACTCACCAGCTGTTACTCCTTTGCTGAACACTATGAAGAGAATACCCCAAAAATAAAGTCTCCTTGCTGTTTTCAAACACTTCTTATAGCCCATTGTTGTTATTTAACAAGCTAACAATCTGCTAGCTGTGACTACTGCTATTTCTATTACTAAACATCCAGTCGCAGTCTCGGGTCACACTACGAGAAGTAGCATAAGTAAACTCCCTGTCACACACTAGTCTGAGCCGTATTCCCTCTAGATGCCAGCTTGTTTAATTTTAGCTACTGTAGCTGTTTAACAAGCTAATAGATCCCAATGTAAAGCTAAGCTAGCAGAGTAGCACCTGCTGAAATGACGTAAACCTAACAAGCTAGTTTTACATAGCCGCAACAAAGGTTAGCAAGACAGCGTTAATAATATATGCCCGCTGTTCAACTGCTCGGCCCAAAAACTGGATAACGAGTACCTCTTGACACTTCAAAATATCCACGTTTAGGGACGAAAGCCAGCAGCTTTACCCTTTGATATACACCACCCAAATACTACTTAGCGTTGAGCCCACACTACTGATCGCCACTTCCTTTTCTTGTGATTTGACCAATCACATTGCGCCTAGATTGACAGTAGCCAATGAATAGGGGCCAAAGATATGTCAGCGAATCGGATGCGTACACAGTTATGTTTCCAGTTTAGGGGCTTGTCCACGACACCAAAACACTTTAAGGAGATAATAATAATCTGGGAGGTAGAGGGTGTTGTTTGGACATGCTATTAGTTAGGATAAAAATATGCATTTTGAGTGCTGAAGGTGAATATGTGCAAACCCGAATGTAACTACAATAAAAAGGGAAAACCCGGACATTATGGCATTGAATGTTTTCAGCTCCCGGGTAATCCCATGTTTACTATTTAAACACATTATCCATCTTGAAGGGGAAAATAATAATAAAGAAACTGCTCTCGGGGAAAGAAGAAGGGAGAAGAGGAAAATCAGGGACAGTTATCAATCAATCAATCAATCAATCAATCAATCAATCAATCAATCAATCAATCTACCATAGGCCATGCTATGTCAATAAAACATTTTTTTTAAATCTCTAACTATAGTTATTCCTTATACTTCAGGCTCTACCTTGCTCGAGTATCTTGTGCAGAGTGTCAGTACTGATTCCTGTTACTTTTGCTACTCTGGGCAACTTTAAAAATTGTGGTTAAAGCAGTAACCACTGGTTTTACTAATCCATTACAGTCCATTTGCTTGGTCTATGCCATTAGATACCTAAAGCCATTTTCTGGCTTTTGTTTGTATTCAATAAGAAGTGCTTTCTGTGATATGATAATATCAAGTCTTTTATTAATATATTACTTGTTTCTTCTTAGTTATATCAATGTTTTTTAATCCGATCAGTCCTGTGTTTGTGCTGCTCGTTATTCCATTTTAATAATTGTGCAAATTTTTTTCAGTGTCTTAAATCCCTCGCAAATTTAGCTTTCTTTTAACCTGCTTTTACATTTTCCATTATCTTTGATTATTTTCTTTAAATCACTTTGCAACTGCTGTTTTTGGAGCTTGCGTGATAAATACTGGTTAGTTACTTTAGTGGGTTTCTTTCTGTAAAGCACTGGCATTTGTGCTTTAATATTTCGTTCATAGTGTAGTGGTTTAAAACTCTTATCACATATCAACTGCCATTATGCAAGTTTCAAAAGAACATCTTTCCTCAATGTGACGCTGAAAAACTTGTTTATGCGTTCATTACATCTAGGCTGGATTGTAATTCATTACAAGAGTACTGACAAGGATTAGAAAGAGACAACATATTTCTCCTACACGTCTCCTTAGAATATTTCTCCCACACTGACTTTTTTCTCTGGCTCCCTGGTAAAATCAAGAATTGAATTTAAAATTTGTCCCCTCACATACAAGGTCTTGAATAACCTGGCTCCATCTTATCTTAAAGACCTCATAGTTCCATATCACCCTCTGTGCTTTCAGACTGGTGGCTTACTTCTGGTTCTGTTTGAAAGTAGAATGGGAGGGAGAACCTTCAGCTTTCAGGCTCCTCTATTTTGGAACCAGCTCCCAGACAGACGCCATCTCTACTTTTAAGATTAGGCTTAAAAGGTTTCTTTTTGATTAAGCATATAGTTAGGGCCGGATCAGGTGACCTTCCCTTAGTTAGATAAGATAAACCTTTATTAGTCCCACATGTCCTGCAAAAGGTAGGCAGCTGGGAGCTTCCAATGATGTACTGTATTTCTTCTTCACTTACCTTACCTTTTTCACTCACGGTGTGTTTATACATCACTTTGCATTTGATAATTATTCTGTCTCTCTTCCACAGTGTCTTTTGTGCCGTCTCCCTCCCCTCACACCCAACTGGTCGCCGCAAATGAGCCTGGTTCTGCTGGAGGTCTCTTCCTGTAAAAGGAAGTTTTTCCTTCCCACAGTCAGCAAAGTGCTTGCTCACAGGAGAGTCTGATTGCTGAAAATTTCTCTCCATTATTTTACAAACTTTACAATATAAAGTGCCATGAGGTAACTGTTTTTGTGATTTGGCACTACATAAATAACACTGAACTAAATCGAGCACATTTACAAACAAAAGGTTTTTTGGTTCAATTCCAGCTGGAGAAACAAATCCTCTTTGCAGGGCATCTGGGGTAAAAACTCTTCTAAATCAAACATGTGGAACTACCTGCTGTGGTGACCCCTTGTGACAAGGGAGACGTCAAAAGTAGCCTTTAACTTTCTGGTTGATCAATAAGTTTCATGAAACTTACAGGCTCAGGTGAAGAATACAAGGCCTGGAATCTGTAGTGCTGGTACGTAATAAAGGTGTCAGCAGCTTTAGAATATTAGTTTAAAATTCAAAAGCACTGTGTAAATTCTTATGGATATTATATTCTGCTACATAGTGTGGTCTGTTTGCATCTGGTGCCCTGAATCTGACTCACAGAAAACCTGTACACTAATTCAATCTTTCTGTAAAAACTGCCAAGAGCTCTGACTCAAGCCCTTTACATCCAAGCTGTTGGACCTCATTATTTCTAACCTCACTGTTACTCTAAGTAGGTCAGTACAACGTGGTGGGAAACTAAATTCTCATTTGAAAATTGGAGTGTACAAGAACTTTTAAGTCATTCGGATACATAAGCACTCACACCAACAGATGTGGTAATTAATAACTGCATGTTTATTTACAGGCAGTTTTAGTGGTCATTTCAGAGGCAGTTACACAAAAACAGTTATCTGGAAAAAAAAAAATCACAGTAAACAACAATACAAGGCAGAAAAAAAACAAGATATTCAAAAAAATAAATAAATCAAAATCATTCAAAATAAACCCAAAATCATTTTTTTGAATACTCCCTAGCTATACATAAAAGAAGTGGCTCTATCGTGCAGACACAATCCTCCACAGGCTGCTGAAACTGTGAGAAACTGCACTATATCTGATAAGACCTTTGTTGAAAACTGAGAGAAACACAAATCGATGCCAAAAACCCCCAACATAAAATGGGGATTTTTTTCTATTCCTGTCTAAATGCATGTTTTGCCAAAGTAGAATATATCAACTCATGTCCACACTGTGGATGGTACTGAGCCAAAAATGAATAAAACAACAAATGAACAGATATGTTTGGAGCCCAGCACGTGCAAATGTATCATCCAGTCAGCAGTCTATCCCTTTAAAGCAATACTTAAAGTGAACTTGACACACACAGTACTGCATGTGTATGACGTACACATGTGCTTGTTCACATTGTAGAGTAGGGTAAAACACTCACACATCCACTGTTTTTGATCAGTTTTCTTCTACGCTAAAAAATAAACCACTGCTTTACAGCACCTACCTTTCAGCTTCAGAGACCCAAACCTCCAAAGCATCCTTCCTGGTGAAATGCTCAGATTTAATGCTATTTAATAATGTGGCTGTACACATCATTTTTAGGACTTTTAATAGACATATAAACAGATTAAAAAAAAAAAAAATCATAATTAGCCCACAAAAATGGACCAGTATTTATTCATGACTGATTTATGATTTAATCAATATTATTTTTCTGCACCAAACTATTAATCTCTATAATCTCCTGTTAATAATAATAATAATTTTCCTTTTTTCCCCCATTGAGAAAAAAGTATGGGAATTTAAGTTGTGCAATAAACTAAAAAGGACACGTATTTCCACATAACATAAAATCTGCTTTGATGAGTTCTTCCATTAGAAAATGTGCATTTTGTGGCAAATTTGAGGATCAGTTAAAAGTATCTATATCTATGCTACATATGAAAACTCCAAGTGCATCCAGAACCACAGACAACAAGGCAGCGCCTCTTCTTTCAGGACACAGTGGTGGCAATTTAGAGAGGTCAGGCATGAAGCAGGGCCTGATGAACTCATCGCTGCATAGCTCTGATGACCCACTCTGCTGTAGGATTCACCTGGTAGAGGTCTTTCATATACGTTTCCCCATCTAGGCATCTTTCCTCTTTGAAGACGACAAGAAGAAGAGCAGACAGAGAGAAACATTAAACACATTGACAGCATGTACTGTCACGACTTAAAATGCATATTTGTGCCATAGAAGCTGTTTTATGAGCAAGGAAATTAATATTGTAGTGTATGTTTTTAGTTTACACATGTAGTTTTATGGGAGCAGAACTCACTGATGTTTCCGCCGATCTCATAGAGACACAAATCATCTGTTTTTACTGCCAACGAGCTGGAAGGATGAGAGAGATGAGAGACGTAGTCAGAGGACATGCGGGCATGTGAGAGCTTCTCTGTTTGTGTTGTTAATATACATGTTACCTGTCCTGGCTCAGGAAGCGTGTTAACACATCACAAGCCTGCAAGTCTTCGGTAAGTTGAAGTGCCATAGAAATTTTACTGAACTGTGGTGCGTGGACTCGGATAATCCCCTGTGAGGTCTCCTGCTTGTACACAGAGTCAGAGAAGAGAAACAGACTGTCAATTGCATTAGATGTAAACAGTTGAATAAAATAAGGTAATCTAAATCACTCTTCTAAATAACCCAGGTACTTACTTAAAACCTGGACTAATGACAGCTCAAGAATGTGGACTTAAAAAAAATTGTGGCTCCTCTGTTTAATAAACTACAGTCAAGGTTTAGGTTCACATCACTAAAGTTATTCATCCACTAAGAATCTGTCAAGAGGAACAGATTCGTTTTAACACAAGACTGCACAAAAGAAAGAACTGCCTAGAATCCCTTCAATTGCTGATTAACCAATCGCTCTTGTCAGACACCCGTGAGGAAAAGAGGCCGACAGCTAATCAGGAGGATTGTGTGAGCTGCACAACGGCTCCTGTATAAATGATTTAAAAATTCAGTCATCATGATCTTCATTGTACTTTTATACAGTAACAGTAGATGTCACCATTTCTCAAACTGACTGAAAATACAGTAAAATCTGTAGCCATCATAGGCAGACTGACTTGTGTGCTTTTTCTAAGTCTGTCATACATCGTCCTTATGCAAAGAAACCCTTTGTCTGCTTTGACACCTTTACCAGTAGTTTACAGGTGGTCTTCTGATAAACAAGATGTACACGGCCACCGGGTTAATGACTCTAGTCCTCTCATTTCATTGTATTACATAATACAGTGTGTTTATAATTTATAGATTTCTAATAGGATATTAAAAAAACGTATCTCAGTGAAGCCAGGAAATTCAAACTCTTACCTCAGGGATAGTTTTCTCAGACGGTCTTTCAATGGCTATCTTCTTCAGCAGCTTCCGTACGGCTCTCTCTTTTTGCTTCCTCTGACTTTCCATATTTTGGTGCCTGACCTGATTCATAATGAACTTGGGGATCTGGATAAGACAGGCACATCACAGAGATATACTCCATTAAAACCAAAAAATAATGGTGGTTAGTGAGTAACTAGTTTAACCACACAAAAATGCCACACATGCACAGCTTTAATGCTAAGATTTTTTTTCTTACAGTCCACAGGAGATTTTGATATCTGATCAGCAGACGGACAATGTTGGCCGTGCTGGTTGCCATGGAGAACTCCTGTTGTTCTGTAACCTTGGACCGAAAGCCTTTAAACATGAAGATGTTGGGCGCCATGACGACAGAGACATTGTTCAGGGTCATTTTATTCTTGGCCTGATTTTTAATGACACGCTGGAAAAACTCCACCAGTGCCTGCAAACACAATTTTTTATTTCACTACAAAAATAATCACGCGTCATAAAGGAATAATATAGGGAACAGAAATGTGATGACTATAAAGCCAAATTTACCTTCAAAGTGTCTCGATTGGCTTCAGGTAGCAAAAGGACGAGCAGGTTTAAAGCCTGTAGCTGCTGCTTCTTTGTGGGGAGATCTGTGAACGCACACAAATATACACAGCATGAGTGTGACACTTTGTTGCCTCACTATGTGTGTATGAAGCACTTGTCGTAAACAGGAAACATACTGTTAACAGCAATAAATGCATTGAGGTACTCCACGGTCAGTAGTGGATGGGGTAGCTCCCTGATAAACAGCTTCAAAAGGCTAGCAGCATCGTGCTGTTTCATCTGTTGCCACGAAAATGTCCCATCATAGAAGGAGGACTCAAGATCCTGGCACAGGAACTGGAGTTGGGACAGACAGAGAGGCTTTATCAACTTCAAGTACAATCAACAACACTATTACTTTCACATTTCAAATAGAGAAAGAGGTGATGTCATGGGAAGGAAAAGCTCAGTTTTAAGCTGCGTTCCCACTGGAAGCGACAGTGAAGAACATTTGGTCAATTCAAGTGACCATGGGCGAAATAACCGATGGTGGCCCAAGGTAAACTTCTCAACTTCCAGGTGAGCGACTGAAGCGCCTACCAGGAAACCAATAACTGACATATGACCTAATAGTAAATATATTACAGGGTTTCTTAGGCAACCAGAACCTGGACTGTCTGCAGGTTCTGAGCTGTCAGCTTCAAAGTGATGAATGATGGGTGAAGTGGTTTTTTTCCCCCCCAGTGTGGATACTGCTTAAGATGAATGACAGTGTGGTTGGAGACTGAGTAGGGAATATATATGCTCTGGAAGTTGATGCTTGATTTTATTATGCTTGGCGTTATTATGAACCTGAGATTTTACATTGTCTCTGTGGGAGGGGTGGTCAGCTAAATACTTGAACTAACCTTGACTCTAGTGGCTACTCCAGGGATCCGAAGAAGGCCCTCTGTGTGTAATCCTTCCTCCTCGATATGACTGATGATCTTATGATGAGAGAAAGAAAATGTCATTTAAAAACACCATTAAAACAAACATAAAGCCAATGAGTTGAGTGTAAATTTTGAGGTTTGGAAATATGCTTAAATACACACACGCAAAAAAACAAACTACGATTACAACAGAGGTTCCCAAAGTGTGGGGCCCCCCCTAGGGGGGGGCCGCCATTGCAGGAGGGGCGCGTATGAAAAGGAAAAGAACGCTTGGACACTGCTAGCATAATGGACAGGTTTTTGACGGGGCTCCACACAAAGCAAAGCAGGAGTATGAAGCATCGCCAAATATGTTTCCAAACCAACTTCCTTCCAAGCCAAAGACTAGAAAATATGGTGAAGCATATCTTCCCTTTGGCTTCACCTGCACAAATGCCAAGGAGGTCTCCCCTGCAGAACTGGTTTTCACTGCGTCTGGAGCATGCACTGGGCTCACCAAATCACGGACAAACAGTATCCCACATTCTTGATTTTTATTTCACATACACTTCTTATAATGACTAACTACTCCTGAAATTTTGCTCTTTATACAGTAAAGTTGCAGTGGGATACAAATAATATCAGGCTGATCCTGCCACGATTTATTCCCCCTGTCCAAATCATGAACAAACAGCATCCCACAGTTGTTTATGTTTTTGAACCCATTTTGCACTTTGGGGCGAACATTGTTCTTGTAAAACAAAGGGGGGCCTAGCAAAAAAAGTTTGGGAACCACTGGATTACAATATGTGAATGTCAGTGCACTCACCTTCTGCAGTATCAATGGCACTTTGGTTCCAGGAACCCGTCTCTGGTCCTGATCCAATAAAGTGGTAAGAGGAACCCCAAACAATCCACTTTCTGCAAACACAAACAAATAGTGAGTAAAACAAAAGCACTGCACCGCACACAAGCACAGATACCATACAGGCACACATACCTTAGCTTCCTGTTTGTATGTGTGTAAATGTATTTATCTGTTGTATCTGACTGTGTAATTTGTGTAATGAGACATTTCTATTTAGGCTGTGGGGGCCATCTTGTGTGTGTGTGTGTGTGTGTGTGTGTGTGTGTGTTTAACCTTTAGTCTTCACTTTCAGGGCCTTGGCTGGCTTGAGGTCTATCCCAGAAGTGTCAAACAGAGCAGTCATCTCCACAAGCACCAGTCTATGCACCTGACAGAACATTACACACAGACACAGATAAACACAATAATGATACTAAACAGTAAGTGAATGTGGAGACGGCTCATCAAACACTTGTCTTGTAGGCATAGATACACAGATCACTGTGTTACATCATTTTACCTTTTTCATATCCAGAGGAGACAGGTCTCCTATTCGCGTCTGACCCGTTTTATCTGGGAGAAGCTTAAAGTTCTAGGGAGGAAAAATAAAGCTAAATTGACTTCTTATTGTATTTACATTCAGTTAGTGTAAAAGTCAATTAACTGCATGATGATAGATACAGAAAAACCCTTTTCTGACATTGTATGATCAGTGGAATTGTTCTGTTATACCAGCTCCAGCCACCAGATGTCACTAAGATTTAGCTCCAACACCATATCTGCTAATTGACAACACCATATATAGGGCAGAAATGCTTATCAACTTCCAACACTGTATATAGATCAAACAAATAAATTCCAGCAAAACTAACTCAAAAACAAATCTGATTATAAGGGTCTGCAATCCAACACAACAACAACTGTGTGCAAATAGTTTTTTCTGTGCTGCCATATCCATCTTTTGCTCTTCCTGGTAATTACTGACCTGCAACAACTTTCAAATAGCTTTGCCATGCTTGCCTGACAAAGTAAATGATCAATGCATCCTCTTTTGACTCTAAAGCGCCAACGCTGTCTATTGCACAAGCACAGACATGTTCAGACAATAAGAAAATAAAAAAACACCATTAAGGAAGTGAATATGCGCATGACCTTTGTGTCCGTGTAAATTCTCAGGAATGCAGCTCACCGGTAGTTTGTCGTCAGGAGAGTTAAGGCTCCGGGTGACCTTAAAGCTTTGGTGGTTGTCCCTGTAACTGAGCGCCTGCTCTGAAAACGCCACGTCAACATTCAGCTCCGTCTCCGTTTCTGTTTAGAGACACACACAATGAAGAAATAAAACTTATGACCACACATGTAGGGTAGTACAGATATGTTTATGATAGCTAAGTGCAAGTGTATACAAAGAGACAACTGGATGTGTTTTATTGGAGTTTAAGAGCGCAGCGTATTAGTCACTGCAGCACTCATAAAAAACCTATTCTCTGCAGCTTTATCTTCTCTGTTGTGGAGAACTTATGCTTATTATACAGTCACACGACTATACTCTGTTACTTCCTCTTGAATGTTCTCATATCACACAGGGACTCGTGTTAGTTCCCAAAAATGTGTGTGTGTGTTGCTAGGCAGATTTTTTTTTCTTTTTGGTGGTGGTGGTGATTTATGACACTGACTCATATTGTAAGCACGTATCTGCATGAGTATGCTGCACATACCGGTTGAAGGGGCACCTTTCTGTCCATTCTCACTTCCTTCTTCGGATTTTTGAGGCTCCCCATCCTGCTACACACAGCACAACACACACACACAGACGTGAACAACACAGCAGTCAACAAGTTTAACAAGTGACAAATTTATAGAAAGCCCTGTTACGCATTATCTTTTCTGTTAATTAGTGGACAAAGTCTGTGTGTGAGTGTGCATGAAATAAATATGAGAGGCTCAAACTGTTCAAACAGTTTGGACTAAAGACAGATTTAAATTTAAACGTATTATTTGTTAAATTTATTTCTGATTATAAATCTTGATCCCTGTATTTCATTTTATTTTTTTAATTTATCAACGATAACTCCAGTCAACTCTTTAACCCATACTGAATTTGCAGTGATGTCATAAAATTTTGGATTTTTTTTAGGGAACTAGCAAGTAAATACTGCGAGACCTGTACTGAAGTGAAACACAAATTTGTGACCACTTCCTTTGTGGTACGTGAAACAACAGAACACTGAAAATGTTTATTTTCATGAACATCGAGTTATTTTTAACTAAAAGGCAAAACCTCATAAATGTCATTGTCAGTTCCCTTATGATTTTTCCAAAGGGCACTGACAATGCTTTGAGGATCTACATAGTCATGCATAGCAGCGTGACTGAGGCATAGGTCTATGCAAGTCAGTCAAAAGTCTGCGACCCTTGTATGTGTCTCTTTGCAACCAAAAATGGTAATCAACAACTCTAAAGTATGACGTCACTTGAAACTTCATAACAAATTCGCTATGAGTGTACTTTGTGTTATGCATGTTGAGTTCTGATCAGTTGTTTATAATTTAATTTGTTGTTTAGGTTGTAAAGTTGGCAGCATTAATCTCTTTTTGTCTTTTGTTGTTGCTGTGTTTTAAAGAACAGTAAAAAGAGTTGGCTTCCACCCTGTCAAAATTGGTTGTTCATCCAGTTTATCTACTTTGGCGCCGACCCCGGTGTATGGTACAACAATCCAAATGTTGAATGTTGCATCGAACATTTAATATCCTCAATAGTTGTCATTTGGGCTGTGTAGCAGAAAGATTAGGAACACTAAACGATTTTCCACCAGCAGGACTGAAGATAAGTTACCAGCAATGATTTAAGCTTGATTTAAGACTGCGCTACCCTGTTAAACTCACAAATTACACTAGTAAGAATTCAGTGTGCTTAGTGTACCACATGGAGAGTGTACTAGCTGAAGTATCTAAATTAAGATACAGTCGTAGCCTAGAAAGTACCCCACTGTAAAACCACATCTTGTTATCCACACTATATTTATTATGCATATGTAAAAGAGTGTACAGCCAAAAGGTGGATCATCACTGTCCAGATGGCAGCAAGGTGTGGTTGGGAGTTGTGTTTTGTTTTGGGCCTCTAAGCGGACACCTCATCTCATCCATATGCTCAGGTGCCAGTGATGATCTGAGGAGTTTCAATTACTCACTTCAGAGCTTCCTGGTCTTGGGCTGTGCACATGCTACACCAGCTTGTGATGTTTCCTCTTAAGATGCTCTTTATATTACCACTACAGCTCACTGGGTTGAGTAAGGCTCCAGGAGCTGGGCTTGTTTCTGGCCTGGACCCTCCCCCTGCTTTCCTCTCTATTCTCTACTGTCTTTGACCAATAAATAATATAAATGCAAACAAAATTATTTAATAAGAAAGAATCATATATATTATACTTACTGCTCTTCTGTACAAGCTAGCAAGAACTTTGCTGTCTTTTGCCAGGCTAAGCTAAATCAACCATTGCTCTAACTTTGTGATCAGGCATTAGAATGGCTACTCACAGCAAGAAAGCACTAGAGTCTCAATGGGGTTTGACCGACTGCAAAATACTGGGTCAATTATATTTACCAGCCAAGTATGACCCCCCCCCTTTTTGCCTTCAAAAACGCTTTAAGTATTTTGTGGCACAGATGCAACAAGGTGTTGGAAATATTCCTCGGAGATTTTGTCCACACTGAAATGATAGCGTCACACGGTTGGTGCAGATTTGTTGATCTATAATGAATCTAGAATCTCCAGTTCAATCACATCCCCCAAAGGTGCTCTGTTGCATTGAGATCTGTTGACTGTGGAGGCAATTTAGGTATAATGAACTCATTCTGTTTAATGAATCAGTTAGAGATGATTTGAGCTTTGCGACATGGCGTGCTACCATGCAATAAGCAGTCATCATGTTTTCCAGGAAAATCCCAGGAGATCAGCAGTTTCTTAAATACTCAGACCAGCACGCCAGGCTCCAACAATCGTGCAGCATTCACAGTCACTGAAATCACCTTTCTTCCCCATTCTGATGCTCAGTTTGAACTTCAGCAGGTTGTCTTGAGCATGTTTACATATCGAAATGCATTGAGTCCCTGACACGTGATTGGCTGATTAGATATCTGTGTTAATGAGCAGTTAAAAAGGTGTACCTTACAATGTGGCTGGTGAGCTGGCAGTTTGTGTCAAGCACAGTGTTGATCTGCTAACCTTATCAGGGTGTCGGAATATATCTCGAACATCAGGAAGTTGTTGCCGGTTACGTCGCCTTAAGGTCTGCTGCACTGATGCCACGCGACGTTCTACGGCTGCCGCCTGAGTCCTGGTGAGCGTGGAAAGGAAAACTGCACTGTCTTCTTCCTGTCAATACATAGATTAAGATCAAACACAAACTTAAATCTATTTGTTGTTTTCACACAATGTTTTACATTAGTCCATCTTTTTTTCTCTCATGTACATGCGTATTTGTATAAGAAGGCTTCAAACGTGACAAAGAATAAATGCTTATTTAAGATCTGACCTGAAAATATGGAACTGATTAACTGTACCTGGACTAACTTCTTATTAATTCAATAAAAGATATATGATTGTTACCTGATCATGATCCACTGTGATTGAATGATCAACAAGCCGCGCTAGACCTGCTTCTGCAAGCCACGCCTCCTCCTGCTCACCCTCTGAAAGAGACAAACAGAATGAGCAATACTGAGAAGGGAAGATGATGGGCAATTCCCTACTTGGTTGCTGAGATGATGCGGCGTTACTTAAACAAATCTACAGGTGCAGGAAAGGGAAAGGAGCGACCACATACACAAATGGCTTACATTTTCTAACAGGAAGAGTGCATTTACGCTAGAGAACAATAGTCTTCACACACTAAAGGCTAAATTTGACTGAAGAAATGCACAGGAAGTGCATTCCTACTGTGCAAGCCAACACAGAGCCAGTATCCACAAGTCTGAGCTGGCCCAGCAGCAGTGTGTGATAAACAGCTGGTACTTATGTCCCACATGAAACTACTTCAAAACGAGGCACTTAATGTGTTTCCAAACTGTTTAAACAGAGATGCGAATGACGGCAAACAAGCAGAAAATGAGTATAAACATCGGGGTCTGAGGGAGACATACAAAGTGTTACATAAAGAGATGAATGAAAAGGCTGAGCTTTCAGTGAGGAATTCCTCTTCCAGTATAGAAACAGACTTTTAGATTAGAATTTGTTTGCGTCTGGACCAACACATATGTCCAAATAAGTCTACGAATTTTGCCTTCATCCTTTAATGTGTATCTCACCTTCAGGAATTTTCTGCAATTCCTCCTCTTGAACTTCTCCCTCTCCCCTCTCTCCTCCGCCGCCCGAGAATGAAATATTCTCCACCTCCTTCCAATAGTCGTCCATCTGCAGCTCGTCCAAAGAGTCCTTCAAAATGAGCAGACGTGCAGAAAAATGAGGTTTTAAGCTCACAGTTTTAGCTTCTCTGCCCCGTTTCAGCGATTAATAATTCATTTCAACGATCTTCCAGATATGATCCACAGAGATAATGAAGTAGACAGGTCTCTCAACTGGTCTCAACAAGTCTAGATGGTGGCAGCAACTGGCTGCGCCAACTGTCTGCTCTCACATAACACACATACCACACACACACACTTTTCATAAAGTGTATAAGAATTAAAGCAAACCCAAGAGCTTGCATACTGTGTCACTCCCAGTGCAACTAAGAGAGGCTCAAAATACTGTACATCTTACCAGAGAGCTGTAAAATACAAAAAAAAAAAAATACTATACAGCGGAATTTTGTAGGAATGAAATGAAGTATTTGCCCCAACAGACTAAAAGTGAACAAAATCTGCTGGCTACCTGAGAGTTGTAGCGCTGACATGCAGGCGATGGTCTCGACCTGGAATTGTGGCTGTGCCTGGGGCTGTGGCTGGAGCCAGTCTTGGGGCTGGATCCAAGCTTGGGGCTGGAGGAATGCTGGATTGCAGAATTTTGACTGGGCAGTGACATTGGCTCCATGCTGCTGGTTTCTGTGCTGCCAGTGGTAGAAGAAGCAGAAGTGCCATATCTGTCTCCTTGTTGTCCATTCTGGCTGTGTTGCAGGGTGTACTGGCCTGTTTTGCGGCTGGAGACACATACAGACGAGAGCAGGGAGAGGTTCGTGAAATAGGTACATAATGGACAAAAGTTAAAATTGAGTCATTGGAGTTCATACACTTAGCTGGATATAGCTGCGTAAGGCATTGCTTTGCTTATTTTGAAATGCCGATTTATTAAGATTTTTATTTTTTGTGTACCATTGAAATATCAGTGTCTGTGATGCAGAGTAGCAAAAGAGGATCCCAATAAACTAACGAAATAATATGGCAAGCCAGCAAAACGTATCATCTTGCTATCATAGTGGTCATGATGTAAGAAGGGGCAACTAGGTTTCTCTTGTAGCTGTGTACTTTGGACTTAGTAGTGACAGATGCCTTCCTCCAGCACTTGTTGGAAACATGCTCTGTAAGTACACAGGTGTGTATGCACTGATATTTCCTGTACCTTTAATGACATGAAAACAGGGCGATACAGTAACTTTGGACACGCTGGTCAAAGGCTCCAACTTAAGTTAAGCTATTAGCAAGGTCGTTTCCTAATCAGTCAGCTAATGATGCCAGCATTTTCTTGGAATAAAAATAGCACATCTCGCAGACCTTGGACTTTCCTTTGTTATACAAACACTGCAAACAAGGTTTATCACAAGGCATATTAGTGTGGCTTAGCCTAGGTTAGTTGAGATGGTGTAAATAGATAATACCTGCTAGAAATATCCTACTGACATATCAAGTACATTACTTTAGGTATACAATTTATCTGAACATATCTTTTCACCTTCCACATACAGAATTTCAATATCAATACTGTGTGTCATTACATCTTCCTGCTCCAGTAATATATGTTTAGTCCTGTGTTTCTCCTAAAAGCCTCTCTCTTATCCTGGTTCTGCTTGAGGTCTCTTCCTCTTAACAAAGGAGTTTTTCCTTCCCATTGTCACCAAGTGCTCGGTCTTAAAAGGGTTGTCTGATTGTGACAGTTTTCCCTCTAATTTTGTGGGGTCTTTACCTTATGATATAAAACACCTTGAGGAGGACTGGTGCTTTATAAATGTTGCAAATAATCTGATGACATCACAATAGATCACTGCAGACAGATCAGAGGTAGACTGACATCAAAATGGGGAAAAATAATATAAATGTGATACTGGCTAGCTGGCCAGTTAACAATTTTGTAATTCACTACAGTAAATGCAACCGATTTAAGATGTTCCAGGACTGCTTACTATGAACTTCTTTAAATTTGACCACAACATTAGCAACTAAAATGGACTTGCAACCAATAAATGTCATGAAAAATATGAGTTTATATTGACGATAACAAAGGTCTAGTTCAGGTCAGTGTACTAAGTTAATACAATTAGTTAATCGGAACAAGAAAGATGAGTTATAAAGATGAGTTACGGTTTATTCTTTTTTTTCCCCCCTGGTACACACAGATATCACAGGCACAGGTGTTCCTCCAGTAAAAGATGTAAAAAAGTAAAACCCAGCGAGTGCCACTCACTTTTTTCCCCCCTTGGAATTTCAGCTCCCATCACACTGACAAGGTCTCTTGTAACATGTGCATTTTTCTGCTGGATTTGAAAGCACACACTAAAACTGAACATTAACAATATAGAAACTATTCATTTTTATGTTTTTTCTTGCTGATTTTAAATGTTGAATGCAACATTTCTTATGTATTTATTCTGCTTGTGCCGACTAATAAAGACACAAAGTTTTCACACCTGCTGTACTATAATTAGTAGCACCTCTGTCACTATATATTGTGTAATTACAACATCCGGGAGAAGAATAAGGGCAAAAAGGGTTAAAACGCTATTACATCAGCTTATTGAAATGTCCCAGAGCATCAGCATGGGTTCTAAACTGTGCCAACAACAGCAGCAAAGCTTTCTTCAATTATAAGATTGATTAAGCATGACAACATTTGTCTCTCTTTCCTTTAAGCAACAAGAGTTATATTGAGCAAGCCACTACACTTGTAGTGCAAGTGAAGCTCCTTAAGGGTCTGTGGTTTCAGTGTCACACATCAATCAAGCTGAAAGGCTGCTTTCAACAATCTTGTCATTCATCCATCTTTTTGCAAATTATCAGTGTCATCTCATTTACCCAAAAATATAGAGCTGTACACCCGTTAGCAGGGCTGTTTAAAACATCGGACACCACGACAATAAAACTGATTGGAACAGGCCCCTCAATTAAAAAACTACAAGTGTGGCTTCTGAGTCCGAACACAGTTATTCCTGTTTCTATTAAAGGGTGCTGTCATGCACCAATATAGACCTAATATTTCAAATGTATGCTTGAGAATCATTATAAAGCTCTCAAATAACAAAACAATGACTTATTAGGTGTTTGTAAGAGATGACATGTTTAGTCGGTATATACAATATGTTTATAAAGCATTAAGTCACTAATAAATGGGACATTAGGTCAATTTCAATACAGTATAACACAGCAAAAATACCAAAACAAAAAATTCCTATATAACTAATATTTAAGTTTATTTTATGTTAGAATGATATAAAATCACAACAACTTCACTTTGACATATGCTAAAGCCAACAAAGAAAAGGAGGGAGAAGAAAATCGTGTAAAGTAAAGTTGCCCTTTGTGCAAATATATGATTTACTTTCAGGTAATGAAGATAAGCAGAACGTCCAAAAAAAATGCAAACACGTGCAAATGTACCAACACACGTACATGAACTCTGCACATATTCACACACTCATATACACAGGTGTTCAAAAGCAAAAGATAAGCACTGATAACTTTTAACTAAAAACTGTTTTTTTCTACAAATCTCCAATGAAATGGAGGAAGTGAAAATCAGTTAGTCCCAAGGACTAAATGGGATTTCAGACAGAGCGGCACTGAGCTGATGCTCTTTATTAATTAATTTGGAATTATCACCCCAGTATTACCCTGAGGGTTCGTGCTGAGCTACGGCCACATACCACAGCAGACTTCCTGCAACACCGAGTACAACAAAGCCATAAAAACACAAGGATTTAGCTGGAAGTTCTGTGCGATACCACCGACTTCTCTTTATACTTCATCTGTGGTTTTAATTTAAAAAATAAATAAATAATAATAATAATAATCATCTCCCAGTTCATGTCCATGTTGCCTTTAAAAGTTCAGGAAGTTTGATGCTTTCATTTGTGAGGAAAGACATCAGTGTTTTCTGATATACCTCAGAAGATGCGTTTACCCTGAAAGCAGGCAGAGCTATGAGCTCACCACATGAGTTAATCGTTTACATGTGTTGATTCAGAGCTTCAGGATGAACAGTTTGACTAACTCATAAATCAGAGATGACCAAACAAACACACACACCAAAACGTGCACATTACTTTATCGGTGTTCAAATTCATAAAAGGCGTAAAGCAGCATTTGTTTTTTCTTTACAGTACATTAGATTTACAATGGAAAACATGTATGATTATGCATCAAAGTGTCTAGCAATTAGCTAATTTTAGTATTGAAAATAACATCGACTAGTTGGATTGCTGACTGTTTTTGTAAAGACTAAAAAGTAGAAACAAGTACTGAATGAGTTATATGCAGTAAGATTTAAAATTCTGGAGACCTGTGGGAAACTGACTTCCAGTGTAGTCAGTGGATATCCAGGCCAACATTTTCATTTCTGTCCAGGGGTCAGTGTCTGAAACGTGATTGTTCGATAGCATTGTGACTAAAAGTGGACGACAAACAGAAACCAGAGAGTTATCTGTACCAAAGGTCTTATTACCTACAGACTCTCCTAACCTGTTTATAGGGATTTTATGATCCCCGGTCAATTTTCCATCAAACCCAGCTGAACTTTGCATTTATTAAACTCTGTGACTTCCCAGTTTCATAGGGTTTCAGAATAAACTGGTTCCTCTGGAGCTGCCAGTTTTGTTTTAAGCACTTTTGTGTTTGTTCGAAACACTTTTGATAATTGAGAAGTTAGCGTTGCTGTGGTAGATTTCTCAGTTCCTGTGGAAATGTGGCAAACGTCATGTTTGCTGAACATTGGCAAGGTTAAAGTGACACTGTGAGTATCATGCCAAGCTGGTTATCATTTAGGCATTTGCCTGCATTTTAATAATTGTATCTGACACTCAAACTCAGAATCTGACAAAAATGAACTTCAGATCGTCAGCGATCTAACTGGGTAAGACACTCCTGCCACATTTTTCATTTCAATACAATCATGTCATTCATGGAAATGTATTTACGACCTTGTTAAAAATTAACCTAAGGTTGTTGATCACTATGTAACAATCAGGTTAAACCCAAAGTTCAGGTCTGCCTCCTGTTTGTGTCTTCCTACAGTGTTAAAGTCAAGGTCGCAAAGCACACACCAAATTAATGCTAAGAAATTTGTTTAAGGCTTTGCATACAACATCACTTTGCTTGCTTATGCACACACACACACACACACACACACAGTCCGAGAGACTCAGCAGCGTGCCCTCAGCTGCCCTTGCGAGCAAAACAAACACATTCTCATTTTGGCACACGTACAGTACATATACATATTATCTTTGAAGTATATAGAGTGCTGCAATGGTGTGTATAATTGTTCTCTGTACCTTTTTCCACACCTTTTATCAGCTGCTTAGAGCTGCCGACAAAGACAGATTGCGCAAGGCCGTGTGTGCGCGCGTGGACTGAAAACAGCCTATAAAAATCAATCCCATGCTGTGAGCTGCAAACAGGAATGAAAGAAAACAGTGGCACACACAAAGAGCCAGTTCAGCACACATGAGGTGAACATGAGTCAAGATCTGAGGAAGCCAATTTCCCACATGACCAGCGTGACTTTATGAATCACTCCAGTGGCACAAAACATGATTTGGTGGAGTAAACGTAGCTTTAAATGAATCAAAGCAGATGTTATATTCGCAATTTCTAACAATTTATTAAAATTCTATCTGATCTATTCAAGAAGTAACAGCTATTATTATGTTAAAGACACACGATCATATTAAATATGGAGTAAGTTACAGCCTCGGCCTGCAGCATTAAGATGAAGCAAATATTTTAAAGCATTTGTAAAACAATCTTCTACTCTTACTATAAAACACCAAATCTCTACATGTTTGCCCACCAACTCCTTCCTATACGATCTCGAGTTCAGTGACCAAACTTGGCACACAAGTACATCTTAGGTCCTTGAAGGTTCTTATCTATCGCATATATTATGACATCACCACATTGCATAGCAACAACATACCAATAGGCTAAAATGACCCTTTTATTTTTACTATGCAAGTACCTCTAACACCTTAAAAAGCATTGTATTATATTAATTTGATGATAAAATCTAACTTATATCTACAAAACTTTAATATTATGATATATATGCAATCATGTTGCCAGGCAACCACTTAAAAGTGGACAAAAATCACTGACTGAACAATACTGTAGCATGTACTTGTACTTTGACTTGAGCAGCCATTTTTCTTTTGCACTTTATTTTTACCCATGTTTGGTGTCAGATACAAGGCTTGTTTTCACACAGCTGCATTCCTGCATCTATTGGGATTGACTTTTGACATATTGGGAAATGTTTATTCACTTTCTTGCTGATAGTGAGATCAAAAAGACAACACGCTCGTGTCTGTACATGCTGTAAAGAGAAGCTACAGGCAGATTTATCCCAAATTAAAACGTCTGGCTTGCTTGTAAAATAATTAATCATATTTCAATTTTATTTGTTTAATAGGATAAAAAACACCTATATGTGGCTTTTGCTTTGAATGTGAAGATATCCCTTTATAAACAACCTAAAAAAAATATTGTCCATAATGTACGACATAAGATTTTAAAGGAGCGCTTGTTTCAAAACTGACTTTGGAAGGGGAAGACAATCAAACTTATTTTTAAGGCTTCAAAACACAAAGTGAACAATGGGCAGCTGAGGAAAAGGGAAGAGGATGACAAGTGTTTGTGTGTCTGTCCGTGTGTGCACGTGGGTGTGGTATTTCCATTTAGACCAACAGATGCCAGCTGCTCTTTCTGAAGACAGAGCCTAGCTCTGTTTCCCCGTCTTACACAGTTGCTGGTGTCAGCAATGACCCACTGGTTGAACAAATCATCTTCTTGTAGTTCTAATGAATCGACAATATATGACCTATCCATGTCTGTTATAGTATTCCTGATTACTAACTCCTTTTCCATGTGTTTTTCTGTAGTATTCAGTTTTAGCTGCATCTCCTTAATCCTCAGCTCTTCTGTTTGTAATTTGTTTATCCTTACAGGCGCCAGATTTGATCTGACCGATATGTGTTATACAGAACACAGCTGTGTGTTTGCACCCTCTGCGTTGTTGTAATTCATTTTGGCCCGATGCCTTGTAACCTTTCATTTATTTCACTTCCTGTTGTAGTGCTCTGTTGTAGAGCTAAACTGTCTGTTTTGTCACGCTAAACTTTGGGAAGTAGTGTTTTATACCAAGTCAAATGAAGCCAAAAGGTGAAGTGCCAAAAATTCCAGTTTCTCAAAATGCTGCCAGGCTCCAAGAGCGAGTCAGTCCCCACAGACCCCCATAATTCCTGAGATTCTGAGAACTGTACAAAGGATTGAAGCTTTTTAAGTCACTGAATCTGGAACTGGTGCTGTTGATCGAAGGGTCTGTCCTGTCCAAAAAGACTCATTGTCAGTGCTCATTGTCTGGGCACTAATAGCTAGGTACATCTATAGATGTACCTAGCTAATGCTAGCTAGCATTAGCTGCTAAATTAACATCCAGACTCTCATTCATGTATGGTTTATAAAAAGAAAAACAAAGAAAAGAAGAAAAGAATGATGCATTAGCCCCTATGCTAAGGCCACTGCTTCAAGAGTAGTCCAAAAATAATAATGACATCACTTTGGTTACAACCCTCTTTTATATACAGTCCATAGTTTATATATGGCAATGGAAAATGTGATATAATAGTGTAAAGTTTCCTTGCTTAGAGGGCCTGAATGTAACAAATAAAGACATCAAATGCGAGACTTGACACATTATGTCTCTCTGGCATTTCCTGATGAGGGGAAACAATGACTACAAAACTAAGCCTCCGCACGTCAACCTAGACAGGATACACATACTCTGCTTGGGAGGTGAGACAAAGGCAGCCTGTAATGTGATGCTGCTTTTCTTTTTTCTTCTAGCTACCTGGACAAGCCATCTGGAACACGCACAGAGATACACACCTACGCACAGGTGTGCGTGTTTGAATCCCAGCTGGGGCTGTTTACTTTTTCCAGCCCACAGTTGGTGACGGCAGGTGTTTGCTGATGTAAATGAGCAGACTCCATATCCAGCTCAGCCTGTATGAATCAGCAAGATCCGTTATAAATAAAAGAGTAGCTATACAGTTGTTTCCGTAACACCTTAGTTCTCATTCATCGCTGCCCCAGCGACAGCACCTCTTGAATTACTGAGTCTCTTCCTCATTGTACAAGCGGACATGAAGGTCGTCAAACCATTAAATAAAACAATAAGCCAGAAAGTTAAGCTATGAAATCCAGACAAGGCATGACTACATTCTGCTGCATGAAGAGAACATCAAAACACCAAATCAGATGTTGTTTTTCAGGTGGAGACTGATCACATCGAGTACTAGATTTGAAAAATCTGTGTAGGAAACAGTGACTACTGCCCTGGAGGTTTGTGGCAGCCCAACATGTAATTTATCAATCATACATTTTACTAACCACATGACATCACAGACAATTATCATTCTGGCCTTATATTTCCACTGTTGCATGGCTCCATAGTGTTTTTTTGCCTAACAAGAGAGAGGTTACTTTTGGGATTGCCTCAGGAAGGGCATCCGGCATATATAAAAAAAGAAAAATCTGCCAAGTCAAACATGTATGGTTGCTCCCATGTGAATAAGAAAGCAGTTAAAAGTAGTTTCTGTATACTTTGTTACAGTTAAATTATGTCTTCAGACACTTCCGAATTATCCTGGTTTTAAACTAAAAACCAAACGCTTTAAAGTGCAGCAACACAGGCCAAGTATAGAATAACTCTACACCCAGCTCTATATTTTAAGTGTCAGGGATTTTCTGTTTTGAATCACAGAAAACTGACTGTCCCATATAGATTATTTGTTTTAAGACATCCTTACAGCTGTTATTTTCATAATAGAACAATCTGTGTAATATAACATGATTTTTTTTCTGTTTAAGCTGATGGAAACTAGTGAACAGCCCAGAAGTGTGTCACCAACCACACTGACCAGGGGAATGGGATATATGAACTACGAGCTAATTTAATACTTCTGCATTTGAGTCTGTTCACTGCTTATAAAACTTGCACTTCGCAGGGGAAGACTTTTCGTAAAGCTACAGTGCTAAGGAAGAACCGTGGATTAGGTGTGAAATCTTGGCCAGCGGAACAAAACCAAGGTGAAACTTGTTATCTGCTGATTAGGAAAAAGCATAACCAAAGGCCAAGGGCGGAGTTAGGCCAGAGGGAACAATAAGAAATGTGGACTGCCTGCAAGCGCAGTACACCGGGACACTGCTGAGTTCAAGTTAACGCAGTTAACACTCCTTCCACAGCTGAAGTTCAAAAAAGAAAATGAGGAAAAAATAGCATTATCAACGTGACCTTTGCTCTCTTTCACACACACTTCTTTTAATGGTCTGTAAGGACGGCATTACAGCTGCACACACTCCCACCTGTGTACGGTGTGCTCGGCGTCCGGTACTGGCGGACAGCTGGACTCACACGGTCCAGTTTGCGGCAACAGTTCCGCGTTGCTGTGGTAACCCGTTAAAACCACTCCCTGTGACTCCATCTGCTGCCGGCTCATGTTTCTCCCGCTTTTCGTCTTTCTTCTATTTTACACACGGCTATGACATCCGATCGCTAATCGATAGATAATCACTTTATCCGTGTATTCCTTCCATCTGTGTGCGGATTTGTTGCCGACTCATTCTCACATTTTACTCTCCTCCTCCTGGTTCTCCTCCTCCTCGTCCTCTCGGCTCCGTGTTATCGTCTTTCTCTACAACTTGTCGGTGTGTTTTCTGAGAGGCAGCGCAGGACAGGGGCTGGATTACACTCACAGACCAGCTCCGGGATTGGTCCAAACCCCGCAGGGCAAAGTTTCCGATGTGACAGCGCACCCAGCTGCTCTAACAGGGTACTGAAAGCTTCCTGTACAAATAAGCTCAAGGGGGTTTTCGAGACTCCTCCATATATCTTCCCAGTGAACACACTTTTCTCCTTAGATTTGAATTATCATCTATCATTTATATATAGACACACACGTATGTGTATTAACAGCTTGTGGCACCATTTTTAAAAAGTTGTAAAGCAGGACAATTAAAACCATGTTTCCTACATTTTATAAAGATGGTAACTTTACATGCATTTCATGTAATGTCAACATGGTTCAGTCTAATCTGGCTCCACATTGTGTCTTTTGTCTTCCTTTCCTCACCCTCAACCCCTGGCGCCAGATAGCTGACCCTATCTGAGCATGGTTCTGCTGAAGGTTTCTTCCTGTTAAAAGGGAGTTTTTCCTTCCCACTGTTTCCAAACACTTGCACATAGGGGGTCATCTGATTGCTGGTGTTTTTTTGTTTAGATTATTGTAGCTGTATTACTTCACCTTACAATATAAAGCCCCTTGAGGCGACTGCTGTTGTGGTTTGGCTGTATATGAATAAAACTGAATTGAACTGAATGATCTACAACCCGTACAGCTAGCGGGACTTAAATGTATGTTATTTGCTCTACTATTTACAACTTAGATTAGGTAGAAGTCAATGCTCAGTGTTTTTCCACTCTGGATTGATAATGAGCAAAATAAAACTTCCTGCTAGTTTCAGCCATACAGCTTAAGGGTTCTTTATTGTCATCTTACAGTTTTGCAGCTGTTGTTTTAAAATACAGCCTAGGGTTCATGTTCGTGGGCAGTTGCTTTGGCTTTGAAATGAAGTAGTGTTTCTAATATGCAGCTTTGCAAATACTTGAGGGTGTTCACACACTGACCTGAGCCTGCATTATATTAATATCCTGCAAGTTTATACTTGCACCCCCAGGAAAATTGCTTGGATCATTTTTGGATAACATAATATGTGAATAGCTTTTAATATGTGAATAACTAAAAAAGTTACTTGTCACATTACTGTTCAATATGCACAACTACAATATAAAAGGTAAACTGACTACTTTTTTTCTGTGTATGCTGTTATATATGCAGTGTATACTACATGCTTATAACTGTATCATATTTCAAAGGCCCAGAGTCAGTCAGAGCTGATCACAGCACAGGCACAGCAGGTAAACTACACATTTGATCCTAAATTTTGAGCACTTACAGGTAACACACATCACATAGGTCGCATGCTATGTTTAAAAATAAAAAGGGTTACATACCCATATGCACACACCGGTGTACAAACACAAAAACCTTACTAATTCCTTACCTGAGCTGGAGGTAGTATGGGAATCTGGAGGCCATTGTTTTGTTGCCTGATTGAATTCAGTAAAGCTTTGTTTCACAAAGCACAACCTACTGTACTCACCATGTGGTGGGAGTTGATAGTAAAACTGACCCACCCACACAGTGAAAATTGGATTAGCCAGAGAAGTAAATTAGATTTTTGTGCACCTCCCCACCTCTGAGGTCATGCCACCACTCAACTCAGTCTCTCCATGACTTCAGTTTTATTCATCATTCACTTACTTCCTGCTTTGTTTCTTCCCAGTATCCCTCACGCTACCTCCACTTTGAGATCACTTTCATTTGGGCCTAGAGTACTGACGGCCAAAGGTGGTACAAAGGGCATCTATAACAGTAAATCTTTCAAATAAGTTTTGAAAAATGAGATAAAATTGGTAATTTTGTAATTTTTTACACTCCTAATAGCTCAAATAGTCCAATATCATCACATCTTAAGTTTGCACAAGTTCGGCTGCTTGTGGCAGTTTGGTTTGTTACAAACATTGCTCAGTTATGACCCTGGTACCTGCTACACTCCAGCAGTAGTATCAGAAAGGGCACCCCCTGCTGTCACTGGAGATCCTTTCTCAGGTAATTAGGTCAAGTGAAGCTCACAATTAAGCGCAAACTCTTAATGTAGCTCATCTCCCCACTCCTGTAAGCCCCCTACCCCATCTGCTTCAGTAAGAGGAAATGAATCCTGTCTGGACTGCCAGGATGAAAAAAAACAAAAAAACAAACAAGCCAAACAGCCGTTTTAATATTAGAATTACATCCATAATATCTGCCTACAACAGATTAGGTTGTGAGCTAATAAACTGAAGATGAAATTCAAGATGAGAAAACCTTAGTTTCCAGTTAGTCAACAAAGACAAACTCTTCTAGAAGTGAACATTGTATTTTTTATTATCATCATCTCAAGATCCCAAGCAAATGCTTAATACTCCAGCAAACATGCAAGGAATATGTACAGCAGGAGTCCAAAGGAGAGAAAGGGTACTAATGAGAAACATTATTTAACAAAATATCAAAACAACACTTAATTTGAGATAATTTTGAAAGAATTGAAACAATGATTACAACCCAACTCCCTTCATAAGTAGAAAACAAATTATAAAAGGAAAACATGGTGAATCTTGAAATCTGCAACAACAAACAGTGCAATACCTGAGTCAAAGACGATTTGTCTGTGCAAATGGCAAAGACTCATGAGAGCTGTAGTTTGTATCAGATCATACAGTTAATGTTTGGTTAAATGATGAGATCCAGATCAGTAGAAGGAAACTAACCAACAAGATTTTACTTTGAAACACAGTCTAATATTTTTCATGGCTTCATTAAAAGTTATTATACAGAGTGTATTTATTATAATTTATTTGTGACGACGGGTGTAGCAGGTTTAAGGGAAAAGGACAGTTACTGGCACATCACACAGAAGTCATTTTAAAATGTTAACCCTCCCATGGAGATGAGATTAAAATATATGAAAACCAGTCAGAATGAATGAACAGGATTTCTCACCTCCTCCTCCTGCTGCTGGTCCTCACATTTTCACTGAGCCCTTCAGCTCTCTAAACATCTTTGAGTACAAGTCTTTCTCTTTGTCCAGGCTGTCTTTATAGCACCTGGGACAAGAAAATGACACGTGAATATCTTCCGAGTGGTTTCACAAATGTTACAAAAGACAGTTATGATCCACTATGAGGAACACCTTGCTTGTACTGGGCTGTACCTCTTTTTGCCTTGTGTGAGCTTTGTGACATGGTATGATATCCTGTGGGAAGTTGTGGATTCAGATATGCTCTTCTGCACACATTGGCTGAGTAACAACTGGTTATTCGAGTTACTGTCGTCTTTTTAGCAGCTTGTAGCAGTCTGGCCAATGAGGCAGAAAACCACTGCTTACTGTTCATTTTCCCTTTTTTGGATCATTTCCTTTTAAACCCCAGAGATGGCTGTGTGGGAAAATTCCAGTAACTCAGCAGTTCCCAAAATACTCAGATCAGCCTGTCTGGCACCAACAATCATGGCACGTTCAGTCACCTAAATCACCTTTCTTCCCCATTCTGATGCACAGTTTAAAGTTTAGCAGGTAGTCTTGACTATGTATAATCCAGTTTCTGCCATGTGATTGACTGATTAGACGTTTGATAGACCTTAACGAGCTGTTGAAGCAGTTACACAGTGCACCTAAAAAGTGGTGGGTGAGTGGAGGCATTAATATAAAATTAATGTAATAGTCACGGTTGTGTGGACAGACAGAGGGCTCTAGGTCAGGTAGCTGTTACAGTTTCAGCGCACTGCTGTGCATACTGCTGCACACAGGCCAGGAGAAACAGCTGAAGCAGCATTTATTCTAAAGTCATTAAAATCATCTTACATGGTCACTTTCCTCAGAAGGTTGTTGATGTCACTGTCAAAGGGCTTCTGTGCTTGAGCAGATGTGAGGCAACACTGAGCACTCGCATACTCATGCAGCTCCAGGTAAGCCTAAAAGAAATGCGATTAGTGTATCAAACTGCATCTTTAACTAAGTTAATATGTTTTGGGAGATTTGAAACACGAAAGCGTGAATAAAAATGATTTTGTTTCCTGTTTTTCCTGTGTCATCAACCCCCTTTTTTGTTTGTTTTTTTAAACCCCCCAGAGATAGTGAGGATTATTTATCTGACAGTCTGGAAGACAAACAAAAGCCCCGTCCTACCTGTCCGCAGCGGAAGAGAGCCTTTGTGTTGGCAGAGTCTATCTCCAAGGCTTTGTTCCCATATTTCAGGGCTTTGTGCGGTCTTTCCAGGCGGAGCTCAGCGAGAGAAATATTCAGGTAGAGAGGAAGCAGAGCCGTCTTGATCCTCTCCTTCTCTAAATCACTCTGTGTTTCCCTGTTTCCCAGCAGCGTCATAGCCTGCAGGCAAAGCAGAGAAATATAATAAAAAAACACTTTCACCAAGAACAACTTGGCATGATATTAGCCATCGCAGTAAAACGTAATTAAAAATAAAAACAATTAACATACTTCAAAATGTACCTGTTTATAGCGATCTTTGGCATTGTAATATCGGTTCTGGTTGAAGAAACGGTTGCCAAAGCTCCGCAGTGTGTTGACAACTTCAAGAAGTGCGGACATAGGAACGGTGTTCTGCTGCTCCTGAGGAGGAGAACAGAAATCAAAGACCGTTTCTGATCTGTGTTATAAAAGCAAAAAAGTAGAGGCTTTTAAGTATGTGTGGTAAAGATGCAGATCTGTCTGAGGTTGGTAGTACTAAACAGAGCACCTGCAGCCTCCCTACCAGACTCATTGCAATAAAGTCATCCACTTGTCCTGAGTCAAGGTAGTCGAGGATCTGAACCTCATACAGAACCACAGCTGCTGCGGGGATAAATGGAGGGCATCCCATTTCCCCGTAAGCATACTGAGGCTGGAGGAGGAACCGAGAGAACTCTCCTTTCTTCATGGTCAACAGACCCAGCTCCAGCCCGGCCAGTGTCACATCTGTTTGAAGAATGACTTTTAAAACTGGTATATTTCAGGCAGGAAAACAAAAAACTCACAGTTCAGCCATTGTAGAGCGTTTCTCACCTCTCCCCAACTTCATCATCCGAGGGTATTTGAGGTGAGTGGTGGTTTCAAAAGGCTGATCAGAATATTCCAGGAATCCTGAGTAATGGACTGTGTGGAAGTAAAACCAGACCATCAGTGATGTAGCAGCTCAACCAGCTCACACAATTCACAGGTTATTGCCCATAAAATGGCAAACGTGACCTTCAGGGGACAACTGGGTGCAGGGTTCATAACAATCTGAACAACACTCTACAAGAAGTAGAGATTTTTGTGAATTGTGGCTAGACAAACAAAATCCTGACCTCACGTATATGATAATTTACAACTGTAAGAGGCTTTAACAAGAAATGTGTACTCATACATACTCAGTACTGAAGCGTTTTCGGGGACAGGCGGGCCCTCTCCTGGCTGGACCACCTCCTTCAGGATTCCTCCATCTCCTATGATGTCATTCATCCGTGGACGTAGCTGCTCAAAAGGACTCTACGATGGAAAGAAGATTAAATGACACTTGGCAAACACACATTTTATACTCAAACACCGACCGCTGCATTCTTATGTGTGACACAAAGTTGGTATAGATTTGCTACTGAAATGTATGTGTACTTCAAGGACCAAAAATGTTCATAGTGTGAGTGTAAAAATGTTTTTGAGCCAAGTGTGATTTCATATGGAATGATTCATGACCTTCACATAACAGAATTGTGCAAATGTCTATAGCACCCTTCATTTCGTTATATTTTGTTTACAAGGAGCAAGAATTTCTCATCATTTTTTAAGTGGTTCCCCAGACTTTATGGAGGTCTTCAAAGGTTTTCTTTGCTGCTCTATTATTTTACACATTTTAGTCCAGTCCTTGTACCTAACTATTTTCAAAGTTATTATTTGTTTGTTTGTTTAGCCACTTAAAACTGACCAATTAATCATTCAAGCATAAAAAAATCCCCTAACTCAAGGCATGAAAGTGTTGGGTATACACATAACAAACAACTTAACAAAGAACTGATTTTAAAATTGTATCTTTATCTTTGTTACGAGCAGCTAATCACAAGAACACGGCACGGCATAGTTGTTTTCTTTAGTTGGAAAAAAAACAAAAAACAACAAAAATATCCCTGTGTCCTCAAAAAAAGAAAAGTGAACAAATAGAGGAAAATAGTGGTAGACCAGGTAAGGGTCACAAAGGGCTGTGTACACGTACACGTACACACACACACACACACACACACACACACAGTAAAATAAATACCAATATTAAATGGCATAATAGGCAGCAAATAATGACACAATAAAATAGGCTGGTAGTTAAAAAATAATAATAAATAAAATTCTTACAAAAAAAATAAATCTTACTGCTTTTTAGCACACAGCGACAGCGAAAAAACAAAGCGTAGCTGTAGTAGGAGACAAGGCTCCGTCCCATCTAGCTTTTTCTAGCACAATATTGTGCCTGTAAACAAAGACAGTGAGGAGCAGTGTATTTTAAGCCGTTACACACCTGAAATGAAAATCAGTGACATGGTTTTATGGTCTTAGAGATTAATCCCAGTCTGACATTGTCGGTTCAAATTGGTAGGTATGTACAAAGAAATGTCAGGAAGGAAGGAGGTAGAACAGTGAGGCTCTGGGATGTTTCATAGATGACGATCTGATTGTGATACCTCATACAATAGTAGTTAGAAAAACCTTTATTTTTCATTTGGCAATGATCCCAAACACCCCAAAACACCCACAGCCATGGACTGGCCTCCCCAGAGCTCACAGCTCAACTTTACTGAAACAGTGTGTATCTTGATAGAGAATAGAACAAACAGCAGCCAACATCCAAAGAAGAGCTTTGACCATCCTCCAAGAAGCCTGGAGAACAATTTCTGAAGACTACTTAAAGAAATGAATAGAAAGCTTGGTTGTGTTGTTGAAAAAACGTGGTCTTACCAAATACTCACTCGTTACAAGCGTGCAAACTCTGTTTTTTGCACGTTTCAATAAATTGCTGCAACTTTTACTAGCAAAATATGAAGAAAATTTAATAAAACCCTTTGCACAGCTATGTATGTGAGGTATTTAGAGTAAATACTGTTGACACTAATCAGAATTCTCTTGCATGTAAAATCATTGTGTTGAACTGGCAGTGAAGTACATAACCAGCTGACACTTGAGGCTAACGGTGAACTGTACCTAATTTTACCAAGCTAGTTGTGTCATTTCAAACCTGGGCACTATTTAAAAATAATAGCCTACATAAAGAATATATGTTTTTTCTAGTCTAGCTGTAATATTATATTATAGTGGTTATATTTTTTAGCAAAAATTCAAACTTTGCTAGCATTTGGTCAGTTAGCTGAGTTAGCAACTTTCAGGCTTGCTGACACGTTTACTTACCGGAGACCTCGTTTCGAGCGGCTCCTCGTCGTTTATTAGCCTCCGCAAACTCGATATTAACCCGTTCCTTGACATTTACTCGGTAGTATGAGTTAAAACTGTTGTAAACAGCGCTGTTACACAGATAACTCTGTAAAGCCAGTTCTCTAGTTTGTTCTGGCGCTCAGGCTTGGGTTAATTACACCACGTGACCTTCACGAGCGGCCCAAACTGAGCGCAGAAGATGGGTCCAGGAAACGCGTCTGTGCAATTTGTCTGCACATTTAGGTGAGCCAATGCCAACTATACACGGGGCTGGTATTACCAATCCCAATACTGAAACTTTTAGCCTATAAATTCAGTTTATTTGGGAAGAGCACTGTATCATCATCAGTCTGCAAATTCCGCCCTTAACGAGTCTTTTGAACTATTGACTATTTTGAAACTGGGGTCTGTGTTGTTTTAACAGACAGAAATCGTCATCCTACTTTAACTGCCCGTTGATATATATATAAAAAAGACAGACTACAAATAGAGACACACAGATAAAAAAAAAAGAAACAATAAAAATGTCCTTGTTCATAAAACTTTTAATTCAAATTCCAAACAGATTTTAAATATTGTAAATATAACAAACATTAAAGTTATTTTTGTGTAGATGTGCACTGAGTTTATTTAGACAAAACTGTGTGGCCACAGTTGAGCAACAAATTATATGTGAATATATGTAACAAATTCTGAAGCTTACACTAACATAAGAAATAATGATAATTAAAAAAAAAGACAAAAACTATCTATGCACACATATCAGTCAATAGATTACAGGTAGTATATAATTCACAGTTTTTTCCAACTGTAACATCTGTTGCTTTAAGCTTATGTTTAAAGTTTTAAGTGTGTAAACAAATAATACAAAACTGAAATATAATAAACTGTACAGAAAAGGTAAAAAAAAAAAAAAAGCTGTTAAATTGACAAAAGTAGGCCATTTGTACAAAGTGGGATCAGACTATTACTTGAACTGAACTAAGCTGGTAAGGAAACAAAGTCAGTCTTGTGGTTCTCTTTAGAATATGTACAGTATAAATAACTTTATTGACATACTTTAGTTGCTAATACCAGTAGTAACACTGTCTGCAGTGAAATGCTTCATTTTCATCAAAAATTCTGCAGTTCAGCCGGATAGACAAAGTTGCTTCTGAAAAATTTGTAGGCCATTAGCTGTCCTCCAAATATCATCATCACCAGGCCTGTACCTGTGGAGAGAAGAGTTAAATGACTGCAAGAGCAGCTGAATCTGCAGGCATGATGTAAGTGAGCTATAGTATGTCTAGATAGAAGAAATGTAATATCTTGAAATAGATTGGAAGCTTGAAAAACAAAGTGGATATTTTTTTGTCTTCTGCAAATGAGATTGGAGTCAGACAGAGGCACGGACAGAACAATGAAGGAGTACAAATCTTACCCAGAGCCATCCACCAGTGCTCAGCTGAAGGGAAGTCTGACATGACTGCAAAACACACCAGAATACAATTTAAATTTTGTGACAACAATTACTATCAAACTAATGAGTACTGACTGTGACCTCGGGGAAAAAGATAAATATGCAAGCTTTATGCTTGGATAAACTGATTCCAGTTTAGCGGTGAACATTCAAATGAAATAGTGTCCGTGGGTTTATACGCTGAGCTGCAGCCTCTATATCCAGTTACATAACCAGGCCTCCAATCCTATCAGCTGTTCCGCTCAATTGATCCACTTTGTGTTTCTGCGTGCGTGTGTGTGTGTGTGTGTATATACCTGCTACAGTCATTGCAATGTGGAGAAGTGTGACAGTTATGGCATAGTCCCAAACCCACTCCTCCACAATCCAGGCAAACACCAGTCCTCCCAAAATATAGGTCACTTCTGTGGAAATTACTCCGACTGCAGGAAGAAAGCAAAAAAGTGGCACATCACCTTACAGAGCTGCTTTTGCTTTAACAATAAACTGCTATGTCCAGTCACATGCGACTGTGAAAATGCTGAGCCACTATAAAATGACATTTTCAGACAGCACTCCTGATACTGAGCAGGAGCCCTTCAATCTTTTGTTCAGGTCAGAAGATTCCAGAAACAACAACCAATGAAAATCAGAGGCCTGACAGGATGAAGCTGGAGCCAGGGCTGCAGCGCAGTGACACCAGGGATGTCCGGAGAGGCATGAGGATGATCGCTGGCTGCAGGCCCAGCAGTCAAATGCTAGATGGGGACATCAAGAGGGCCAACAGGCTTAAATGTTTATTTGGAAGATTTGGCACACCGCCTTGCATTAACTAGCAATGCTGCCACCACCTCCGGAGACATGTCTGGAGAAGGTCCCTGTTCCGATACCACGAGGGCCCATCCCAATGCCAGCAACTCAGCGATTGCAGTCTGGTAGCCTCTTAGTTCACACATCATGAAGGCTAACTGCTTGCAAACACACACACACACATACATACCAGGGTACACTATCAGATTCATATTCTCTGATTTCTCCAACACCTTTAAAAAAGATGACTCCTATGTAGGTTACTGTAGTGGTGTCCTGGATCATAAATTACTTTACCAGATTTTATGAGTAATTCCCATTTTTGAGCAGGACTGGAACAACACAGTACACCGCGACCTGTTTACTTTCCTCTTTGAGCTGCAAGCTTGAGACTTAAAGTTCACAGCAGTCTTTTCTTGGATTAATGAGAAATAAATCATCTTATTTGAAGCTGACCTTTCTCTCCTAAGTAAGCCCATTTAGGAAAAATAACCTTGGTTATTTGGAGAATAATAAGAGAAACACGAGGAGTTCTTTCACTGTGTTCATGGGTCAAGTTTCATCCTTAACAACCTAAATATGCAAAAAGGACATGAGAGAAAAAAGGGTTGCATTATTCTGATTTCAGAATTTTCCTGCTTTACTATCTTGAGCTTCAATCCACCATCTGCCCGGAGTCTTTCTGTGTGGAGTTTGCATGTTCACCCAGTGTCTGCGTGGGTTCTCTCTGGGTACTCTCACTTTGTCCAACAGTCCAAAGTTTGTTGACAACATGACAGAGTCTATAGAACAATGTAGGTGAGAACTGTGGACTAGAAAGTCCAAATTCAATACTTCTGAAAGTTGCAGAGATTATACAAGAAAGAGAGATTATAGAAATGTAAAAAAAATAATTTTCAACAGATAGTGATGACATTGATATGACTATACTGAAGAAAGTAATTCATGAAATTATGTGTCCAATTACATATATATGTGATTTTCACTCAGAACAACTAGATCAACATCTATGGTAATGATGGAGTTAGTGTAAAATATTACCGAACATATACATAATAAAAAAATATGCAGTGGGGATATTTATTGACCTGTAAGAGGCTTTTGATACAATTGACAATAAAATATTGTTACAAAAAATGGAAAGATATGATGTGAGAGGGGCCAAAAACAGCTGGTTAAAAAGTTATCTTGATGACAGACAGCAATTTGTACAAATTGGTCAGTCAAGTCTGTGTGCTTGAATATTTTACCTGTGGTGTCCCACAAGGTTCAGTATTGGGTCCCAAACTATTTAATATGGCATCTGTAGAGTGACAAACCTGTGTGCATCTATGCATGTGCATATGGATATGTATAGGTATGTAAGTATGTATTTATGTATGTATGTGTTTATGTATGTATGCATTTGTATGTAGATATGTATATTGTTACCATTTTGATTAAGAGATTATATGCAAATTTAGGGGCAGGACTGGATGATCCACTGCTTCTTTTTGCTCGCCTTTTGTTTGGGTTTATAGATCATTATGTTGGGAATTTTTTATTTCAGTTTCCTGTGTTTGTTTGTTTGTTTTTGTTTTTTTAAATTTTAATAATTCGAAAAGAAAGAAAGAAAGAACGAAAGAGCCCGTAGGCCTGAATGTGAGTATCTGAGAATCTGTCTCTCTGTGTTAGCTGTGTGATAGACTGGCAGTCTATCTAGGGTGTGCTCGCCCTATGACAGCTGTGATAGGCTCAAGCCCTTTATATATATATTTAAACACAAGAATCCACATTTCCCTCAAATTTAACAGTTTCCTTGTCCCAAGTTCTCAGTTATGTGCGCATTATATGCAGTAATTAAATCAGAGGTGCCCGCTTCTTCACAAGCGGTTGCCACAGTGGGTCTTTGAAGTCAGACAATTGTGAGAACAGATGGAATACACAACTTTTTCTTCTAGATCAGCGGTCTCCAACCTTTTTTGCGGCACGGACCGGTTTATGTCCGACAATATTTTTACGGACCGGCCTTTAAGGTGTCACGGATAAATACAACAAAATAAAACTGGTACCGGTACCGAAAAAAAGAAGATTTATTCATAACACACGTGAAAAGACCCAGGAAAACCGAGTTAACGATAAAAACGATAACAAAATAACGCTGAAAACCAGTAAAACCCTGAAAACCATACATTTCACACCTGAGCTTCAACTTTCGCGGCCCGGTACCAAACGACTCACGGACCGGTACCGGTCCAAGGCCCGGGGGTTGGGCCTAGATCATATAATCAAAATATGGTCAATGTGTTTTATTTTGAATTAAAACGTATTTATTTATTTCATTTTTAGCTTCTGAAAAACTGGAAAGGAGCTAAATTATACTGTATACAGCACAAGTCATTTTAAATAGTGTGTAATTCCAAGATAATTCTGTGTAAAAACGAATGACTGTAGCTTCTGTCTTTCGATGAATGCTGCAATGTGCCAGAAGATGCTTTATGAGTCTCTCTGTTGGGGCAAAAGCAAACAAATATAGAAAGGGCTAGCTCGGTCTGTCGGCTGGAGCTGCATGTAGTCATGCAAAAGAAGCTGCTATCAGAACTCCCCCCTCAGCACAGTGTTCTGGTTAGTCAGAGGAGAATTATATACTAAACATGACTCACTGCAGCACTGAACGTCACAGGACGTCCTTGCTTCCTTCTTGTGGCTGTCAAGTTACACAGTTCCTCCTCTTTCTGATGAAGTAGTATAATTTTACAATTTCTACAGTCTTGAGCAACTGTTATGAAGCAGTTCCCCCGCAGGGGTTATTAAAGTTTTTCTGATTTCCATTCAGGCTTTAAAGGCTACCTATCATAGTTATTTACATCTCTTTCTGTAAAAAAAACAAAACAAAGAAAACCCTATATTTTAGCTTTATAGTTAAATGGAAATAGAAGTAATCTATTACCACGAAATGTGTAACTATTGGACTAAAGGCACTCACTGTGGAGGAGGACAGCATATGTCTCATATGTTTTGGATTTAACCTTAAAAGTAACTGATAACCTCAGAGCTGAATAAATTCAGCATTTTGTAAAATACTGGCCTCTGAAATACAGCAGAGTGTAAGTAACAGAGGTCATGAAAATGATGTGCTCCTCTAGTTTTACTTCACAACTGTAACTCACCCAGGTATTTGGGGTTCTGCCATGACGGTTGCGCGGTGTAGTCGAATGGAGCCAACAAGCTGTTGATTTCATGAACCCTGAAGACATGAAGCAAGAAAAGATAATGACGTGAGCACGAACAATAACAAGTCTATTGCAACCTGCTTATCTGTCTCTCTTATCCCACTGGGTCTCATTATCGTGTGAGTCTGAGTTTACCTGAGCAGTCCAATGCAGAGACTGACCGCGATGTAGTAGAGAGAGTAGAAGCACACCATGCACATCAACAGATTCTGCAGAACAACCTGAGGAGGGGCGAAGGAAGACTAAACCATTAAAGCTAATGAAGAAGCTATAAAACCTGCTGTAGTCCAAGTTTCCTGTCCTGAAAAAAATCTCTTTCTGAAGGAGCATAAAGAACAAACAGTAACTAAGATTCTGTGATGAAATACTACTTATTTATAATGCTGCACCTTACTGGCAGCATTTTTGCCTCATTTCTAACTGTTTATGACAGAGAGGGCAGGACAGAAATATCAAGTGTTATGGCTTTATTTTCACATTTTTCTGAGAAAACCCATCTGGAGATGTTTACTGGAAAAGACACGGGTTATCTGATATATTGCTTGGCTCCTGAAGCTGACAGAAAATCACTGCTCCTCTCCTCCATCTTCTTCTTACGTGACCCAGAAAACTCCTGACAGCAGACAGTCAATGAGTGCTCCCTAAGGCATCCTTTTATAGATGACTGACTGCAACCTTTTCAGAAAATCAGTTATATAACACCCTAGGAGGGCTGATAACACCCCTCAGGGCTGACAGTTTGGCTTGTCAGACACAGGTAAAACTAATTACATTAAAAGCTGGTTCCATTCCAGTCAGGTGTGCAGGTGCCAGCACAACGGCTCACTGGCTTGCTGGCATACTTTAATGGAATGGGGTCATCGTTAATCTTATTAGTTATTGTTGTGACAAGTCAAACGTCTGCAAATAAGATGAATAACAACTTTCACTGCACTTTCGGGTAAAATAAACAGGCACTTCTGGTTTCGAAGGTAACAGGATACATGATGACGAGTCAAGCTGCTCATGTGTTTTTTTGGACTCATTTCTTCATCACCAATGATAAATGTTAGATATCCAGTATTTCCGACAGAGAAAAGTGCAGCTTTTTGCAGTTTATGCCCCCAAACTCTGGAACATCCTACCTAAAAATGTTAGAAACTCAAACTCTAGCGATAATGCCAAGAATGTGGGATTTGAGTAGGGTTTTTCATTCACTAGTAATAAATCAATCAAAATCGAGTGAGCAGTGGTGCATTTCATAATACCAGCATACAGCTGTACCTACTGCTGAGTTCATCCACATTTAGTAATCTGGCAGATACAAAGAAAATTCCTATTTTCTTCATCAATGTCATACTACTCTTACTTTCAGTTTGATCTTTCTCTATATTTCATTCTGCCCCTGTTTGTAAATATGCACTCTCTTTCTATATCCAGAATGAAACTCTTATGTTGTTCATTACCTCAGATCTCTTTTCTCATTTAAATCTAGTAATTACACCACACAGTTTAATAAGCCTCATATATTCTCCATGTGTACACTAATGTTAGAAGAACTGCTTTCAGGTACTGCGCACCGCTCAAATAGAATGAGCTGCAAACAAGCTCCGACAGCTTCAGTATCTGATGATTTTTTATAACTCTTCCAACATTTTCTCAATTCAGTTATTATTTCTTGTTTTTATTTAACCTTTGTTTATTGTTGTACGACTGTTTCTCTGTTCTGATCGTGTTCTTGTGTGATGTGTTTTCATTTTCTCAGGTCTCCCTTGGACAAGACATTGGAAACATTTTGTTTCTGTGACTGGCAGACTGATGTTTTAATATATAAAATGTAAGACATTTGCTGTAATTTCTCTTACGATTACTAAACTAACTCTCTAAAAAACATGTAAATAGGCACCTCAGGCATATGCTGTTCTGTACAAAAGTCTCGTGCCACCCCTCATTTATTTATATTTTGCCAAGAAATTGGGATATTGGTTCAGTAATTTATTGAAAAGTGCAAAAAGAAATTGAAATATAGTATATAAGGCAAAAATAGCAATTGTACAATTCTAATGAACCTGTAAGTCAATATGAGTGTTACAGTGATGCCACAATGCTTCAATAAAGTTGAGGTCTGGGCTCTAGGGAGGGCAATCCATGACTGATAGTGTGTGTTTTTCCATTCATATATGCTTTAACAGCACTGGCAGTGTGTGAGAGATTATTATGCCCCCACTTCCACTGAGATCATTTCTGATGAGGCTTTAGTAAACAGTAGATGGATCAACTGAAGGGCCAGATGCATCTCTCAAGTCCTGTTGTTTTGCTTGAATGATTCATAGCTCATAAGGTCTTAACTGGCTCAACAAAAACAAACAAATAAAAAGAAAAAATATCCAGCTGACAGGTGCAAGGACTTGACTGAAAATGAAAGGCAGCCAATGTCCAAAGACAGACTTTGAAAGACCTGGAGAACTATTGCTCAACAACACTTTAAAAACAAAAAATTAAAAGTAACTAACTCCTTGGAAGCAGACTATAAAGAAAAGAGGTGTGGTTCAAGACTTTTGCACAGGACTGTAAGATAGTGTTAGCAGTTTTTACATCAGCACAAAAATGGAAAAATGCTTAACAGTTTAATATATGAATACTTTACAGACTCTGCACCTGATATGTGGCGTTAAGGTACATTAATGTACAATGTTTTCTCATCTTCCAGTATTTCTCGATTGCATTTCACAATATATTCTGAGCTCACTGGGATGTTTAGACCTTAGATACTGTCTATGATTACTTCTCACTGTATATTTCAACGGTTTGGATCACAGTGTGAGTCTGTCCAAAACCATTAAAGTAGCTGAGCTCATGCTAATACCATCAGAGACAACTAAACACTTTGGCTAGCTGTCTGTTTGCCATCTTATTGCCATCTCCTGATTACAGATTATGTTTTAAAAGCATGACCTGGAAATTAGCTTTGATTTCTAGGAATGCAAGCCTACAAGCAGATGTGCAGTGCCACATACACTTATGGATTAGAAAATATGACATTATACGAAACCACTGCTAGCTAAATGTTAATTATGTGTGTAATGAGGTGCTATAATTCAAATGATTGTCAGTAATTGAAATTTTCAGTAAGAAAATTATTACCAAGTTGGCTAAACATTTTGACCCTCCACATACAGTAGTCTAACTGTATTCTAACCATTTTCTACATACAGTACCAGAGTGTGTCCTTACCCAGGTATCACTGGGTGTAGTTTTGAGGGAGATGGGTCCATGGCGTTTTATGAGCGTGACTCCACAGCAGCGACAGCAGTAGTCCAACAACATGAATGGTTGCTGGTCTACATGAGAGAGGCAGCATGTGTATATCCGAGTGTGTGTGAGAGCATGTTGAGGGAAGAAAGGAAGGAGGGCTGGATTAGAAGAAATGAGATTACTACTAAGAAGACTGAGTCAATCCCAAAGCGGATGAAGACAAACATATACATGTAGTCAGTATAGCTTTGAACACTTACACGTAAGCTAGACGAAGGATGTTGATTTTCAGACTTCAGGAAGTGCTACGGACAAAAATTTATGTGACAGTGTAGTAAACTTAATTTAGTTTATCACTCACAGGCTTTCGTTATTTTTTTTATATCTGTTAAAATTATAATGCCCTTACATTATAAAGGCAAAACGGTTCACTGAATAATAAAATCACTGATGAAAATGACTGGTTGCCTCTCCCTGAGACTGGTCTGGTCAGAGGTTTCTTCCTGTTAAAAGGGAGTTTTTCTTTCCCACGGTCGCCGAGTGCTTGCTCATAGAGGGTCGTGTGATTTTTTTCTTTCTAATATTGTTGGGTCTTTATAATATAATATAAATATAACCGTTAAACAACACCTGTTTTGAATGAGTTACTCTTGCTCAGTCTAAATGTGTGAATCATCCTTGAATTCATTTTTCGGGGGTGGAGGTTGGGGAGAATATTAAAACTTTTATTCTGCAGTTTGTAATGTGAACACTGGGTGGCAGCATAGCCTCAAATGAACTTAACCAACACACACGCACACACTGGAAGAGATGATAAGAGGCGCATGCAAGGGTCTGGCAGCAACAGATAAGATGCTGACCATTCATATGTATATATCTGTGCTGTGTGTGTCACAAATTGTTTTTCTACGTGTCTATTTTTGGCGTAGAGAAGAAAAAGAAAAAAAAAGAACAGATTGGGAAAATCTGGAGGGGGGACTGGGGGCTGCCAGCTGCTGACCATCCATCATCTGTCATGAACAGAAGCGAGAGTGTCAGACAGGAGACAGAGAAATGACAGCAGCTCCATGTCCTCGTATCCTCCAGAAATTACGCAGGAAACTATATTCAACTCCTCAGCGTCACAACATGCGTATCCCCCTTTGAGTGAGCGGTAAAGCACATGCACGTGCGCCTTTGTGTGGAGTGTGGAGTTGACTTGGCTGCCACGGTAACCTGCATCATTGTAACCATGGTGATGGTGAGCAGGGGAGTAGGAGGGGGGGTTGCATGAAGAGTAAGGTGGGCGTCATAACTAGCTGTCCCTCTGCAAGCGGTTTGTGTGCTGGTACATTTTATTACTCTGAAGCTCTCAGGAAACTTCTCACACTCGTCTGTGCTTCTCTGCTAAACATTCAGAAATCAGCAGGATGGGAACTGAATGTGTGACTGTATTTTACCTTGAAGTTAAGGTGTTTGGATGATTGTATGTTTGTGACTGCTGTAATGAGGGGTAAAAGTAAAAAAAAAATTGTAATCACCCCCGCATTCGGCAGCTGGGATTAAAAGAACAATCTGTCATTTTGCAAAAACACACCATTTTGCTTCCTGGCAGAACATTTCAGTGAATGACAAATGGCACGCATGCTAAATATGAAGCCACAGCCATCAGCTTTGTTTAGAATGAGGAGGGAGATAACAATCTACCTGCCAGCAAAGCTAAAGCTTACCAGTTAACACATTATTTACATATTGCTTTCACCAGTTAGCAACAGCATTAAAACCACTGACGCAGTGATTAAATGACATTGATTATCTTGCATCAGTGGCACCTGTCAAGTGGTGGGGATATATAACACAGCAAGAGAACAGTCAGTTCTTGAAACTGATGTGTTGAAAGCAGGAAAAGATGCTCAAGCATAACAATACGATCGATTCAACAGGGGCCACATTGTGATGGCTTAACCACTGGGTTGGAGCATCTTCAAAACTTGTCTTGCGGAGTGTGAAGTGATATTTAGTACCTATGAAAGGTGATCTAAGGAAAGACTGGTGAACAGTCATCAGGGTCATTAGTGTCCAAGGCTAATGGATGCCTTTGGGAAGAGAAGGCTGGCCTGCGTGCTGATATTTCACAGAAGATGCAGTGTAGCACAAGCTGCTGACAGTCTGAATGCTGGCTGTAGCAGAAAGCTGTCACAACACACAATACATCACAGACTGGAGAGTATGTTTTGGTTTGCCACAGACCGATCACAGTGCCTATCCTGAACCTGGTTAACTGCTCAAAATCCTTATAATGTTTATGTGAACATCAGAAAAGTACTGTAAAGCATCTGAAGAAGGTGACTGATCTGGTGAGTGACTTCTCCCTCTAAATCATATGTCTCTGTGAAGTCTTTACATAGAGAAGAAATGGTTACAGGTTATGTTGAAGATAAATAGTAAGCAAACATGAACCTGGTATTCATGTGGATGTTGTTTTACTGTCCCAGAAAGTTGATTCTATTCACCTGGATGTAACACTTTCAGTAGACTGTCACTCATCAGTCTCTTTTCTCCAACTTCATAAACAGTGCATCTGCTTGATCACTGAAACCAGCACCATTCACTAATAATGAGGTCAGTTTCATGATCCTTAATAACCAAAATGTCATGACCAATGGCCACGGGTACTGCTCACAGAGAGTTGGGGAATGATTTAGACGTCCCCTCATGTGCCCTCCTCTTGGTTCAGACATGGTTGTTCCATTTTCACACAGATATGCCTCCTTGACTCTCTGCTTAAACCAGCATTCCTCCCTGTGCAGGATCTGTACATCCTCGTGATTGAAAGAGTAGCCACTGGCCTGTAGGTATAAATAGACTGCCAAGTCTTGACCTGACAAGTTAGTTCTTCTCCGTTGTGCCATTTGCTTCGCCGGAGGTTGCTTGGTTTCCTTGATGTATAAATCACGGGAGTCCTCCTGGCACTTAGCAGCGTACACCTTATTACTCTGTTTGCGTCGGAGAACCGGATCCTCAGGGTAGACCAATTTTGGGGGGTTTAAAAGCCACAGAGGCTCTGTTCTACAAAGAATATGCATCTCAGCTGTTCCAATACTCTTGACATATAAGGGTTTGAGAGTAACGAAATTTCTATTCTCTGTATGTCCTGTACATGTGGCAGAATTGACAAATAAAGTTGACTTGACTTGACTTGGATCACTAAAGGTTTTCGCTCAGGCAGCAGTTGTCCTTCTTCTCTCCTGAATTGCCTGGGGCTTTCTTTAGGTGCCTTCCCAACTTTAACAAATGCCCAGCTGGGATAACCACATTTACTCAGGGCCTTCTTGATATGTTTTTCTGCTTCCCTGGTCGCTGTATCTGTGTGGATGGTGTTCGCTCTCAGTTTGTGCTCCAAGTGGATAATGAGAGTCAAACCTTAAATACTGATCCGTATGTGCTGTTTTACGCTATACATCAACTTTTAAATGTTCCAGATTACTGATGGAAATCTCACAGTCTAAGAAGGCTAGCCTGTCATTTTTAATATCCTCCCCGATGAACGTGATGTGTTTGTCCACCGAGTTATCTACAAACCTCAACCAAAGGCTCAGTGGTCTTCCAAGACATGATAACAGAGCCCTGTTTTCCACATCTTCCATATACAAACTGGCCACATTGGGTGAAATTGCACGTTTCTCTCTGCAATGGAGCTGGTTTCTGTCATTATGCAAATGTACTGTTTAAAGGTTGGGCAAACCTGCAGTCAGCTGAGACTGAAGAAGTCCGTTGGATGAGTGACGAAGCATTTCTTATTCTTTACGTTTACCCTTTGCTTTTCTTTTATATGACCTTTTTCACACAAAAATTGTTCACATATAACTTGGCGAGCACAATGAAGAGGGGACTTAATGCAATCAAGCAGGCATCACCTTTTGACTTACACAAATGAAAGGATCTACTGCTGAAGTCTTAATTATAGAGACATTATTACTTTTATCAGTTATTTCTATGCCTTGGAGAAGAATTGAGGTAGCTGTCAGTCATCTTAACCTAACCCTCAGCTGAGAAGTCATTGAGAATATCTATCAAGTTGATCTATTCATTTTGACAGTGTATCACTTGTTGCACTGTGTGAGAGACAAAAGCATCATTGGCATGAGTTAAAACTTGTCTTTGACTTTCAGAAAGCCTTAATAGCAATTCATTCATCCATTTTCTTAACTGCTTATCCAGTTCAGGGCTGTTAGGAAGGGATAGAAGCTATCCCAGCTGCCATAGGGTGAAAGGCCAGGTCCACCCTGGACAAGTCGCCAGCCTACCAAGCTCACAGGTCAGGGAAATATATAACAAATTAAAACATGTGACAATGAATCTGTGTTTCAACCCAACTCAGCTCAGGCTATCAGTGGTGACATAAGCACAGTAAAACCTTTGAAGCCCAACGGCATTTTAGATGCATTTCAAGGCATTATGAATTATTAAGCCGGCACTAAAACTAAAACCTCAAAAGGCAAACAACAGGATGTTCTCTTACAAAATGTAACAAACCGTAAAGCTGGTCGCCTTTGCTTGCGATCCAGTCATAACAAATGAAACAGCAGCTCCAGACCTGATATGATACGAGTGTGAAAAATGGGAGCGATGACTCAGTTCAGCAGCGTGCTCCTGCAACCAAAGGGACTGTTTACACCACACGAGTGAGCTTAAACAATCTGTGCTGCATCCACCGAGGAGCAGAGATGAACATGCTGCGTCTCAGCTTTTTGTCCCGCTCTGTTTTTAAGGTCTCTGAAAATCATTTCATAACAGACCAATAGGGAGGGATACTCATGAGCTCACTTGGGCTCATTGACCTACATGTCAATATGCTCTATGTGGGAGCCGAGAGGCTGTACTATCCATGCTGTGTGTCTGAATAGCACATAACGACACACAGACGTGGTTTGCATCTTAATTTGTTTAAGATAAACACGCAGCAGGAGGAAAGAGAGGAAAGCATGAACAAATGATCAGTCAATAATGGGGAAAAAATCATTAGTGGCTGCTTTAAATCATTCGTCAGCTTGTTTCTTTCTCCTTTAGCCAATCCTCCAATCATGGCATGTGAAATGATCTGTGAATACTGTCCTCTGGCTTCCAGCTCCCTCGCTGTCTGTCAGTCTTTATTTCATCCTTGCAAATATCCTCATTTGAAATGATAAACAGTGAAAGGAATTTGAAAAATTCTCTGCTGTCTTTCTTTCTCTTCTTCCCTCTACCTCTCCTTCATCAACATTTTCTCTCCACCCCCTTTTTCCAAATCTCCTCTCCTCTCAATTACATTTTTCCATTAATTATTTAGCTGCAGACTCTCGTCCACAGCTGCTTACAATAAGTGTAACACCAAAAAGTCAACACATTTTGTAAATCACATAATCTCAAGAGGGCTTGTAAATAAGAAGTGTACCGGTAAACAATGTAAGGCTTTGTTTTTCCCCTCTAACTCCCACGCTCTCCCCACATCTTATTCTGGTTCTCGCCCGCCCCTCTACAGTATGTTTTCCTTTCAGTCCGTTATGAAATGTAAACAGAGCAACTGACTGACCACCGTGTCGGAGATGGGGCTTCATGGATAACTGTGGATATCGCCTGGAGCATGTATCGGTTTGTATTTCCAGATGAGAGTTTTTGGTATGTTATAGGATCCAGATGTTTCCACAAAAAATCAGAAAAAGCTGCAAAGCTGCGTGTTTGAGGATTTAAATAGGCCACGTCTGTCACTGGGAGGGTGTATGTGCATGTGGCTCAAGAAAATGCTATGAGCTGTCGTTCATAATTAGTGAATTTATGGTTAACTGGGCCCTGTTTAAACTTTTTACGGCTAATAAGCAACTAAACAATAATGTTTACTGACTGGTTAACAAACGGTTTACAAAGACTGTCGGGATGTTTCTGCGAAATGTGAAATAGATGGAGCAAATTACTGAAATAGGTAAAAACACACTAAAATATAATATATAAAGAAAAAAAGATTTATATTCTAATAAGCTTCAAAGTCAGTATTTGGTATGATAACCTTTATTCTTCAACACAGCCTGAACTCTCTTACGCAGATTACTTGTCATTTCTTTAAGTAGCCTCCAGAAATAGTTCTCCAGGCTTCCTGAAGGAACTTCAGAGCCCTTATTTGGATATTGACTCCCTTTTGTTTCATTGTCTGTCCCACACTGCTTCAATAATAATGAGGTCCAGGCTCCGGGGAAGCCAATCCATGACCGATTATCTTCTATTGTGGGTTTTTCTATCAGGTATGCTTTTCACTACATTAGCAGTGTGACCATGATCCCTGTAGTCGTGAAAAATGAAGATGTTTTCCAGATGGTATTGCATGGTGGATCAAAACCTGATGGTACTTTTCTGCAGTCATAATTCCACCAATTTAAAAAAGATCCCCAAACCATGACAGAGCCTCCACAGTGTTGAACACTTAGTGTTGAACTTCTACCCTGACCTCCTCCATACATACCAACTATGATTTGTACCACAAATTTTAAATTTGGATCCATAACACTTGTAGCTACTGATGCAATGCCCAGTTCCTTTGTAATTTCTCCTTCAGTTGTGCAATTTCTTCAAATGTTCTGAAGATTAATTGCACACATTTCTGGCTAATAGTGCATTGAAAATTCCTTTGTAGGTTCAAAAAATACTCTTTGTCTGTCAAACTGAGTTATCATTGGCATTCTTTTTTTTTTAATGCCTAAAGATAAATATAAAAATGTTTTTTAAAAAAAACAACAATGGTCAGTACATTTTCAGAAAGCCTGGAGAGCTATTGCTCAAGACTACAAGCAATTCTGCTCCTTAGAAGCAAAATATAGAAGTATAAAAAGACTTTAAAAATGTAAAACTTTTAAGCACAGTAGACATGTCAGGTACTGATGTAGCACTTTTCTTGTGTGAACTGTTGGTGGCTTAAATACTGTGAACTCTTAGACAGCAGTTTGTGTCCTGTTTTGCTTCACTTTTTATTGTTTACTTTTGCTTTGATGGCTCTTAGTTTAACCGCCAAACTATTTTATGAAAGTTGGGATTAGGAAAGGATTGTGTTTTGGGTTAAGAAGAGATGAGCTTGGAGCAATGCTGTTCTTACAACTGGCACTAAAGACACGGTGTGAGTACCTGGGACACTACCAGCTTTGACTATTCAGCAGTATTCAAGGCTCTGGGTATAAGAACAAACCCACCAATCAGTAGCTCATAAAATAATACAAAAATTTTGCGATCAAGAGGGAGTAAATAATATTGATCAATCATTAATTACATAATAATTACATAATAATTAGTCATTTACACTTGTTATTGGCATGAGATGGATTGGGGTAAAGATGGTATGTAAGGGTCACATTCAGGGTCAAAAATGATGCCTACATACCAGCACAAAGACTATCGCCTCCTCTGCATGTGTATGTTCAGCTGCTCTTGAGGTTTCATTTCTCACCAACTTAATCTGAGCCATCTGAACAAATAATGGGCTCTCTGTATTTCTTACATTTTCTCTCACACACAGACACACACCTACTGCTTATTGTTAGATATCTGCCCAAATGCCTTAAATTCTCTTCTTCAGCTCCACCCAGCTGCTATACTTCCCTGAAACTCTTCCAGCTTGTAAACACAGGAAATGACACACATGCCAACATCTGTAACATTTTTGCTGCTCGCTCTCTCTCTCTCTCCGTGTGTGTGTGTGTGTGTAGAAAGAAAAGCTGAGAAGTTGACAAAGACACAGCGCCGAGAGCTGCATCTGAACATCTGATGTCTATTTACATGAAAACCCGGAGAATTAAACGTGCCAGTGCCGCAGTTAGACATAAAAGCATGCTTACTCTTACTCGGCCTTTTATGGTTACCCAGTTTTTAGACTCCTGCTGCTTACTGCGCCCACAAAGATCTGTAAAACTACTGCAAGCGGATCCATGTTTGTCTTTGCTTAGAAAGCAATGACATGTCCATCTGTTTCCCCTCAGAAATCAGTCTCGCTTCTTGTCTTCTGCGCCCTACACATGCAAGAAAGTGCCCCGCGTGGAAGCCTGCCTGCTTTCCTTTCGTAAACACACACACGCCCGAAGCGCACACATGCATATAAAAGTGCTACAGCGCGCGTACAACACATTCACCCCCATCTACCTCTCTCTCTCCCTCTCCCTCCTATTCCTCTCTCACTCGCTCACACATTCTCACAAGCCTATAGCGCTTTTAGAAGAAATGGTCGGAGCTGCCCCTTCTCTCTGCAAGTCAGCGGAATAAAACGCGCTCTACACTTTAAACAATTTTCTTTACACGAAACTCCTTGCTTCTAAGACGTTTTTTGTTGTTTTTTGTTGTTTTTAAAAAATATATATTTTCCTTCTCCCTCTTTACGCAAATTGAAGTTCTTTTTTTCGAAAACAAGGATACCGGGAGTTTTACGCATTACATCGAGCCAGTCGAAGGACGGGTATCATATCAGCTTCCTTTGCTGTCTTTTCTCACAAATAAAACAGAGTTCTCCGCTGGGGAATTACAACCACTTCGTTTAGGACTTTAAATAGGCAGAAAGGATTTTCCTTCAGTCGTAATTAGCGTGCCTCGCCACCCTCCTTGTCTCGAGCGCGCGTACTCTCCATATGGCGTAAAACGTGCCTCGCGCAGGATAAAGTCATCAGAACTGGCACTTTGTAATATTTCAGTCTCACTTGGCGAACCACAGAAGCCTAACGACCATCGTCGTCTCCGTTAATAAGGAGCTTGGATGTCAGCAAATAGTACTGCCGCTTGGGAGTGGAACCGTCTCCTGTCATCTTCATTTTCTCCAGCATGGCATCTCACTGGAAGTAGCCTTCAAAGTGGAAGATGGCTTTTTACTGTCCCTAGGTTATAGCCTAATCCCTCCGCATGCCTAATGGCACACTGACGGTGAAAACTCGGCTTTTGTAAAAAGGTAAGAGCTTAGTTGTGGTTTAAACTCTTCAAGGGGAGACGTATTCAAGCAGATTTAAGCTGACAGTTTTACAGTCTCCCTTTTATTTACATGCATATTTTACAACGCTCAGTGTTAATATTTGAAGAATAAAAAGGTTTAACATCAGCCACAAGCCATCTGAAAGACTGATGAGTGGGCATACGTGTCATCTTACTATTATCATTTTTATGAGCTGTGCTAATCTTTGTGTGGTTTGTTTATTTGCTGTTTTATCTTGGAGGGAATCCTCTGATCATTTTACTGTGCCAAGGCTGAGATGATCCTTTGTTTAGGCCAGCCTGCTGTCTCTTGATTATCATTGGCCAACTGGTAGCCAAGAAAACGTGATGGCATGCATGTAAGCCTCCAAAGATGGATTAAAGATCATTAAAGGTCAAACAATTTTAGTGAGCCTATTGTCAGAAACCTTCAAGCAATATTAGGAGCACACAAAGATGTAACAGTAATATATGACTTTTAATGTCTTTACAAACATTTATGCAATAAACTAGCTCAGTGCTGCACAGTGCATGTACACCAGAGGCTTCTTGTTTCCACATCACACTTGAGTAGGTGGAATACAGACCACGACTGGCTTCTAGTTATGATTTTACAGAGTCGTCTCATCTATACGCACGTTAAACTCGACTTTGAGGTGAACATAGAGAAATGTGATGATTGCCTTTTCGTGGGCACATTTCTAAAGATTCAAAAGAAGAAGAATGTGGAGCACTTTAACAGGAGGTGCACCGTCACTGGTTTTATCGTGCAGCGTGAATGAAATGATTTTGAATTAAGAGTCAGCCTCACCTTGAGGGCCGTTTGAAGAACTAGGGTAACTCACTCAGCCAAATGGCTCATAATAAGACAAATTTAGCTGCCAAACACTTTGCAGAGAACTGGATCTGGGTTTAATTTGGGAATAATTAGGAAGTCGAGTGATGTGTTGGTTAATCCTCCGTCACAGATATCGTGCTAACTGGATAATCCTGTTTAAATACCCCCTTTGGTAGGTCAGCAGTTCCTTCAGTTTTTTCACTCCAAAGACCTCCTTGATGAAATAATAAGATCTTTTTGTGTGTGTGGAGAAGAACAAATTCTGGTTGGAAAAAAATGTTAGTAATCAAATTAAGGAAAGCAACATCACAAATGAATTATTTCATGTTTCAGTCCAGTTTGTCCACCACTGCTGCAGGGCTGCTGGGGCCAGCTCGCGTCCCAGGATGAGTGTGGGTGACTGACTGACACTCAGAGCTGTGAGGAAGACAGAATGAGTCATTTTAATGGAATCAACAGGGGGCTCACTCCAGTTCATAAACACACAAACACGCACGTTCTTACGCCTGGCATAAGCATCTGATGATTCAATGCAAAACTTAATTCAATTAAGTAGAGAATTTATCACAGGAGGCAATGATACTGAGTCAGCGTGAAGGATATGTGCAAAAAAAGATTTTAAAAAATAAAAGGAGTATGTATCATCAAAATAACGAGGGGAAAAAAACAAGATGTTGAAGGGGGTGGATGATTTGACACTCCAGCACTCGCTTCAGAAAATGCACTGCCAAAAGGTCAGCGGGAAAACATAAAGGGACATATTCTCCAGACAGATGACTCACCCCCTGACCATGAGTCTGTAGGAGTGTGGCACTACACAAACACTCGTTTCTATCTGTTTTCCTCTTTTTTTCTCTTCTTCTTTTACTTCTGATAGTCTTATCTGTTCCCTTAAGAGCGCCAAGGAAACAGACATAAATCACAGCGGTCCTTTACATTGGAAAGCAGCAGCGCCAGATGCGATAAGGTTAATACGATTCAACAGGGTCTGCACAAAGTCACCTCTGGCTGATTAGACCTCTGCGTGCACAGACTGACTTAACCCACACAGATCACACTCCAGTGTGCTCTGTTGTACTTGTTAGGCTAGGAAACTTACATCATTTAATTTTTACTACCTTTTGGAGCTTGGTGACTCCCAACCAGGCTTGTTCACTTTAAATTTTCAGCAGTACAATGTTATATTCATATTGATGAGAAGCGTAAGAGTTGCCAATTACTACATAACGTATTCTCATCTACAACTCGTGCTGTATTTTTCTGCACTATATCCAATCGTTGTAGAAATGTTACGACAAGCAGAGTATGTGACGCTGAAGTGGTTAAAAAAATGATCATGTTGCCAGTTTTTTTCCTTTTCTCACATAATGCTGATCTTGTCAGGGTTCATGTCGTTGTCACTGCTCTTGTTACTTACACCTACTAATTGGCCAAAGTGCCATGTAGCGGGTTCTGAGTTGGACAGCATGAGCTTTTCAAGGTAGGTGAAAAGCAGCAGACAAAAACAAATATTTTGTAGGACGTGCACCAGCACAATTTTTTTTAGATCTGCAGCTGATCGAGTAGATGTGGGGTGTGTTTCTGGAGCTGAGTGTGACCTCTGAACTTTCTGGAAAGGCAACTAGAGAACATGTCAGGAGTGAACAAAGTGGATTACTGAAACATCTGGCTGCATGAAAGAGATTTGTTCCCGTTGTGTATGCAGGGCACAGCATGCATAATCCATGTGTCTTCACTTTCACAGTCACTAAATGCCTGGAGAAGCAGAGAAGTCATCTATAAGAGATCACACTAGCTAGTCCATATTACACTTGTACAGTGTTCTATAAAATACTACTATGTGATCCTACCATAGCTAGCATAAAAGGTGGATGTAGTGACTGTGACATCACCCTCAACATGAGTTTCTTAAGCCACATTTTGAAACCTCGACATGAGTGTTTTGGGGGTTTTTGCTATCGTGGTTGCAAACAATAGGATGTGATGAAGGGGGCAGGTCTGACTGTGAAGCCACACGCTTATTTAGCCAATATGACTTGTGATTGCCAATTCCGTGGCCATTGTATGTGAGGTATAGCACAGATAATTCAGTTTTTTTGAAACATGGTATCATCAAGATTTACAAACTGGATGCATTTTTTATTCAAAATGACCCAAATGTATGATTGAGCCCATAAACATAAGACATTCTCCCATTTAAATAGAACCAGAAATCTTTTTTGCAACCACATCTATCGCCATTTGGCGGCCTTCAGACACAATGCAAGCTCTTACAATTACAGTCAGTCAGTGTTTTGACTGCCAATGTGTTCGTTTTTGGAGCCAAATATTATCTTATATGAATGTGAAGGTGACATTTATACTAGGCAGCTTGATTAGTAAACACCATTCAGAAAATATAAGAGTGCAACACACAGACACACACATATCAACTATTTAGTGCAAAATTCCACTCACCAAGTGATGCGTGCAAATTTCTGGGATGGTCTGTACTGCACAGCAAGCCATAATGTTTTGACAGACAATCCATTAAAAATGCTCCAACAGGCTTAAAGAGCATGCACGCGCACACACACACACACACACACACATACACTGAAGAGGTGCAGTTTAATGACTGGCAGTAGTGGACGAAGCCTAACAGAAACTAACTGGCTCCAGAGCCCGTGCCGGGACACCTATCAGTCAAGGCAGCCATGAACCTATGTCAATTATCCAGGTGACAAAAACAAAACTTCCCCTCAGTCAGAGTTGTTATGAATTATGAGGAGGGAATTCATATTTTGCACCCGGCTGTAAATGTGCTTTGTAGATCTATAATTTTGGACATTGAGAGTCTGTGGAGCCAACCTCAAGTGGAAAATTTGTTATAGTTGTGCATCGTTCTTCCACCTCCCGAGGCACCTGTTTGTTAAATTAATAAATTGTGTAAACTGCTAATATGTCGTGTTTCTTCAGACTTAAATCATCCAATCAAATAAATGGCACCAAACAAGAGTTAATAGCAGAACAATCTGTTTGGCTTTGGCACAGAAAATTTGGCACATTTTTCATGGGTGCAACCCCTATACTCAACTCTGCTCATGCATTTTATACTGTTTGTCTAAGATTTATCGCCAAGAAACATTGTTACAGCATTGTTACATCAACCAAACGCAACATTTCCTTACTTTTTTGCTAAGTTTATACCCATCTTCATCCAGTCCAAGACGTTTTGGCTTCTATTTAGTGAGTGATCCTTATTGTGTTTTATTAATCTGTTGCTTAGCGCTAATCGGCTGATATCTGTGTTATATACAGTTTATGATAACAGCCTATTGACTCTGCTCGAGAGCAGAGGAGGATCTAACTTGAATGGGCAGAGCTACGAGAGAAGCAAATAAATTGGCAAGCAGTAAATTCATTCTTATCAAATTAAGTCAGTCTTTTTCACTCTTTCATGAATTACATTATTGTCACCATTAGCGTAGGTGTACAATGAATCTGAAGTGCTTTATTTTGACATGGGAATAAATTAAAAAAAAACACAAAAAAGGTTGATGGTATAATTGTTTAAGCTTTTTAAGCTAAAAGGACAGAACACAAAGATCTATTTTTGTTCACTTTTTTTGTTCTTAACTCCTGCAAGTTAATTTCCATCACGACTGGCTCGAGAGCATTAAGTGAACTACATTTTAATATTCTGAATACTTGCAAAACTATTAAAAAGTCATAATTCTATTCACTGAATTAAAATAAAACCACGCTATTAAGTCGTGCTGGTGTGTTGTTTCCATGTTAGACTCTCAGCTCCATGCGATTATGGCAGATGACCTTAACTTCAGCAGCAGGGGGGGGGGGCTTTGTCTGTCTCTGCATTTTCATGGCCTCAGTTAACCTCAGCAGAGAACTTTACGGCATAAACAAAAACAAATGACCCACTATAATTGTAACAGGAGACATGCAACACTGGATGCCAGATTTTCCCTCCCTAGCAAGCTCCATTTTTATCCTCCTGCTCATTCCTCTCTCATTGCATCTCTCCTTGCCTCTTTCCTTCGTACTCCATCTGTGTCCATATTCAAGTTCTTTCTCCATGACATGTCAGCGCACACTTCACTGCAGTGAGTCATTTGAAACAAACTTTCTTCAGCATGCTCAGAGTACAAAAAATAAAAAGTCTCTGGAGTTTGTTAAATGTAGATCAAAGTGTCTCCTGTAGTCGCTTACTCCCTGTCTCCTTCCTCTGGCTGTGTCTCCTTCCAGTCTCACATCTTTACTCTCCCTTCAGCTTCTCAGTTTCTCCTTCTATCTCACCTGTCATGTTCTCGTTCCTCTTCCACGCTGCATCATTTCCTCTCTAATGTGAGGATTTAGAGAAAGCTGGGTTGTAGAGCCTTAGTACAAATCGCATAAACAAGATGTAACTGAAACCCTGAAGGTAGCTGTGAAAAAAAAAAAAAGAAATATAGGTCTCCGGTGTGTCCCTTTCAGATTTAAAAGTCTCCAGCATCCTTTCCTTCCCTCCCCCTCTTAATCAAACCTCTTTCACGCAGAGGTAGAGGTGGAAACAACTTAAAGGTCAACAAGTCAAAACTGGCTTAAAATAATGCATGGGGAATGCCCCTGTGTTGATAGTACGCATGCTAATGATGCACCTGTCATCCCAGTGCACACAGCTGGCAGTTGCTATGGAAACGTGTCACCTAGCAGCAGCATATAGTTGCTATAGGGACAATATATCACGTGGCGTCACCTATAGATTAGCTGTTATCGGCATTATCACGCTACAAAAAAAGGAGGTGTTACAATGTGACGAGGGAACTCTCTGCCCTGAGAGATGTGATGCATCTATTTAAAACGTCTCCAAATGCTTAAATAACTTCACAGAGAATGAGTTCGCTTCCTGAAAGGGTGGGGCAAATTGCTTTAATATGTTTTCGTGCTTTACCGAAAGCACGCAAAGATAAACCTGCTGCAGCAATTTAGCAATTACTAAGGTGATCACATGAGGCCTGATTTATTATTCATTTTAAACCGATTTAGAGAACTGCAAGCAAGGCAGCGGAGTGGAAACGAAGCAGCAGGTTTTTGCACAAGTTTTGTGTGTTTCATCACTGTTTAAGCAACAAGATCACAGTAAGTCTTTAAAATAGAAGAAGAAGGAGGACATGAACTGAATGCATGTGGCGAGCTCGATTACTGAATGCTAACTTTCATCTCTTTTGGTCACTGCACATGGAAAGCCTTTATGTGTCAGAGCCTGAGTGCATTCTCATTAGGCTGCTGGTGTTATCTGTGTGACAGCACTTCTTCTTTTCTGCTCCACTTGTTTTTTTTTGTTGATGTTGTTGTTGTTTTTTTTTTTTACTCCAGTCTTGTTAAAACTATGGATGCACTCAGCTTGTTTTCTTTTGCGGTCTTTTCACGGCTGTCAGGAAAAGCATTTTTACCCTCCTCTTGTTTTCGTCAGGCTTTTTTTTTAATGCTCTTTCGATCACTCATCACCCCCACTTTGTCCCAGAACAGTTGTTCCCTTTTTTTTGTCCCTCTGTGGTGAAAGCATGACTCAGTGTTGCACATTACATGAACTGATGTAAATAAATATACTCCATCCTCATTCTTTTTCTGTTCTTGCATTCCTTTTGTCATCTATCCTCTACTTTCTACTCCTAACTCCAACTCTCGCTACCCTTCTTCTTTGCCACCACCGTCCATCCTTTTTCCTCCTGGTTCGGTAAACCGAGGAAATCTCTCCCGTTGCTCTTGAAACATTTGTGTGGGTTCCTGTTTGACGCACACCGAGGAGCGAAGGGGAGAGAATCAGGGAGAGAGAGAGCGGCAGAGTGAGGGGGAGCACAGAAAACCTGAGAAAAGTGGCTGGTTGTGTTTGTCCTTGTGTGATTCACCATCTGTGTTGGAGAGCGCTCTCTTACAGCAGTTTTTTTTCAACCAATAAGATGATTGACATGAAAAATACATTAAAATGTGAGAAGGAGAAAAGAGGGTAGGAGGAGAGAACGTCTGGTCTTGTGTGTGATTCACAGTTACTTTGAATACTAAAAGCTTTGTCTGATTTTGAATATTAAATCTGACTTCATTGCTTTCAGATATGCAGAAGAAAAGAAAGGAAGGAAGGAAAGGAGGGAGGGAGGGAGGGATAGAGCGAAACAGGAAAGTGACCGAATAAAATTCAATTAAAATTAGATACAGATTAAAAATAGATCGAAGAGGACAGAGGGTGGGAGGGAAGAGAGAGACAAACAAAGAGAGCGATAAGATGAGAAAGTAAGCTGGGGTGGAGAAAGAATGAAAGTAGGAGAAAGCAAACATTATTCAGGGTCACAACCAGAATGCATTAGCACACAGACAGCGGGTGAGAATGGAAGCGAGAGGGGGAGATTTACAGATTGTGCCTTCTTGGAAGAAAAAGGAAGACAGGATGGACACGTGGAAGTAAAAAAAAGAAAAGGGAAGGTCATTGGTGTATTATCATTCCCATGCTAAATCTGTGTGATCCTTTATATATACAGACATGTGCACATGCCCGAAGGCTGACATACTGTTTACAAACCTGCGAACCAAATAACTTTGTAACACATGACTACACAGAACATGTGCCTATGGTACATAAAAGTAAGTAATACAGAAAGAATGACATCACATTTGTTCTAAGTCAGGCAATGGGTCATTAAAGTATTCTTTATATTCTGAATATGCCTGTGATCATGAATTAATAAATACATAAGCGAGCATGTCTGATAGCACTCAGAAAGCAGAGAGAGAGGGCCATGCTAAAACTGACATTTCATGACATTTGTCTTATTATAATACGATGACGTCAGCTGGAGCTGTTGTTGGTCTATCGTCACACAAAATTGGAAAATTATATCTTGAAAACTGTGGACACTAGACTGCTGACAAACAGGCAAATGGAACTGATTGCATACTCCCTGCCTTTGGGGGTAGAAGTGTTTCAAGTGCACAATTATTAGTACAATCTACTCAGTGCTTTATACATTTACACTAGACATTTGGCCTCAAGTTATTTGCTGGTAAGCTTGTTTGTGAAATGAAAGTTTATATTACTAAAGCTACTTTTGACTGCTCCCTTGCTGCAAAGGGTCACCACAGCAGCTAGCTTCCTGAACCATCCCTTAAGGGGATTTGTGTGTGTCTAGCTGGAATTGAACAAAGAGCCATATGCCTGCCAATCAAATGTGTTAACCTCTACACCATAAGATAATCTACCGTAGCTTTAAATGATTGTATTGCACAACGTTAAGATCGTCATTCATCAGTATCACAGCTGTTGTTTCTCCTGTTTAAAGGTTCCAGAAAAAGAGAAAACCAAAATGCAGCTAACTGGGGGAAGGTCCAAAACCCAAAGTGAGGACTCAGCGATGTAAACGGAGTACATAAGAGTCAGGAAAAATAAGTATGTGATGCAGCATGTGAGAACCCAGCTAAGGTTCAAAGACAACAAAACAAAACAAGAAAAATAGATTTAACCATTTTTGTTTATTTTTTCCATGAATTGTTAACTGAAAAACTGTGTAGAAACTGTTCAAAAAAAAAAACTACAGTCTTATTCAATATTGGAGACAATGAACTTGTGAAATATTGGAATGTCCAGTTGCTGCCAAAATTCATCATTGTATGGCTGTTTTTGTGCTCAGGTGGGTTAACAGCACATACAAGTCAAATGTATTATTTTTAAAAAGCCCTGTTTGGGATTATCTTCTCATGGACCGTCGCATACTTCCAGCACAGCTGCTAGTTTTAGATCACTCAATTGGAGTACAACTTTGTTACGTTGTCGTGGAGAAGCGAGGAGTCAAACCTGTGTGGCCAAAGAAACAAAAAGCAGGTTCTTTTTTTCTTTCTGTTTAAAGTGCCGACACATTATGGCATGAACAGTAGCACAGGTTCTGGATGTTGTTCTTCAAACATCAGGATGTTACAGCAGAGCTCTGTATTAATAGCTTCACAAATTCACATCGCACAACCTTGTGGGAAAGGCGAGTATGCTCCTGATCCTGCTCTTGACCTTATGTGCTTCCTTCAGGCGTGGACACTCTGTCCTCTTCAAGTAAAAAGTGGTGAAAACTAGGGGTGCAACGATACACAAAATTCACGGCTCGGTTCGATACTTTTTTCGATACAAAAAAATGTTCATGCCTTTTTAATTTATCATTTATTAAAATTATAAATATATATTTTAACTCAAAAGTACAGTTTTTAAATTTAATGTAAACAACAAAATAATAAATCTATCTGATCGAGAAATCACTCATCTTTGGAAAAGAGAGTTTATTACAGAGAAAGGGCTCTTTCCAAAATAAAAGCTACACTATACGCTTCTTCTGGGGTATATTCTCAGCAGCATATTAAACATATCAGGTCCATAAGGAGAATCCTGTGCTAACGGCTGTCTAAATGACTCGGGTAAAGTTTGTAGCATGTGTGCTTGTTGTTTTTGTCTGCTTCCACTTGTCTTTGCACTACGATGATGTCGGCGTAAATGTGCAGTCATATTCATTGTGTTCCCACTCGTGCTGTCAGCGTTAATCTCGTTAAAATTACATTAACCCCATAACGCGGCAAATTTCCATTAACAAGTTACCGCGGATCGCCCCGTGCATAGGGCTGGACGGCGTCAACACGTTAACAAGCTAACTGCGCTAACGCAGTAGTTCCCACCAACTGAGCATTGCGTGGCACATCCGACATACTGTTTTACTTTTGTCCATGACGCGCTTACCATCAGGGTCATGCTTCACATGAAAACCAAGATAGTTCCAAAGGCCACATCTGAATGAGGGTGGGGGAGGTTCAATTTGCCATGTTGCAACGAGCTTAGCTTCTGTCTTGCTAGCTTGCGCTGCGCTCAGTGGATCTGCGCTCGACAGAGCAGCCTAGGCGGAGTAGTTGAACGCAGATCCACTGAACGCTCAACACAAAATTTTGTATTGTTTGATACACATGCGTACCGAACCGAAAGCACTGTATCGAACGGTTCGATATCGATACGAGTATTGTTGCACCCCTAGTGAAAACGTTGGGTCTTGCAGGGAGACTTAATTATGAGCAGCAGCAGTGGGCCTCCATACTAAGCATGGGTCAGTTTGAAAGAGAAGTTGATGCTTTTTTTTTCTCTGTGCAAGTTTGAGGATGTGAGTTCCTGAAAGCAGTCTGGAGGCGCTTGAGAGGGCAGGATGATACTCAGAACTTTGATCACACTTCACATAAACTGGGTGATTGACCTACTGATTACCTTTGGGGGCTGTAGTCTGATAGAAAACCCTATAAACATCACAAATAAAATTAGCAGGAGAAAACCAGCGGTTGTTCGCTGCTAATTTTTACAGGGCTCGTTCTGAACTGCTGAGCCGTTTTCACATTTTCATCTGAAATTTGCATTTAAATTCAGTACCAAGGTCACTCAGCAACAAATTCAGTCAGTGTAATCCTCTTCATGCGCAACAGGACAATGCTAATGTTCATGTGAGGTCAGATTAACAGTCATTTAGACCCAAATGAGTGCTTTCAAAATAAACCTGTGTTTGTTTAAGCCCCCTTCCTTTAATAACAATAATAGATGTATGAGCAGCTGGTGAGCCCAGAGACCATGATTCATTCGAATGTTATGACAGAATTGAGGCGATGTATTTTATTAAAATCTATAATAGCTTTTAAAAAAAAATGCAAATAACGACAGGAGAGAAAACAATAAACATGCAAAAGCAATAAATACAGGATGTGAATCAGAATGAAACACACTACCCAAGACTCAAATCACAAGCCAAGTATGCTTTTGGGGTTTGTTTCCTTTACATCCTGCAAGCATCCTGCAGGCCTGAATGTACAGCTTCATGTGCATGCACACTTGCACACTTGTCCCCATGATCGTCCTGAAGACTGACAACAGGCAGCCGAACAAAACATGAGCAGAGCAGGCTGTTGTGCTGCTTGGTGTGCTTACATCTGTATCACTGCTAGGCTCTAAAGAGTATTTCTGGGACTTGGAAAGATGCTAAAACACGCTTTCGTCATGACACACTTTCCCCGTTAGCAAAAAAATAAATAAAACAGCTTTGAAAAAGTGCATGAGGTGACACATCAGCTTTAAATCACACAAACAGAGCTGTGATCTGCACAACTGTGGGAGACGGTGTGCTACTGACTATTACGTGTCTTACACATCATATATTAGGACTACCTGGGAGACTGTGACTATGCTGAAACACATGTGCATCTGTGTTTTGATACAGTTGTGTTTTTTCCTCACTGTGACTATACTGTGCATACCTATGCCAAATACATCTTTTTTTAGCAGCAGCATCTTGTAATTGTATGCACCAAGGCCCTAACAATCTCTTAGCAACAAACTGTAAACCAGTAATGTGGATGCTGATTAGGCAGTAGAATTTAAAAGTCATTAACTCCTAATTTGTGTCTGCAGGTGAAGAATGACTGCAGCGGCAGGTGTGCTAACAGGCTTGGCCAAGCTAAAGCGCCAGGACTCTGCTCGCTCTCAGCATCGGCCCGTACCACCGACATCGCCGGGCCTGGGACACGCCGCCCCCGAGGCCGCTCCTAGGTGATTGTCATGTGCATTCATTTTAACACAGTAGACAGAACTATAAATTAGCCTTTTAAATTGCTGCCTCTGCAGCAGGAAAGAGGATATTGTCACAAAAGCTAATGTGTGTTGGTGAAATTGCTTCTGCAGTCTCTGAAAATTTGCTGTATTTGTTACCCATTGCTGTTAAACTGTTACCTCCAAAAATCCGTTTGTGTTTTCTTGCCATCCTTTTTCATTTAGGAAGAGGAAGAGGCGCACCGATGTCGTAGTGGTGCGAGGTAGACTCCGTCTCTACTCTGCATCTGGGTTTTTCCTCCTTCTGGGACTAATCATCTTGGCCATAGGGATTGGCATGGCGACGCTAGGTTACTGGCCTCACAGTAAAGTCATACTCGCTGGAGGAGGAACTGGAGTCAAGACAGAAAAGGATGCAGCCAATGCGAGCCACAATGGGCAAGGTGAAGAAGGGTGACTAGAAATCTGCTGGCAAAAGTTTGTTCCTCTCATGGCTCATCTCGCTGTTTTGTGGTTTTAGGTACGCCTTCCAAGGAGACTGAGAGCGCTCTGATGCGATTCCTAGAACAGCATCTTCACTCTGAGAGGATGAAGATGCTTGGGCCCTTCACCATGGGCATTGGGATTTTTATTTTCATCTGTGCTAATGCAATACTTCATGAAAACAGAGACAGGGAAACCAAGGTAAGGCTGAAATCATCGCTTCAGGATGCGTACAGTCGAAATACTCAAACACTGTATGGGAAACAAAGAAGTTGGAAGGTTTTTGTGGGTAATGCAACTTTAGTTTTTGCATAATCTGCTTCAAAAGTAGGTTCTTTAGCAATATTTCCATCAAATGTTTCTAAATTTAAAAGCCAGAACTTGTAGTTAATATTTCTTCCCTGTCACTGATTCTTGTTTCTGTCCCTCCTCCACTCTCTACAAAATAAAGGGCATGTACACTCTAGTCATCCATATTCATCATCTCCATAACATGCAGATCAGACTTCTCCCAGTCTCCTTCCACCTTTAGCTCTGCAATTTTCCCTCTGATTAAATTCACTCTGTTTCCATGCTCTCTTCTTCTCTCCTTTGATTCAATTATCCCTCTCCTTCTCCCTTCCCTTTACTGGTAATCCTTGTGAGAAACATGTCCCCCAAGGCCACACGGTGGCAACGTGCACAAATTTAAAACTACAGGGAGATAATGTGTTTTAATGAAACGCTTCAAATATTTTCAGGTAATCTAAAATAAATGCTGCTGCTGCTACTTCTGCTAATACGATTTTCATTTGCTGTAGATCATCCATATGAGAGACATGTACTCCACAGTCATCGATATCCACCGCCTCAGGCAGAAAGAGCAAAAGCAACACCAACACCGGAACAGCACCTGTGTGAGAGAAGTCGGAGATCTTCGAGTCTTCGGCTGCGATACTGCCGCACGGTTAGCCAGCAACTCTCTCCTAGCTTTCTCTCGTGCTGGAAGCATTGCCGGAGGAGGGAGAGGTTCTACAGAAGAGGAGGAGGTGTTGTTAGGGGATGAGGAGTATCACAGACGTAGAGAACAGGCTAAGATGGATTGTAACTTTGCAGGGCTATTGGCACCCCTCTATAAGGATCGCCCATTTTGTGGCCCCGGGGTCGGGCTGGTTCATTCGGATTCCATGCGTCACCAGTGGTCAGCGGATGGAGATGGAGAGAGGGGAGGACACCATGCACGCTCTATTGTCTCCTCCTCTATCTCTGCATTTACACTCCCTGTTATAAAACTCAACAACTGTGTTATTGATGAGCCGGAGATGGAGGCAATAACTGAAGAGGACAGAGGAGGAGAGAGAAGAGAAGGAGAGAGGTCGCAGCCTCTGACCTCCGTGGAGTCTCTGGTGGTTCCCGTGGCATCCGTTGCCAAGGCCTCCAAACCACCGGGCCTACACAGGAGTAACTCCGCCTCCTCCTCATCCCGCTGCTCCTCCTTATCCTCGTCCTCCCTCTCCCCTGCTCCCTCCTCTACCTCAGGCTGCTGGCTTTCCCCGGGAGCAGCAAAGAGTGACTTTGGCTCCAACTCTTCTCTGCACATGCTCAACAGCCATTCCAAATCTCTGGACTTGGAGCGCAGACCGAGCATGCTTAGCGTAAACCCAGAGCAGCGGAAGCACCCCAGCTGGCCCCGACTTGACCGCAGCAACAGCAGCCGTAGTAACAGCGGCAGTCGGGGCAGCACCAAAGGCTACAAGCGGCTGGAGGACAGAGAAGAACAAGGAGATCGGCTCTTGGAGGTGTCACAGTCTGTGGCAGAGAGGCGCGACTATAGTAAGCGCGAGAAGCTGCTAATGATATCCAGGTCGCATAATAACCTGAGCTTTGAGCATGATGAGTTTAATAGCAGCACACTGAAGAGAGGCAGCTCTGAGACTCGGTTCTGATCGCACTGAACTAGAGGTTGATGACAGTTCTGTCCTGTTCTGTAAATTGCCCTCCACACAGTATGAATGTACAGCTTGTGCTGGAGGAAACTGACAAGTTTAATGGCTACACTGTGCAGAGAGGAAACTCAAGCAGTTTCAAGAAAGCCTGTTTTTATGAGCAGCAGGTTGTAGAGTAATGGAACAACTTGCACTGTGAAAGAGTTCAGGTCTATTGTCAGTCAGACACAATGGGTCTACTGCATTAGGGTGACATTAGTTGATCTACGACAGTGATTCCTAATCCAGGGCACATCTGCGGTAGGTTAGCCAAGGAGTATATGAAAAGACTAGCTCAGCTGTTATCATTAAATAAAAGAATTAGTGGACCTGAGGAACTTTAGGCAGTGAAGGGAAAACTTCGAATAAGTAGAAATGTTTACAAAAGATAAAATGGTTAAAAGTGATTGAAAGTGGATAACTCGCTAAGTGAGTAGTAGCGAGTAGTAATAGTTGGAACTATTAGCCAACAGCATGCACAAAGAAATGATGTTATGAGCTAAACAGGATGGATAACAAGCTGAAATACTGTACAGTAGCTAGCTAAATTCATAAATGTTGTCAATTATTTTGCTGATGCTACTAAATTCTCATCTTTCAGTATTGATTAATCCAATGAAATATCAATACAAAAGTAGGCTGAAAGAATTTGAATTGTTACCTTAACATAAAAGTAAGATTGCTAGCCATATAAATAAATAGGGGAAATTGGTCAATTGTCTGTGAAAATGCTGGATAAATGATTAAAATAGTCATCTAATAGTCCTGGACTAATCATTGAGAAATTTGAACATGAAGGGTTTAACCAAGGAAGAGTTTTTTCAGTCCAGAGGGGTGAACTACAATGTGAGATTAATGGGTTAGCAAGCGATGTTAAGATAAAAGTCAGAGTATTCTGTGTCATGACTTTTACCTGGATAAATCACCATGGTTACTTGTGCTAAATCACCATGGTTACTTATGCTGAACACAAAACTTATTTTGTTTTGTTAGGACAGCTAAGGCAAAGAAAGCCTGACTGGGTTGAACATCCTGTGTAGTATACTCCTCAGGACTGTTGGGATATGTAAGATGAAAAAGGTTGGATAAATGAAAAAAGCTCATTTGCATTAATGAGCTTGAAAGTCTATATTTGGTATGAGCACCATTATTCATCACACAGCCTGAACTCTTTTAGGCATGTTTTGTTATTATATCTTTAAGTTGTGTTCAGGAATAGTTCTCCAGGCTCCTTTAGGGATATTCAAAGATCTTCTTTGGATGTTGGCTGCCTTTCATTGTGCTCTTTGTCAAGATGATCCCGCTCTGTTTCAATAATGTTGATGTCCGGGCTCTGGGGAGGCCAATCCATGACTGATAGTGTTTCACTGTGTATTTTTCCATCCATATATGCTTTAAGAGCACTGCATTGGCAGTGCGTTTGGGGTCATTGTCATGCTGAAAACTTAAGCTGTTGCCAATCAGATGCTTTCCCGAAGGCATTGCATGGTGGATCTAAATCGGATCATACTTTTCTGAATTCTTAAATCAATCAGTGTTGACGAGATCCCAACTCCACTGGCAGAAATGCAGCCCCAAACCAAAACAGACCCTCAATTGTGTACAGATGGCTGTAGACGTTCACTGTTCTGGATGCTGATGACAATTTGAAGCAGCACATTTTACATATGTCTTAACTACTCCATAAGACCTGTTACCATTGATTTGTCTTCCTCTTGTCCAGTTTCCAAGAATCCTTTAAGGATATACTGCACACCATGCTGAGATATGCCGAGTTTCTAGCTAATACTATTAATATTTCTGCACAAATACTATTTTATGCCTGTCAAACTGTGATATCTTTGACATTCCTCATAGACTAAAGGAATGGGAACAAATGATGCGTTTTTGTGACAGGGTGCTAGCGATACAATGTGAAATTGGTTCTTTGTTAAGTTGTTTGTTATGTATGGAAACAACACTGACTACTCCCTTGAGTTAGGTGCCTTTTTTATGCTTAAATTATTCATATGTCAGTGTTAAGCAGCTTAACTTACAACCAAGAAGTAATGGTCAGGTACAAGGACTGGACTAAAAAATAAAAAGCAGCCAATGTCCAAAGAAATGAGAATTGCTCATGACCACTTATTAATTACAAAAAAGTCCTCCTCAAGGGATTAATAATTTTTTTATATATTTTATATTCCCCTTGCTATAAGAGCTGTTTAACACCCAAATTTCTCATCCATGGGATAATAAAGGTTTATTCTAATAAAATACATCACATCAGTCTGCTTAATATCATATTAAGAAATCATTTCTGAAGTTTTACCATCACTGAGACAATATAACCAGCACTGCTACATAAGGTTTTTTACATATAAATCACCTGTTGCACAAAGGGTCCCATAAGACGAAGGAAGTTACTACAATGCCAGTGGGCTCTGCAACAGAGATATAAATCAAATAAAGATAGTAGCCTGGGAAATACAACAAAGAAGTCATGATGTCCTGCAGTATTACAGTCCATCTCTAAACTAGAAATAAAAACCTCAGTTTATGGCTCTGCTACAGGCATTTCAAGGTTATTTTTTACAAAATTAATGTAATGGATATCATTCAGGATATTCAGTCATACAGTTATCTTTCTGTGTACTATCATAAAACTGAGTATATGAGAAAACCATGGTTCATCTGGTGCATCAGCCACAGTATTTTTTTTTTTTTGTCAAAACAGAAGGTATATTTATAACAACCATTAGTTATTTCTGATCAACAATCAAAAATAAGTTAATGTTTGTCTATAGCTAAAAATCTCTAATTAGGATAACAGAGACAATTTGACTCTTTCTGTATCTGATTTATTATTGAATAAATGTTTGAACCTGTATAAAAAATAGTTCTCGGTATTAGAACAATTGAACCCACATTTATTTATCTTGTGCTGTCTTTATAAAACCAGAGATCTGTATCATTCAAGTGTTGTTTCCTTTTATTTGATCACATTTTTATGATGGTTTGTTTTGAGGAATTCCTGTTCTTGGATATCTAATTGAGTTTACATGAATTTGCATTCATATTGTTCAATGGTTTTGGTTTGTTAGTGACCTCTGATCCTTCTGAACACTTGTGTAAATCTCTTTAGGAAACTTGTAATGTGTGTAATGAGTAACACACCTTATTTTGAGATCTAACATGATGTACCCTCCCACTCAGTGCCACATACTGTATGAGTGTTAAAGAGGAACCCCTTTTAAAAGTGCAGAAATCTTTTCAGAGAGCTTTAATGGTCCCCCACAGTCTATGGGTCAATGTCGAATTTTAGCTTCACTAAATAAAATGTATTTTTACTGATATCTGTTTTGTCCTATTGGATGTATTTAAAGCAATTCCAATTATGCATGGATTTACACATAATAGCTCTTCTGTCGCCTTTTTCATGGATTGTGGGAGGCAAAAACGTCGCTTAGGCCAGCACACAAACTCACACGTGCACACACACCGTGCACCAACATACCATCTGACCCCCCCCTCCCCCCTCCCCTCACTTAAGCTGTCCAAATATACCTCTAATTTCCATTCTCTGCCTCTTTCACTCACTCCTTCTCCTTCGCTGCATGCAAAATAACAAACAAAGGTCTGGATGAGTCATCACCAATTATCAGTCTGTGGCTCTGTGGGATAACACACACAAACTTGCGCAACACCCTTGCAAGGACCAAGGACTATTTACATCAGAGCATGCAAACATATTTTTTCTAAAATGCATCAAGCAAAGCACGCAGACACATGAGCACACGCAAATGTGCATTTACAATGGAATTCAAAAGCAGAAGGATGATGACGATGTCATTTTAGCCCAAATACGTCAAAAAGTCAACTAAAGCTAAATCTAAGCTAAGCATCTTGTTGTGGGTTCGCTGCCTGTACCAAAATCTGATCAGATGGACTCAAGAAACCATTTGTCGGTACAACTTACTACATTCTAATAATGTCATTTGAGCTCATTTTAAACTGAACCTGGACAAAGTTCAGGTTATTGTGCATGCTTAGCACTTAAATAACATTCATCAATTATGTTTAATAAATGCCTCAGCTGTTTATTCACAACTAGTAGCTTGCAATTTCAGTCAATAATACCCTTCTTTCTCCTTTCATTTTAGCGAACGTTTCATTATAGCTTGTGTTTTTGGTAGCAGATGCCTGTGTCAGCCTGTTTGTAAACACAATACCTCGAAAGGTTTAGAATTAATTCTAATAAAACTTGTAGGGGTGTAGAGTGGGGTCATGTTAACAATCCATTAAAATTTGACTCATATCCACCGAGGTCTTCAAGGTCAACGTAATAATTTATCGGTCAAAAATAGACAAAAAGCCTTATAACTTAGAAACTGATATATTGTCAACATGTAAAAAATATTGTGAGATTTAAAATATCATGACACACGTGACCTCTGACCTCTCCTTCAAGGTCAATAGACTGATTTGTCAAGAAAAAGTTGTCTTGGGATACTATTTGAGAATAGTTGATTAATTTTATTATGAATTTTGAAGTTTAAATACATAGCAATTTGAATACATTTACAATGTTCTTGAATAATTTACTAAACTAAGAAAATATTATAAATAAGCTAAAATATTTAATATATCATTTGATATTCATTACTAAGCATTTAAAGACTTTTTTTCATTTTTAAAAAATGAAATAAATGCTGCACATTTCATACAAAATAATTATACTCAAAACTGTGTCAGGTATGTTAAAATGGATTCAACAGGGCAAATAACAAAATCCTGCCCTTTGTGCTTGTTTTTGCTGCACTATAAAGTATGTTTAATGAGAACATGTTGGCATGGGGTACAAAATCAGTGTATACAAAAAACAATGATACTATTCCTTAAAAAGGTAATTCACACAGAGAGTCAGCTGCATTGGCAGAGGTCTGCATTCTTGAAGTGCTTCTTGTTTATCATGTTATCTAGCTATTTTAAAAGTTTAACCACTAACAACGTAATATAATGTATACTTTTATTAATCCCCTTAGGGAAATGAGTCCTCTGCATTTAACCCATTTACTCAGTGAAGCAGTGGGCTGCCACCAATCCAGCACCCGGGGAGCAGTATGTTGGGACAGTACCTTGCTCGGGGGTACCTCAGGGTAGCCGTTCAGTGGATTCGAACCCCTGGCCTTCCGATCATGGGGCGACCACTATATTAACTTTTTGCTGTACTATCAGTATTGACATTTATAACTAAAACTTAAACATAGTTTGTCACCCTGAGGGCACTTTGCAATTTCCCTTTTGGCAACACAGGTTTGGAAGCCACAAACACAATCAGCTGCTCCTAGAAGAGTTGGGAAGAGCATAAACAAACAAATAAGTAAATAAACACCTACATATAACAAATGTTAAGGAAATATGTTTCAATTTCGTGTATCTGAAAGACAAAAAAGTATCACCAAATATTGGTAAATATCTAAATATCATCCTATTTTGATCAGGCACTATTAGATTATTTTGCAATTTCTGTTTTTGTCCACTGAGTTGAGTTGATACACCTCGGGGCACTTGGCTGTTTCAGCGTAGATATAGCCAGTTAGGTCACATACTGGCTTTGTAAGACTGTGGTCCAGTAACTATCCCTAATATTTAGACCTGCATGTCCCTCCTTACCTTACGGTTTAAATAACAAAAAAAAAACAAGGAAAAATCAAGTCATGTTTCTCCGAAAGTGGTGTCAACGTAGTGGCACACAGGTAAATCAAACTTCCACTAAATGTGTTTTAGTTGCTAACAGCAACACTTACCTTGCCCCTTAAGCCAGATGGTTGACTGGTGAAAGTTGCTCAAGAAGTGCTCCAACTGTTTCACATAGATAGAGAAATAAATCCTTAGTGCATCAACAGCTCGTGTGGCCAAATACCTTTTTTTTCCTGTGTGTGTAACTGTGATCAACCAGAGCAGGGCACACGTGCGATCCCTCATCAGCTGTGCAGCTGATGTGTTACGGAGCGAGACAGCTCGCGCCTTCTCACCTCCTCGGCTGTGCCACACACTTCAGCTTGCTGAGGAGCTCGGGCTTTTAATCTCCCAGCCTTTCAACATTTCAGTCGATTTATGTACTGCTATAGCTTTGCTTACTTTGCAGCAGTTTACTTCAATTGCTGGACTGAACTTAAGTGATTTCTTGAGTAGCTGCATGGTTACTGATGCATAATGAAATAAACCCAGATCAAAAACATTGGTGTAGCCCTGCCTCTCGCCTAATGGCAGCTGGGATAAGCTCCAGCCCTCCTAAATTAGATAAGTGGAAGAGAATGAATGGGTGGATTGATGGGTGGCTATTATAGTGCAGGCTGAACAATAACTGTACTAGACTTCACGAGTATCAATATATACTGTTCAAAACAATGAAAGGAACACTATGAAAACACATCAGAACTCAAACAATGAAACAGATCTATATTTATACTATACTGATATGGACTGGGGTGATCTGTTAAGAATGGAATGAAAGGATAGAAATGGAAATTTGCAACCTACAGAACTCAAAGATAGCTTGAAAAGTGTCAAAATGAAGCGATGGGCTAGTCCATTTTCATTGTAGGAACTCAAAATGGTACTCACGAGTTTGTTTGGCCCCCCAGTGTGACCTCTGCCGGGCTTGTAGAGGTGTGTGTGCCCTCTATGGATATGCCTCCCCACATCGTTACTGACCCACCACCAAACCGGTCATGCTGAACGTTGTTACAGGCAGCACGTTCTCCATGGTTTCTTAAGACCCTTTAACGTTTATCCCATGTATTCAGGGTAAATGCACTCTCATCTTGTCAATCTCATCAGATTCAGGTCCACATTCTTGCATCTCATTCCTCAATATCTGCACAAAACAACTTGAAGCTACTAAAAATGAACTGAGGGCATGGCTATACCTATATTTTTAAGGATTAACATGTATAAAAGACTGAGCTTATATGCGCTATGGCCTGAAAGCACTGAAAGATTAACACATTGTTAGTCATATTCTGTCACTCTGTACTTTCAGACCCGTCTGTAAACTTTCCAAGGTCCCCAGAGCAGCAATGGCATTTTGCAATACACGGAATAAAAAACTGAAAAAAAAAGCCACCAAAGCTGCACAAATGACAGAGTGGAGGCAAATAGAACTGAAGTTCATACTTTATAAAAAGTACAGACAAGGAAGTAAAACATATTAATCTATTTTTCTTTGTCATGTTCGCTTGAACAGTGATTGACAGAAGGTATAACTCTGTAATAAAGGTATCAATGTGGAACTAACGTGCAGATAGGGCTGCACAAACACATACAGATCATCAATTACTTAATCTGCTTTATTCACATGTATCCACGTCAACAGATTAACCCCATTTCAACAGGCTTAATTTGGGTGCGTTCCTGTGTATTTTATTGCATTAAAAATCAGACATTAGCAGCATGTGCGCTCAGTGCTACTCCCTTGTGTTTTTACCAGCAACAACAGCAGTGATGTGGGCAGTTTACTGACATAATCATCTAATAAACAGACTAATTACCACGACACATCTGGAGGGTAAATTGAATGGTTTGCAGATTAGCAGAGTAGGAACGGCTGCCAGGAGGGTGAACAGCGTTAACACAGCTGTCACGGATAATAGCAACGCATCGTGTATTGGGATGAGCCATGCTGAATTAGTAATGGAAGTGACTCATCCGTTCAGAAGCATGTTGGTTTCTGGAGCGGTGAATGCCGGACTGGATTTTTTTTTATAAGGTTAAAAAGAAGCAAAGGACTTTTTTTTAAATTGTTTTTTTTATCCAGACAAAATCCTAAACTGGATGTTGCAGATTTTCACTTTCAGATGCAGCTTTATAATGGTGCCTTTATGTGTTTGAAGAATATCAAAGGCCAGTTCCTTCCCTAAATACGGCCACATGTTTTGGTGGCTGTCACGGTGTTTAAAGAAACCTCACTGCGTGTTGTCATTATATCACGCTGAAGCCTCTTCCAGTTGTTCCCGATCCCTTTGCGCCGAATCCCGAGTAATTAGGCAGAAAACGGTGTTTCCCTGCCGCGTGTCATTGAAAGAGCCTTGTGGCTATAGTTCCAGTGTGCTAGTGTGTGTTTGTGCGTCTTTCTGTGGGTTTGTGCGCTTGCCACGAAGCAGCAGTAGGGGTGCCAGCCTTGTTGCCATAGCAGCCCAAGATGTGCTCTGGACCCCTGCCTGAGGAGTAAACTCACTCACAGAAATGAACGCAAACTGAGCTTTTTATAAAAACATAATAACCCCCCAACAACCAGTCATTTAATGAAGCCAAAATATAAATGATAAGAGTTAAATAGAGTTTTAATCCTGTGGCTCGATCCAATAGGCTCCTGTACTGTCCCACAGTGATAACAGGCAGATCAGGTAAGGCCTGAAAGGTTTACGTGTGCTTGACCTGAATGTGTCGAAGCACAGCTGACAGAGTAAAGCGATGAAGTACACTTTATAAATAAATGAAAGAAATGCATTCTAAATATAGGCAGAGACAAGCCCTCTTATTCCCATATCTGTTCCAGTGCTGCTTTGGTAAGCCAAAAGTCTCAAGAGGAGCTGTTCTGAAAAGCTGCAGGGGTGCGCACCCCTCTTTACTGCAGCAGAGATCAAAATTTACTAATAGCAGCATTATGGCTTTCAACTTCTAAAACTGGCTTTGACCTTTCCAGCTTCATCCTCACATGTTGTTTTAGCGTCTAAAGTTAGAAAGGGTTTATGACATTTTGCTTTTTTATGTGTCACAATGAAGGGAGCTAAATGCAGTTCGTTTTGGTGGAGGGTTGTTCATCATTCAGGAGGATTTCGGGTACAAAGAAAACCCACAACATGTATATTTTATGTATCTTGGACCAAGAAAGCTTTATAAAAAAGCTCCCAGTGACAAGTACATGATGTCTAACTTATGCAAGATTAAAACTAAGAGGAACAGCGGTGTTACTTTGAATTCAATTCAATTCAATTCAATTTTATTTATATAGCGCCAAATCACAACAGAAGTCGCCTCAAGGCGCTTCATAGATACAGAGAAAAACCCAACAATCATATGACCCCATATGAGCAGCACTTTGGCGACAGTGGGAAGGAAAAACTCCCTTTTAACAGGAAGAAACCTCCGGCAGAACCAGGCTCAGGGAGGGGCGGCCATCTGCTGCGACCGGTTGGGGTGAGAGAAGGAAGACAGGATAAAGACATGCTGTGGAAGAGAGACAGAGGTTAATAACAGATATGATTCAATGCAGAGAGGTCTGTTAACACATAGTGAGTGAGAAAGGCGACTGGAAAGGAAAAACTCAAAGCATCATGGGAATCCCCTGGCAGCCTACATCTATTGCAGCATAACTAAGGGAGGATTCAGGGTCACCTGGTCCAGCCCTAACTATATGCTTTAGCAAAAAGGAAAGTTTTAAGCCTAATCTTGAAAGTAGAGATAGTGTCTGTCTCCCGAATCCAAACTGGAAGCTGGTTCCACAGAAGAGGGGCCTGAAAACTGAAGGCTCTGCCTCCCATTCTACTTTTAAATACTCTAGGAACAACAAGTAGGCCTGCAGAGCGAGAGCGAAGTGCTCTAATAGGGTGATATGGTACTACAAGGTCATTAAGATAAGATGGGGCCTGATTATTTAAGACCTTGTATGTGAGGAGCAGGATTTTGAATTCAATTCTGGATTTAACAGGAAGCCAATGAAGGGAAGCCAAAACAGGAGAAATATGCTCTCTCTTTCTAGACCCTGTCAGGACTCTTGCTGCAGCATTTTGGATTAGTTGAAGGCTTTTCAGCGAGTTTTTTGGACATCCTGATAATAATGAATTACACTTTGGAGCTTGTTAATGTCATTTCTCAGCTTGTGTGAGTCTGTAAGGCATATGATTGGCTGACATTTACCTATATCGTTACAGAAAATATTTGGCATTTTGCCATGAAGACGCTGTGGTGTTCCAGCTGTAGAAAATGGAGAAAGTCAACTCTTAACACTTCTCTTCTCTAATGTGTTAATTGTCACATTTAATGAATTAGTCTTTTTTTGTTCACCACTGGTCCAGCAAGCGGCCCACTGGGAATCCTCCCAAAGCTTCCACTCTGGCACCGCATCACAATAAATGAAAAATAATATTGTGACTATTTGAAAATGTGGCCCAAGATACTTCATGTACATAAAGAAATGATCAAAGAAGAATATTAGTTAAGACGTTTAAGAAAAATCTATATACCTAAAAATGCTGAACCATATACTTTTTTGATGTTAATGCACCTCAGCACTCAGCACTCGACCTCAGTGTAGGGCTAAGTGCATGTTTTGTTTGGTTTGTTTGTTTTTTACACCTGTGGCAATGGGACTGGCAACACTTGAATTTAAAGATTTGGAGGTGTGGCCCAATACTTTTGTCCATATAGCATATTTATAGCTGCTGTCATTCTGTGTCAGCGTGAATAACTACCAAGGTTACGCTCACCTTTGGTGACGATTGGTGCATTTTTCTGAAAGCAGATGAGCTAAAGAGTAAAATAACCTACTCTATTAGCATGCTCATGATTATTAATCAAAATCCAGCATAATATCTTCAAAATCTGATTTTCTTGGATTGAAAATGCTGTTTTTTACTGCTTAGTATTAGTTTTCTATTCACCTTTTCAACCCAAATAAACACGTGTTGGTTGGTACGGGGAGGGAAGGAAGTCGTTTCTATCCTGTGCAAATGCTAAGAAGCAAAAATTCAGTCACATGTTGTTGCTTTCAGTAAAACATTTAAACTAAACTGTGCATCAGGACTCAACAATACCTCTGGAGTGAGACAAAGACAAACAGCTGTGTATGGTCCACATCTACACATCAGCTATGCCCGAGAATCAAATTAATTTGACAGTGATATAAGGATATCTAAAAATACTTTGATGCCTCTGCAGCAAAGCTCATTAGAGAGAACACACACACACACACACACACACACACACACACACACACACACACACACACACACACACACACACACTGTGCCAATACCAGGTGAGTCACTAGTGGGCTTTGCATCTGTTTCATATTACTTTCTAAATACAGTCTCTGCCTTTCTAGTTCTCCTCCCATCTGTTTCTTCTCTCTCTTGTGGTTTCCTGTTTCTTACCTCCTCATTTCCCCCACACTCACCTGCCACCTTCACCATCGCTTCTCCTTTCTTCCTACCTGCCTTTCAATTATTCCTTCTCCCTCCCCTGTTCTTGTATTCTCCCATACTCCCTCCACTTCCCGCCTTCTGCCTCTACTGTATGTCTCTGATCCCCTGCTTTCCACCGCTGTCCTCCGTTCTCGCTGTACTCTCTCTCCTTTCCATGGACATGACAGCAGAAACTAGCCGAGAGCTCCAACATAAGCTGTTGACTAAGGGCCTGAGTGTGGTAATATTTCACACACTCTTCAGTGAGTGCTACTCAGACAGGCAGGTGGAGAGAGCCACTAATGAGAAAACCTTTGAGACTATAATGGTACAAATGAGAGAAATAGATAAATCTGCCCGAGTGCCACTATCTCAGTTATTTGTTGCTCTGGATAGTCCCGTCTGCTGTCTCTTATTCCAAACAACAGGATGTGATATCATTACATGACATTTTGAGATAATCACGTCAGGTTTTCCTGCTAAACATAAATGTTTAGGTACAGTGTATTTCTTTTAATGAGGTTTCCCTGAAGTAGCTTGTACTCACATTTCAGTTTTAATCAATCAAGCATCAGTACGAATATTAAATGGGTAATGAGGGATACAGCGCAATATATTTGATTGGACTCGCTTTTTAAGTGTCTGAAGTCGATGAACAGTAGTGGACACAAGGAGCAGAGAGAAAGAGACTCGTGGGAAATTAATGCTTTGTGAAGGTTTGTAATGGACACATCCATGGGTATAGAGTGAGCCAGTGTGGGTGGACTGACAGAGAGGTCACATAACTAACCGTTCTTGTGAGTGTGTGTGTTTTGTTCTTTGTGTGAATGTTTGTGGTCTCCATGAGGGACTGGAATGACTCTTACAAGTCAGCAAACTAAAAGCTTTGCCACGCAATGCTCACCTCTACGTCTACATAAGACATGCAGTGTACTGTTAGTGTACACTGCATGCAAAACACACACACACACACACACACACACACACAGGGACGCCCAGCTGTTTCAGGAGGATTTGCAGTCTCTGTTCTCATTAATAACCTACAGTGGATGCATGAATGAGCTAATCTGTGTGTAAGCGTACATGTCTGTGAATGAGGCTGTTAAAAGTACTTTTACACATGCATTCATGAGCATGTATGAGACCATCCTATACTGACTTACGCTTTTACAAAAATGCACACACATTCATACGTTTATGTGGAAGTGAATATGTGTGCAGAGGTCAGTGTGTGCGTGCTTACACTGTGAAACCCCTGTATTTCCTTTCTTTCCAGGCTTGATCTGCCTAATCAACCAATCAAGAGGAAGCAACCCACATCTGTCTTAACGAGGCGATTAAATTAGTGCTACTGAAAGGAACAGCCTCTGGGCTCTCACACCCCCTCCTCCTGATGCTCCTCTTGTTTTCTCCTCTTCCAGCTTTCTCTCTCTCTTTCTCTATCTTAATTGCTATTCCCTCTCTCCAGCATCTTCCCCACTGCAGCCCCCTCGCTGTTTCTCTTATTTCCTTCATTCATCATTTTTGCTTCTTTCTATATTCTTCTATGCACTTCTCTCTTTCTGGCCCCACGTTCCCCTCCGTTCTAATGCCAGCTATTGTCCTCGTTTGTCTGTTCTTACTACTCGCCTAATTGTAGTTATCAGTCATGTACCTTGTTACAGAGCTGCTAAATTGGCCACAGGAAATACAAACAGTGCAATTGTGGCTGTGTCCGCACAGTGTGCATTCAGGGCACACAGCGCTAATTATAGGTCATCTACCTATTAGCTGTGCTAAGCGTCAAACATGTAATCAGTGGGTTTTTGTCTATATTTGTGGCTATAAATATGTTGCAAAGTGAAGTTATTTTAACTTTCCAGAGATTTACTTGCTTTTGGAGTCAGCCTCATGTGACCATTCAAGTCACTGCACTTTCTGATACTTAGACATTGCATTCACTCTGCATTCAACCTACTTACTATATTACAGTATTGGCGAGTTCACACTGTTGTCCAAGAAGTTTCAGCTAAAGTTAAAAAAAACCCTGAAAGTTTAAAAAAGGGAGAATGAAGTAATCAATCGTGTATGAGATACAGCCTACAGATGGGAAATAGATCAAAGTAGAAAAATGATGTTGGAAGAGCTTGAAGAATTCCTGGTAGAGTTTGCAGAGTTCAATAAAACCCTGGTGAACCAATAGAAAAAAATAAAACCTTAAAAAAACACAATCCCTATGATGATGATGGTGTCCTTCCTATGTTTATACTCATCAAACATTTGGTGAGCTTTCATGCTTTGTGTATTGATAATTATCTTCATAAACAACTGTAACCTGCTTTGTACTTTAACGACTTAGCATGATATACAGGACATTTACAGTTTGTGTTTCATGTATTGCTTCATGCTTGCAACTCAGAGCAAACAGCTCTTCCAACACTGAAGCAGATGGAACGCAACAGAAGACCAAGCACGGAATAAAATGCAGTAATGAGACAACAACAAAAAAATGACCATCACAGTCAGATGACTGAAGGTCCATGCTGACTAATGAATCCTGGTTTCTGTTCTCACATGCTGATGGTGGGTTGAGAAATTGGCATAAATAACCACAACCAAAAATCTGCTGTGAGTTGGGTGAACATCGCACACTGTTAACAATCATGGAGTTGTGGAGTTCTCCTGATAGATGCTTTTGAAACAACCTATTATTGACCTTTAGTCCATATTGGTTTTATAGATATTTAAATGGTTTTGTTTAAATAACTACGATTGAAGAATTTCCAAGAAATCTGCTGCTAAATTAATTCCCCTTCAACATGCAAAAAAGTATCTGTAGTGTTTCTGAAGCTCCTGATCTTCCTTCTTCTATACTGGGTGTCTGATCAGGGTGTTTATAATTTCCTCGACTGCCAAGACATGGATAGGAACATGAGCATGCACATAAAAACAGCGTCATGTGACCATTCAAGTTACTGCATTCAACCTACTTACTATATTACAGTATTGGCGAGTTCACACTGTTGTCCAAGAAGTTTCAGCTAAAGTTAAAAAAAACCCTGAAAGTTTAAAAAAGGGAGAATGAAGTAATCAATCGTGTATGAGATACAGCCTACAGATGGGAAATAGATCAAAGTAGAAAAATGATGTTGGAAGAGCTTGAAGAATTCCTGGTAGAGTTTGCAGCTTAAAAAAACACAATCCCTATGATGATGATGGTGTCCTTCCTATGTTTATACTCATCAAACAGATTGAAGAATTTCCAAGAAATCTGCTGCTAAATTAATTCACCTTCAACATGCAAAAAAGCATCTGTAGTGTTTCTGAAGCTCCTGATCTTCCTTCTTCTATACTGGATGTCTGATCAGGTGTTTATAATTTCCTCGACTGGCAAGTCATGGATAGGAACATGAGCATGCACATACAACAATACAAAATACAAAACAACCAAAGTCTATAAATATAAACCACATAAAAAAAACACACACAAGCAAGATATCAAATTTGCTCTAATCCCATAAAAGGTATCCAGATGAAATGTTGTGCCATAGATCTGAGAACCAATGTGTGTATTTTTAACTGAAGTAATCTGAATGCCTCATTGGCCTTTTTACATAAATAAAAGCCAGTGTTTTGTCACACAGTGGTTAGTGATGTGCCATCCCGAGCATTTTAGCCATCGCATCATTGTGTTTTCAGACTCCATGTGAAGATGTTGGCATGGATCTGACTCAGAAACGTCAGTACACTGCGAGTTCTTGTGGTATTGAATTGTCAGCATACCCTCATTTATTTGTTTTCTCTTTTTTTCCAAATGGGCCATGCTTATAAAACAAAAATGGTGTTTTATTCAACTAACAACTGAGAAACTACACTCACCAGGAATGTGACTATTAAGGTCACAAATCAGATGAGTAATCTGTAGTAAGTTTGACTTTTCTCTCAGGGAAGAATGCAGACCTAAGAAAATCTCACCTTTAAACATAAATATGCATGAATATGCAGTTAATGGGTTGAACTGTGTTCAAAGGGTCACCATAGCAGCTCTGCATGTTCGATTTGCTCTGCAGATTTTTACACCAGGAGGACCTTTTCCTGACACAGTCGCCATGGGATTTGTGTCTCCTCCTGGAAACGAAGCAGGGATCTTCCACTTGTTAGAAATGTGCACACTGCTACAATAAAACACTGTTACCCTCTTTTGACCAAAGTTAGAAAGTAAGAGGTGGGTGAGCTCATATGGTGTCGTTTCTTTCCTCAAAAGATCACAGAGAAATGTAATATTTTGTGATTAGAGCGTGACAATCTTGTTTCTATTATGTGTGGAAATATGAATAATGCATATGTGATATGATTTAGGATAGCTGGAGGACCAGAACTACGTTTGTCTTTGTACAAACAGAAATTGGATACAAATTGTCTCAATTTGTCAGAGATAGAGACAGAGGAGAGATCAGTATTGTTTCCAGTTGTCTGGGATAATTGCTTCACTTGGGACAATGATGCTGCAGATACTGTGCGTGCACACACACACACATATTACCATTACAACAATTGGCTCTAACAGTTAACAGAAATGTCCACTGTTGTTGAAAGCAACAATTGGCTTTGTAAGATATGCCTCATACACACAGGCACGGTGCACGCTGCATGTACGCCGGTGTGTTCTCTGTAGTCGTTTAGTTGCCACAGTTACCACTTATCTACAGGACAAAATTACTAAAAATCACACACAATGGCATGTTAAGTGTTTACAGTGAGACGTGGAATCCGTGATAACCGACAAAACAACAACAGAACCATGAGAGGGCAATAATACTAGAGGCAGATGTGACATTAAAACCAAAATACAAAACACATGTTTAACATGGAGACAAATGCAATGGGGAAAATGTTACATAACGGTTTGTGCACGATATAGCAGTAAATGCAATCTTTCAAATGCATCCTTGCCTCACGGTTATGAGTATGGTTTTTTTCTCAAATGCCGCTGTCGTGACAGAGATATGTACAAAAGGTCCCGGAGCTTCAGGGTCTTGACACACTGTTTGCAGCAGTATTGGACGCCAAGACATAACAGTGTGTTTATAAGAGGCCAAAAAGTCTCTATAACCAAGTCTACATGGAAGGAACATGGCTTGGGTTACAAGATGTACTTTTCACTTCACCAACCGTTCTCTTATTGTCACAAATCCTCTACTGTCTTCAATCTCAGTCTGCGACTGGGGAGAGTGCCCGCCCTATGGAAGACATCCTGCATCGTCCCGGTCCCCAAAAGGAACCGGCCCAATGAGCTGAATGACTTCCGACCGGTGGCACTGACGTCACATCTTATGAAGACTCTAGAGCGGCTCTTCCTCAACCTCCTCCGACCACAGGTACAACATGCCCAGGACCCACTACAGTTTGCATACAAGGCGGGTGTCGGAGTGGAGGATGCCATCCTGTACCTCCTACACAGAGCCCACTCACACCTGGATGGGGGAAAAGGCACGGTCAGGATCCTGTTTCTTGACTTTTCCAGTGCCTTTAATACCATCCGGCCCTGTATGCTTCAGGAAAAACTGAACAGGATGGAGGTGGACCCCTGCCTGGTGGCTTGGATCTCCGACTACCTCACCGACAGACCACAGTACGTCAGGCTGAAGGACATCACGTCTGACACAGTGGTCAGCAGCACAGGAGCACCACAGGGAACTGTGCTGTCCCCTCTTCTCTTCACCCTGTACACCTCTGACTTCTGCTACAACTCTGAATTATGCCACATTCAGAAGTTTGCAGATGACACAGCCATCATGGGGTGTATCTGGGATGATCAGGAAGAGGAGTACAGAAGTCTGGTGAGGAACTTTGTCGCATGGAGTCACACAAACCACCTGCAACTCAACACCTCAAAGACTAAGGAACTGGTTGTGGACTTCGGGAGGTCCAGAGAGGTCCACTGCCGGTTCAGATAGAGGGGGAGGAGGTGGAGGTGGTCAACAAGTACAAGTACCTCGGGCTGTGGGTGGACAATAAACTGGACTGGTCATGCAACACAGAGCACCTGTATAAAAAAGCCCAAAGCCGACTGTACTTCCTCAGGAGGCTGAGGTCTTTTAACATCTGCAGGAAGCTCCTGAGGATGTTTTACCAGTCGGTGGTTGCTGGAGTACTTTTCTATGCTGTGGTGTGCTGGGGGAGCAGCACAGCAAAGAAGGACTCATCCAGGCTGGAGAAAACTGATCAGGAAGGGCTAGCTCTGTGGTCGGCATGAAGCTGGACACTCTGGTGACAGTGGCAGAGAAAAGGACACTAAAAACTGCTGGACATTATGACAATGCTGGGCATCCTCTGCACACGGCCATTAACAACCAGAAGAGTCTGTTCAGTGACAGGTTGCTTCTCCCAAAGACAAGAACTAACAGACTTAAAAACTCCTTTGTCCCACACGCCATCAGAACTGTTTAACTCCTCTCTGGAGGGGAGAGGGAGGGGAAACAGGAGGACAAAGGAGGGGGGAACAACTAAGCTGTAGTGCCTCTTCACTCTCACTGTGCAATACCTTTTGTGCAATACTTTTGTAAATAGTCAACAGTGCAATAGACCTCAATACTTGAAATGTGCAATTCACTTGTATTTTTATTTTTTTTCCTATTTATTCTATTTATCCCCTTGTATATTTTATTTATATTGTCTCTGTATTTATATATGTGTGTGTGTGTGTGTGTTAGTGTTGTGTGTGTGTGTGTGTGTGTGTTTGTGTGTGTGTGTGTGTGTGTGTGTGTGTGTGTGTGTGTGTGTGTATAATATTCTGTAACTGTAACTTCTGTTGGTGCTGTGCTTTTGGAAACCGAATTTCCCAGAGGAACCCACCCGAGGGATTAATAAAGTTTTATCTTATCTTATCTTACTGACACCAAAGGACACCTTGTGCATACTTTGGGACGCCAGCGCTGTTGATTGCATGAAAACAGGATGATCTATTAGACTGGAAAAACTCTTAAAGAAAAAGCCTTTGCACAAAGTCACAAAGAGGATCAATCAAAGCGCATATAGTCCTGTGAAAAACTATTTACCCCCTTCCTGTTTACGTTTAGTCTTTTTGTATTTTTGTCCCAGTTAAATCTTTCATATCATTAACAAACTCTAATATTAGACAAAGATAACATAAATATATACAAAATGCAGTTTTTAAATGATGGTTTCATTTATTCGGGGAAAAAAAGGCTATGCAAACCATCCTGACACTGCGTGAAAAAGTATTTGCCCGCACTGTTAAATCATGAATTGACTGTGATTAACCACATTATTGGAAAGTTGAGTTCAACTTCAGTAGCCACATGGTGGCCTGATTACTGCCAGATCTGTTGAATCAAGAAATCACGTAAATAGAACATGTCTCAAAGTGAAGCAGCTAAAAGATCTGAAAAAGCAAGACATTATGCCACAATCTCAAGAAACACCCGAGAAACAAAATCATCTGTCGCTCTAGAAAGGGTTAAAGGGCCAATTTTAAGGTTTGCCGACTTCAGCGAACCTCAGTTAAAGCCATTATCCACAAATTGGAGCAGCGGTGAAGCTTCTCTGGAGTGGCCACTCTACCCAAATTACTCCAAGAGCACATCAACGACTAATCCAGGAGGTCACAGAAGAACCCAGAACAACAACTAAATAACTGCAGGCCTCACTTGCCTCAGTTAAGGTCATAATTTAACAATAAGAAGGAAAAAATGTCTTCTATGTTAGAGAACAAGGAGAAAACCACTGCTGACCAAAAACAACACATAAGGCTCGTCTCACATTTACCAAAAAAACATCTTGATGATCCCCAAGACTTTTGGGAAAATATTCTGTGGTCTGATGAGACAAAAGCTGAACTTTTTGGAAGGTTTGAGTCCCGTTATGTCTGGTCTAAAACTAATACACACCCTTTGATAAAGATAATCTCATACCAACAGTCATGGTGGTGATAGTGTGATGGCCTGGGGCTGATTTACTACTTCAGGATTTGGACAACTTGGCATAATTGATGGAGGAGAATTAGGAGCAGAGATCAGAAGTAACGCGTTACTGTAAACCGATTACTTTTTCAAGTAACGAGTAAAGTAAAGGATTACTACTGAAAAAAAATAGTGCTTACGGGAAAGTACCAGTAATTACATTACTGGTACTTTCCCGTAAGCACCAGAACTGAAGAAGCTTCTCGGATGAGAGGTGAAATGTCTTCAAGAAACTCAAAGAAGTCCAGACGCTTTTCTTTCCAAGCTCCTTAGACTACGATGACCTGGATGACTGAGAACCTTCACAGACATATCTGTAGTGCATTTTCCTTGATAAATTATTAATATAGAATTCAGATAGATTTAGCGATCTCTCCACACAACACTGTTGAGAAATGTTGATAATTATGTCACAGCTTATGTGGGTATGACTGTCTTAATCGACAATAAAGTAGATAAAGTGCATTTACCTGCAAAGTAAAAAACAAAAACAAGCAAAAAAAAGAACAGTTGGAAAGACGTAAAAGGTCAATATAAAAAAAAAAAGTACTTCACTCCTCGTGTGTGATGCATACAAACATGCTAACATTAACCTTTTTCCCCTTTCTTGTCTGCATGTCTCTCTCTGATAAACACACACGAGTCCACTTTGAGTTATGAATTATACACACGTCAACCTACAAAGAACTTAAAAGCTGCGCTCTGTGTGTGTGTGTGTGTGTGTGTGTGTGTGTGTGTGTGTGTGTGTGTGTGTGTGTGTGTGTGTGTGTGTGTGTGTCTGTATGTGCGCGATGGCAGGAATTTAAAAGAAACAAGAGAAAGGAAACTCATGAAACAATATACACCACGCAAGGCCAGGATCAAGTCTTTGATTCTGGGTGTAAGCCTCCTGTCACCTCAGCCAATCCAGGTTAAGTTCATCCAAGGACAACATCCAAGTTCAAATCACATCATGTCTTAAAATACAACAGCAGGAATAAAAGCACGTGCAGGGTTTTGGCGAGGAAAATTGCTCTAACTGGCAGGATCAACAGCCCAGGTGTACCGTTTTCAATCAGCATACTGCCACACCACCCTTTGTCTCAAATTATAACAAAAATTTGCCAAGGTTCCATACAGATGTGAAGACATTCAGATAGATACACAGATGCTAATAGTACTCTGAGGTAGAAAGGGGCTGTTAAATCTACAGACAGTGGATCAGTTTAAAAGTTCGTAACCAAACTGAGAGTGAAAACAAAATATTCTGTGTTTGCGCAGAGAAAAGTGCACATTAATCGTTAGATTAAATGTCATTTGTGTTAAAAATGTTATTTCTATTCATTTACTTGCTTATTAATTTAAAAAAATAGATATGACACTTATATTAAAACATTTCACAAAGACATAAATCCAAATTTTCTTTTTTTTAATGAACTCGACTCTATAATCCTCCCTTAAGCTGACTCATTATTCGATCTTGTTCTGCTTCTTTTCCTGCCTCTGCTGGCTTTTCATTAAAAGCAATAACAGGAAAATGAGTGAACATGCAATGCACACGATCACGAAGGATAACTTGATTTGTACATAAGACAGCCGTGAGCAAAATGATCACAATAAAATTACATGTGAGAATAGAGAAAGCACTTTGCACAAATAGAGTGAGGTTACAGCAACACACTATTATTAATAACCACTATAAAGAAACGTAGTGATAGCAGCAAGCTGAGGCAATGACGATAACTATTAAAAAAGTACTACCCTGAATGTTACTGTGGAAACAAGGTAACGGACAAATGACATTGCTGTTATACTTCTTTGAAATCTGCTGCACAGTTGATGCAGCGAATTATGAAGTATCTGAGACAAGTCTGAACAATTTCAATAATTAGCAGGCATTTCCACACAGACTCTTGTGCTCATTGTCTAATGACTTAGACACCACTCAAAACCAAGCAGACACCAGCAGACCCTTGTGGATTCACGGACACGCAAAGTATAATCGCAACTGAAATCCAGTTTCTTTGAACTGTTTTCCAGGGTGGAATGATTGCGTCCTATCTTCCTCCCCTCACCTCAACCCGTTGTGGCAGATGGCGGCCCTTCCCTGAGTGTGCTTCTGCCAGACGTTTTTTCCTTGTAAAAGGGGGGTTTTAGTTCCCGCTGTCACCAAAAGAGGGCATATGATTGTTAGGGTTTTTTCTGTGGGGTCTTTACCTGTTCGGGCATCTGACAAGGATGCCCCCTGGGCGCCTCCTGGGTGAGGTGTTCCAGGCATGTCCCACCGGGAGGAGGCCCCGGGGCAGACCCAGGACACGCTGGAGAGATTATATCTCTCGGCTGGCCTGGGAACGCCTTGGTATTCCCCCGGATAAGCTGGAGGAGGTGGCTGGGGAGAGGGAGGTCTGGGCCTCTTTGCTTAGGCTGCTGCCCCCACGACCCGGCCTCGGATAAAGCGGATGAAGATGGATGGATGGATGGATGATCTTTACCTTACAATATAAAGCACCTCGAGGCAACTCTTGTTGTGATTGGACATTATATAAATAAAACTGAACTGAATTGAGCTAATTAGTATAGCAAACATCTTTAGTGAATAAAAACAAGGATTAGATGCACAAATTTGAATTTGATCATTTATCATGGATTTTCTCTAATGTACACAGGGTCAAAAGTATACACTTTCTTTCCAGAAAGCGTCATCATTTTCCATGTATATAATCTGTAAAATCTGAGCTTCTGCACTGACTCATTGAAATGGTGATAAAAACCAACATAGTTGTACATTTGTACCCAGCCAGGCAATGTTCATACAGAAAACTAACACGTAATGTGGGATGCGTTATATTTTTTGATTAATTGACCTAAATCTGCTTTTGATGAGCATCGCAAAGGTGAGAATAGCGAGTAGAAACCAACCATAAGCATGCTCAGTACAGCAAACTTTAAAACTTAAAATCTCTTGTTAAAAAATGTCTGTTGATCATTTTGTTCTTTTTCTCCATTTTTTTACTCACCAACAGCAAAACAAAAAAAAGACAGCGTATTTAAAATACATTAACTGAAGGTAAATTATTTGAAGTATGAAGTATGTTCACCATTAAAATCCAATTTCATTAAACATATGGCTCAATTTGAAAATCCAAGATGAAGCATATGTGATTCCGTCATTAGGGCTACATTTCACATCAACCAAAGTAAAAAAATAAAAATAAAAATAAAAATTCCTAAAACATGTCCCAATAACGAGAGAACTCAATTCATGGCTGAGCTTAAGCTATAATGGTTAATGATTTTTTAAACGTTTAAATGAAAACAAATGGTGACGTCATGATTTTGTGAAATACATGAAATACGTATGTAAAAAGTATGTTTTTTGAATGTTCTTTGGTCTATTCATAAGGGGCTTGGAGGTTTTCTGTCTAACTGCTTTTAAAATAAGACATCTGAGCTCAGCAATAGATTTTCTGTGGGCTGATATCATCATGCTGGATATTTCTTCAACAAAAAAAATCCACATTACAGTGATGTTCAACATCTTTATCTGACACTTCCCTCTCAAGAAATACAACATTATTCACTGCAGTTGAGCTAATATTTTTTAAAGAATCATGACACAAAGATAGCAGGTAACAGAGTCGCTAGGCGGAAAAAAAAGAAACCTTTATTTAAGATAAACACATTTTATTTCCTCTTCGTGCTCAGAATCAAGATCTGGTGCCGCTTCTCAGTAAAGGATAACCTCATCTCCCTAAAACATAAAACACTTTGTTTAATAGTGTACAGAGCACTACGGGTGAATGTAATGATTTAAATGAGCGCTCTGCGGTTTTCAAGCATTTTTTTGTGGATCGAATTACGCAAATATCAGCAGGAACCCATCCTTTCAAAGCATCTGACTTATATCAAAATCGCTGTTTCATTGATACAAGTATTGCTTAAGGTAATACAGATGATGTTGAAAGCAAATGCTCCTTAATGAGGTAGGAAAGTCTAGTATCAATGGATTTGTCTAGGCACCTAGACAATATAATGGTGTTTATATCAGCTCCATCAATCCTTTCTAAACCTATCATGTGAATCACATGCTTTTATTTAATACTATGCAAGTGTGCTTTTGGATAGTTTACCATATACTTTTTGTATAATGATAATACTACAAATTATGATGATAATAATAATAATAGTTAATGTTTTTAATTAAAAACAATGTATGTATAATCTATGACAATAGGCCTAAAACCTGAAACACACTGGCAACCCTGTCACCCAACTTTTACAGGGTTGCCAGGTAACAGATATTTTAGACCACTGTGTTAACTGCTAGGTACTAACATGTCATCTCATGACCTTAATCAACTTGTGTTTAAAAAACGTTTACTTTTTAGTAAAAGTAAAGGTTTGTGCAGACAAAGACAAATTATTGAAGGGAAGAAGAAACTTGACACATACTATATTTAAAAATCTCCCCACCAAAACGAGGGAAATCATTTTGCGTTGGTTTCGCAGCTTTGGGGCAAACTGTTGCTGAATTATAGTGTTTCATAGGGGTCAGATTTCTCAGACACAGATAAAGGGAATAACTGAATTCATATTATTGACCCAAACAATTAATGGTGAAATTTTAACATACAAAAACATGCATCTTAGTTTTAATTTGAACATTGAACAAAATGTTCCCCAATATAAAACTGCTAAATGGTTGAAGCAGCTGTTGAGTAAAATTCATACATACAACCTATGGACATGAAGCGTACATATGACATATGATCCATTTTCACCAGACTGAAATTTGTAACAAGACAAGGAGTTTATAGCCATTCTGGATGCTGTGTGAGGCTGTGCTAAACAATAGTAGATGACATATATTCACTGCTGTAATGTTTTCAGTAGCTTAGAGAGTTAATATGCTAACATGCTAAACTCAGATGAGACTCATAACAGATTCTCCATTCTCATATCTGTCGCTCTACCTTGTTACTTATACATCATCTTGGCCTTTCATCTTCACAGATGATCACAACGTTCAAAGAAGAGCTTCCTTGTTTTTGCTGCTCTCCTTTTCACCCGCTTCATCTTCCCACTCCGTCTGCTTCTCTGGTCTCTGCATTTAAGCGTCCTTCCTTCTCTCTCATCTCCTTTATTCCTAAAAATCCTCTAGCACCCCTCTGTAAATCCTCTCCCAAATTAGTAATAACTGAAACAGAGGATTAGAGACACTGTGATCCTCTGTTTAATCCTCAATTTATTCTTAAAGGGGTACCTTCATTAGGGGGATGTTTCCAAAGCTTTCCATTTCAAAGGTTAAACGTAAGAAATCCGTTTTCAAAAAAAAAGAGGGGAAAAAAATGAAGGACAACTGAGGTGCGTGTGTGTTTTTGAACTTGCACAATATGGTTTAAATTCAACCACAGTGGTTCACCGGATGCTTCATCATTTAAGTGTTTGCAGTTACAGCTACACAAAGCCACATTTCACGCACGTTTCCAAAGAGAAATCAGAGACAGCTACTTGGAAAACCACCTGGTTTCTACTGACTTAACGATACCAAGGGGATGTAAGCAATGAGAGGAGTAATGACGCGTACACGCAAAAAGAGCGATTGTACGCTTTCAAAGAAGCCGTGATTCATTAAAATAATGCGTGCGTGGAAAGTTGTTGATATTTCACTCGTTGGCCTCATCGTCTCAGCACGTCGTGGACCTCAGCAGAGAAACATATGTCTTACCATAGTATCAACAAACATGATTTCATCCTATGATTAAAAGACATCATTACTAAAACAATAACAACATAACTCATCTGTTTAACATCCAAATAAGTTCAAACAGGAACATCTAACATCTGTTAACATCTGTTTATGGCCCTTACATGTGCAAAGTTTCATGATACTTAATGTACAATAGTAGACTCCCATAATGTTTTAATGTTTTGTATTTATTCATTTATTTTTGGTGAAATATAGCAACTCAGACATGAAATGACAAGGAGGAAGAAAGGAAACGAAGATGTCCCACTGTAGATAGGAGTCTTTCCTAACTTGGATCTATTATAATAATCAATAAAGGGTTCCCATCTTGCATAAAATAAATCAATTTTATTTCTTCTTGATGAGAATTTGATCTTTTCTGTAAGTGGTTTATTCACTCGATGAGCTGGTGGTTTCTTTTGTTTCCAGTTCAACAAAATGAGTCATCGCGCCAGCATTAACACAAATCAGACCAACATGTACTGATTGTTTGACAATTTTTGTGTGGCTGCTTTTACCCCAAATAGGGCCAGGACCAGGTCCAAAATAATCTGCTTCTAAAGAACCTCAGAAAAGGTCTCAAATGTTGAATTAGTATGAATTAGTCCAAAAGCTTGAAATGTTTGGGTAGTTCCAGAATGTATGAGCTACAGAGACTCATGTTTGTCCACACATGTCTTTTGCACTTTTCTTTAAACTTCTTCTTGTTTTTTATCTTCTTCCTTTATAAGATCATTACAGCAGATCATCTGCTTTCATTTCACCTTTTTCTTATCTTCTTCTGTCACACCAATCCTCTTCATGTCCTCCTTCATTAAATCTATAAACCCCCTTTGTAGTCTTCCTTTTTTCCTTCTGTCGGCAGCTCCATCTTCAACATCATTTTCCCAAATTATCCACCATCTCTTCCTTGTACACATCCAAACCATCTCTACCTTGCCTCTCTCACTTTGTCTCCAAATCACTGAACCTGACTGTCTCTCTGATGTCCTCATTTCCAATCCAGTTCATTCTGGTCACTCCCAATAAAAATCTCACATCATAGCAAGTCTCTGTACTGTCTTATAACCCTTCCCTTTCACTTTTGCTGTTTTCTCTTTCATTCATAGACCTCCCCGGGTACTCATCTCCACCCTATCAACCCTCCCTCCACTCATTTCTTAACCTCTCTTGTGCACTTTCTGTTGCTTTGATCTCTGGATAATCCCAGATATTTAAACTCATCAACCATTATTACATGTTCTCCTTGCAACTTCAACTTTTCACCTATCTCTCTCTCTCATTCACACACATCTTTTCTCTCTTACTTAAACAGACTTTCATTCACTTTCTCTCCAGTGCATACCTCCAACTCTCCAGGCTGTCTTCCACCTGCTCCCTAACTCACCACAGTGTCATCTGCAAACATCATAGTGCATGGAAGATTCCTGCCTGACGTTATCTATCAACCTACCCATCTCCACTGGATATAAGTTATATTTTAGCAGCTAAAACATGAATGACACTACAGACAGACCTTTTGTCTATTATTATCTAAACCTGCCCCTGAAATAGTTTAGGTGAGGATGGATCCTGATGATTTTAGTAATCTCTCTTTTTGCCTCTTTCTGTCAGCTGCTAACATTTTTGGTTTTTAATTAAATGTGCTGACAACTATTGAGCTTCTGCTCAGATTGCTACATCCCACAACTCGAACTCAGATAAACAGTAGAAAATGGATGGATGGATGGAAGTTATATGTTCAGGAGTGATTCAAATGGCTCCATCCTGTTTATGCCAGCTTTTTCTTCTCTCCTGGTGTCTGTGAACCCTGATTTTGCTGTACACAACAATAAACTCTTTTTTAAAGCACGATCATCGCTGTGATCATGTAAGCATACTGATCTTAGAGTGGGCCTGTTATGTTAATGTCTAACTCCACATTTCCCATCTTCCTCCCGTACACTAGCTTTGCATAATTCATAGTCCAGAATAATCCATATTTATCTTTTCCAGGGCCTTGATCCAGTCTCTTTGTCAAGACATTTTAGCTCTCTCCCCCCTCCCTTTAAGCCAACAATCTTCTGATTGGCTGCCTCTTGTAAGCAGGCTTTTAACAATAGGCTGGTCGGGCTTCTGTGGTCTTTCCCGTAGCTGTGTCCCTGAGATGACTACATGAAAGATATCCACTCTCACTGACATCATACAGATCCAGGAATAATTAAACTGTCTGAAACTAAGTGTGTAATTCAGTGTAAAGCCAGAGTTTTTCTTTTAAACTTTAACCATGTTTAATAGCATGACAAAAAATAAGGAAGCATAGCTGCCACATCATCCATAACTCGTTATCCAACATCTTGTCACTGAGTCTTCAACGTAGAAAAGCTTACATGGTGTCAAAGACAAAGTCATGCTGGACAAATTGCCAATCCACCACAAGCTGCGAGTCAGTGCTAACCATTGCTCCACAGCCCTCCTAGCTGTTCTCGCCTGCAGTGGTTGTTGCATAAAATGAATTTCAAATATGAACATAGTGTAAAACAGGCAGGGGGTAAAAGGACAACAGGGACTCAAATGGTGGATAAGAAGAGACAGGGAAACAAATGAAAGTGAAACTGAAACAGTGGCGCGCTAAACCCATTTCCATTTTCCTCACCCTCTTTATCTTTCCTTGCTACCATTGTAACTTCCTCACTTCAGCTGGGAAACTCTTCCCTCCTCTCCCATAATACCCCTCGCCCCTTTTGTCTGAGGTTCAATGACCCCACTCAGTACAAGAGCATCATCAGGGGGATGAGATAACCTTTTAGTCCATCCTTTTAATCTCTCTCACACATATCCTCTCTTTGTCTATGTATTTCTGTTTCCATCCATCCCCCTCACGCTTCTCAGTCAGTATTAGACTTGTAGTCAAGACCGCCTAATCCGAGACCAAGACAAGACCAAGACCAGAGGGTATCGAGACCAAGACAAGACCAAGACCAGAGGGTATCGAGACCAAGACAAGACCAAGACCAGAGGGTATCGAGACCAAGACAAGACCAAGACCAAGACCAAGTTGAGACGAGACCAAGACCGAGACCGAGTCGAGACGAGACCAAGACCAAGACCGAGACAAAAAAAGTCTTTAAACTGCAGCCAGATGCTATTCTATATACATATTCAGGACACCTTAAACTAGTTTTTTAATTAAGCAGCAAGGCAGAACAAAGTCGGGCCTGTATCAAGACACAGGGACTAAACCCCAATTCAACCAGACCCAAAACTGATCTGGAATTAAAACAGGACTACAACAGTAACCAAGACAGAACCAGAATCAGAACTAGATGATAGTAGCACTAAAAATCATCATAGACCTGCACTACACTTATTTTTTAATTCTACCAAAGTACAATATTTAGATTGAGAAAAGTTTATATAATTATTTAGCCTCGTTGTGCAAACAAGCCTGCATAACTTAATAAATATAGAATTTGAAAAGTAACAAATGGTATCTAAAAAGAAACACTAGGTACTAGATACATGTTCTGATGAGTTTTGGCAAACAACCATTTGACTAACATGTGTGTCTCACCTGCTCTTGTTCCATCTCTGTTCTGTCGTCATTCTCTCTCTCCCTCTCTGCTCCTCTCTCTCCCTCTTTGTGCTGACAATCAAGCCAAACACCAACATCATCAAATATACAGTTGAAACCAGATATTTATGTACTCTTCAGATAAAAACACAAACACTTTTTTAATTGTAACATCAAATCACATGGACTCTACTAACCTATCAGAAGCTTCTTTAGCTCAGAATGGAATCGTCTGGAGTTTTCTTATTAATTAACAATAAACTTAGTGTATATGTACTCCTAAATTTGATGAAAGTGATTAAAATAGACAGCTCCCTCTTTTTATTCTGACATTTAACTAATTCAAAAGATATTTCAACATTTATTTATCTAAAACAAAAGTTTACTCTAAATTGATGTTTAACAGTAAAAAAAAGTTTTTATGTTTTCTCCATAAAGTGTATGTAAATATCTGGTTTCAACTGTGAATATACTGCTGTGTATTGAAATTCCTCTTGTTTTGCATAGATATACTGAACAACATCCAAAGCATAATATATAAAATAACATCTACCTGAGTTTTTTCTTTGAAAGAAGCTCCTTATGTCCATTGTTGTGTTCATCAGTACACAACTGAAACCGATTTAGAGAGTTTGTTTAGCCGTGGAGGGTAACAACTGAAAATATGAAATGTAAGCTAAGACTAAAAAATCAGCATTGCTGTTCGGCTTTTTATTTATCCATTTGTTGATTCACTCGAAGAGCAAGTAACGCAACCAAGTGATCAGTTTGATATCAATCTTTTGTGATACACCGTCATATTTACATTATTAGTTCAGTACGAATGATTTGCTTTGGTACCTGGTCAAACTTAAGCTCTCCTCTGTCTGCAGCAAATTCGCAGGCAGCAGCTTCTCCCCCCTCGCTCACATGGGTGCTGCGCTCAGTCGCCTAGTGCCTGAGCTCGGATCATACCAAAATTAGGGGGAATTTACGACGGTGCGCTCTGTGCTTCGTGTGTTGTTTTTGGGCTTAAGCCCAGTAAGCCACCCCCCCCTCCACTCCGCTGATGGTTGAGTCCAAATCTCCCGAACACTATGTCGATTTGAGAACGCAAGACCGAAACAGCGAGACCAAGACCGAGACCAAGACAAAAGTCCGTCGAGACCAAGACAAGACCAAGACAAAAGTCCGTCGAGACCAAGACGAGACCAAGACCACATAAAAGTGAAGACCGGTCTCGAGACATCCAACTCTAGTCAGTATATCCACTTCCTGCCCCACTGCGTGTGCATAAATGTACAGCAGACTCAAATGTCAGAGTAACTAATACAACAGAATTCAATTACAACGCACCTCTGCTCTCTCGCTGTCTGAGGTGAATTAATGATCGTGCATATTACATAAAATTTGTAAGTAAAAGTTTTTTCTCTCGCTATCTCACCCGTGTCCTCCCTCTCCTCCATAAAGAGCCTTCTTGGCTTCTTGGCAGTCAATGTGGCTGTGTCAGAAAAAAATATCAAAGTTACTGCAATCCTTAATGCAGCTTATTGTTTCTTTGTTTCTGGCAAGCAGCACGAGTCGTTTTGCTTTACACCTAAATGCCTTGTTAACCTTCAAGTCTCACAGGGGCACACACACCCATTTATGCACAACTTTGTTCTCCTGCAATTACTCTCCACATGCTGCCACTTAATATCTGAAAAGAATAACTTTCTAAATTTAGGAAACCATGAGAAGTCAGGCCAGGGTTTCCCTAAATCTAGCTTCATGCGTACAGTTTATGAAAGGGGTGTCAACTGTGACACTTATCTATAACAGCACTATGATTTACAAACAAGGCAATCTCATAGATTGCAATCCTTATTTCATTAAATTAATGTTTAGCTCACAACGCCTTCTTTCAGCAGCAGCCATGCCGGTGTTTCACAGTCTGAAAGCAAGTGAAAAAATCAATATAAAAACAAAATTCAACACCAGGCTTAGTCTACATGCAAATTTAATATAAGGTTCACAAGCACAGATATATTTCCTGTTTTGAAACTTTTTTTTAATCCTTATGTAACAATAAACACGTTGCAGTTATTTGTGGCCTGCGGACCAAAATCAAGGAATAAAGTTGTGTTTAAGAATCTATGTTCATTGCTATTTCAGGAAAGAAAAAACATTTTAGATGCACTTAAAACCTTATTACTTTCTCAGCACTGAGGTCAGGGGATTTTCTAGGGATGGTGATGTCATTTTCCAGAGAACTGATTGGTCAGAAGGCAGTGTTTTCATATCTTTTAACGAAAATCTCAAAGTTACCTCCTTCATATTACAGGCCTCTGTAGTGGTGCAACAATGTATGGGCGGATGTTAGGATTACACGGAGGTACATGATTGCCCAGTGGCTAACTAAGGACACCTGATCAGATTCTTAAACCCAGCCCATCAGATTAGGTTCACCTTTCATCAGCTAAAACGTTTATTAAAACTAATCTGTACTTCAGCTTTCTCAGCAACTCACCATTAAAATACTGACCACATAGTTTGACTCAAGCAGACGTTAGCAGACTTACAGTTGCAGTAACTGTAACTGTAACACAACTAATCGCTGTACAGTTACAATAATGTGTTGCTCACGTTACAAAGGTTGTGCTACAGTCAGCTGATTTTGGTTTGTGCGTGGAAGGAGGAAAATGGTGAAGCTGTCTAAAGCATGACCATGACTTTTATTTTTCATACAGAAAAAGACAAGAGAGGAATGGTTAAAGTGCAAACTCCATTCAGGATGAAAGCAGCTGCATTATACTAATGACACAACTTTATTGCAAGCACCTGCAGAGACAGCATGCTAACACAAAGTAAGCAAAGAACCCAGAGTGATGTTAAAGCTGAGTGTATGCAGACCCCAGCCCAGGAGCCAGAGCCTGAACTTCATCAGATAACAAAGGCAGTGTTGGGTGGTCAGGTTCCAGCCTGTTTCTATCTGTTCATGATTTTAAGTAGCATCACCATGGAGATAGTTTTAAAGTCTCATTTCACGTTGACGTTGTATTCATAAGTAAGTACTAAAAGAAATATCTATTTGTGTCCTTATTAGGATAGAGATTTGTGTTGGTGTTTGGAACTGCAGCTTGTAAGTTTATATTCTTAACTGATAATTACATTACATCCCGGTCATTCAACAGAACGTCCTGTATTACTATTAAAAAAGGTAACGAGTAATGAGTAATACATGTTACCTTTACGTGACAAAGGAGCCATTAATACTTATTCATACAGTAAAAATACTTTTATAAATTCAGCAATCCAAGGGACACGGAACAATGGATCAGCAGCACAATTGGGCAGTTTCTCATATCAGCTCATGTTGATCCATTTAAGACACACACATATCTCCTCCACATCTCTCCCGGAGGCAATATTTCCTTTGTTTCACATTTCCAGCTGGTATATTATATCCGTTTATCTGCGCCACAACTGTAATTAATCACAGCGATTAGAAGGCTGCAGCTCTGTGTCTACGAAGTGAAGCTTATAGGATTAAGTCGGAAATATGAAGTTCTAACTTTATCTCAGCTCTGAGGTGTTTTTGTGTTTGTGTGTTGAAATACAATGGTAATGAGCTGATAAGGAGCGTCACCGCCTCCATGTTTGTGCATGTAAATATAATAAAGGACACTAGTTACTTTCAAGCTGCTCCTGATGCTAAATTATCAACAGTAGTGAGGATTAGCTGATACAATGGTTTTCTCTTCCTGCTTCCGTCGTTGGTGTCAGCCTCTCTTGAGCTTTCCTTCTGTTTTATTACTCTCTGTCCTCACCTTTGTTCTCTCCTCACTTTTAATTCAATCTAAATGAGCTCCCCTAAACTAAAAAAAAAAAAAATGTATGAAAGTACACTCTCAGCCTCATCTCCTCCTCTCTAGTCTACTTTCCTCACTTCCAATTGTTTTCTCTCACCCCTACCTCCTCCAATTCTTTTTCCCTTGGGTCTATTTCATCACATCTCTCCTGCATCCACCCACCGAGTCTCTCTAACACTCGCATTCCCAGTCTTTCCTCGCTGTCTGGTCCAGCCTGTTCTTACTCCTCCTCCTGTCTCTCCTCTTGTCAATCACTTCCCTTTTTAAAAAACAGCCTAATAAACGCATTAATTACCTCCATCAGTTTTCTGTCTCTCTCTCGTTCCCCCACCCCATGACTGTGTGTTTGTCTCTCAGCGTCTCTGCCTGACAAAGCAATAAATTAAATTAGCAGAAGATAAAATGCCAAATATTCTCTCCATGTCGTTCATTTCATCTTCTTTCACTTCCATCACTTCTTCCTCTCACTCTGTCTCACACTTCCACCCACCATCGCCTCTTGGTTTTTTTCTTCTTGCTATTAGTCTGTGCTGCACATCTAATCTCTGGACACACTTCCTCAATCCTTTTTCCCATTACTGGTCATTGCCATATTAAAAAAAAAGAAATAATTTTCAGCGTGTTCTTCTTTTTTGCATTTCCCTTGGACCTGTCTGTCCAACTGCAGACTAATTCTTATGAAATATACCTTCATGCCAGAAATATACCTTATGAAATATACCTTCAACTGCAGACTAATTCTTATGAAATATACCTTCATGCCAGAAATATACCTTATGAAATATACCTTCATGCCACCGTTACATTGAAGCATCAAAAAACAAAAGAGCGACCGAGCAGTAATGAAATGACCTGGACTGTAGGTGTGTGTGTGTGTGCACGTTGGCAGGAATAGCTGCAGTATCTGTTATTTGTCGGAAAAACCATCACCCTGCATGACTTTGCTCTTACTATTTTTTATTTGTCTGACTGCTGCTGACTCGCCTCAATTTTCTTTCACTCTTTTCAATTCCGAAACCCTGCTCCGCTCGCCTCTTCTCTTTTCTTCTTTCACACTCGGCTGAAAAACAGTCATCAATAACCAGAGGCAAAGCAGACTGTGTGTACAGTACGGTGTGAGATTTAAATAAAAACAACAAATGTACACTCCCTGGTGACTCCATTAGGTACATGCATACAGTGCATGAGGTGTTACCAAGGTCGTAGTGAGCGGTGGTGTGGTACTGGACATGAATTAATCTCCCCCTCGGACATTTCAGTAAAAGCAAATATTATTGTTGTAAACATCGAACTAATGGCTGAGCTTGTATTTTGGATTTTGTTACACTGTATTTCTAAAGTGGTGACTGCTCAGCTTGCATGACTCAAAGTTGTAACAGTCTCCGACTATGTATGTTCCACTCTGGCAGGTAAGACGACGCCTGGATGATTTGAGCGATGTGATTTCATCTGTTTCCATCGCTAAAACATGGATAATCAAGTTCGGGATGGGAAAGCTGTTTGATCAGTGCAAGAAAATAACAAAGTGGAGCTACACCAAAATTGAAACAGATCAAAGAAGGGCTTTGATGAACGGCTGTCTCCACAGTGCTTGGTGATGTAATTTGGGGGATTTTTCTTATCAAAGAAGGAAGGAAGTTATAACAGTGTCTGCAACCAGAAGGACACGATGCAAAATAATAAAATCAGGGTACAGGTGACAGGGTTTAATAAGTTGTTATAAAATCCAAACCACTGCATGACAGAGTTACTGGATCTCCTTACTAAATGGGTCAAGTATTCAGGGTTTACTTTTAATTTGTCTTTACATAAACATATCGCTTTGTGAAAGCGCGGTGCAGTTTTATGGTCGGCAACAAGAAAACTGCACTCAGTTCATTTCCTTGCTTCACCTCCATAACAGCATCTTTAATACACAACACAGGAGCAATTTAATCCTCTGCAGCTCCACAGGAACTGATGTTCACTGCCTCAAAACTGTAATCACAGTTTGTCGGCGATACTGAGGCAACAAGCGAAAAGCCACAAATACTGAGACTGGACTGTGGAGGTGGCTTGTGTGTTCTCAAAAATGTGAATAATGCCAGTGGAGATCCCATAAAGATATACTTAAATTAATCTTTGAAAATAATATGCAGTGTGACTCAGAAAAATAACTGTCAAAATAACTGTCAGGGAGGTCTTTTTTTAGCTTAGTCAGAAAGCTGACAAACCAAGGCATTGCATCATGTTGATGCAAAAAAAAAAAAAAATTCTGCTCATCAATAGTGCCCCCAAAGACACAATCAGACAAAAAGCACTGCAAAAATCTCTCAGTGACACATTTGTGCTGTTAAGTCATTCGTGAACTCAGAAGTCAGAGGCTCAGTAATCTGTTCCTTACTCCTTACTTGGTAGTATGATTTGAAATTTAAATATTGTGGTAATATGACAGTCGCCAAGTTAAATCCTGTGCCACGCTGCAAATCAATTCCTGTGCCGGAGGGGTTCACATAAAGAGAGCGCCGTAACACCTTGATGCAGAAGCCTAAATCCATCTCAAGCCCATGAGGCTTTTCCTGGCAGCCGCACTACTGTTGATATTTGAAATCAGTGAGGTTGGTGTTATTTCCTCCCTTCTTTGTGTGCGTCAATACACATCGATATATTAGTGAATACACACTGCAGCTGAGTAATCAGAGGTAAATGTCACACATCTTACATAATGCCCGAAGCTTTGAATCTCATTAACAAAGCCCCAGTAACTATGGCGATGAGCATCATCGGAGACCCCCGATGTAACTTATGCTAAAAAGGCCAAGAGGTTGCCATGACAACTAGAACAAAAACAAGGGTGAGAAAGTTGGAGCTGATTTATTGAAGCCATGATATGTACACAAACACACACGGACACTCAAAGGCCTTTATGCTCAAATGGGCACTAATATGTCAATAGTGTCCAGAAAAAAACATGTTAAGATGTTAGTCTTTTCCTTCCAGTTCCTTTTTATCATCATCATCACTCTGTGCTCCAGGCTCATCCCTCAGCATGTGAACACCCTCGCTCTCTCTCACACACACACACACACACACACAGTGGGTTTGTAATGACAGCCAGACTGGAGCTTGTTAGCACAAATTCACATGAATGTTAAACAGCACGAATATCACTACCAACGTGAGATCATATAAATACAGGATTATTTAAATATGACATGTTATGTCCTGTCATCTCAGTCAATTTATAACAACATTATGGCTCATGAAGGTTTTCACTACACTTAAATGCAGATCAACTTTAGACTGTATATAAAAGATGAACACTGTGAAGCCAATCATTAGTTTGCTCTCTTTCCCGCTTTGTCATTTACTTTTTTTCCAAGGTGGCTCCTTCGTGGTTTCCCTGCCACTCAGTCAGTCGCTCACCTGTCGGCATTCAGCTAGTCAACTCACCTGCAACTCATCAGTAGCTCTGGAAGCAGAGTATTTAAGAGTGAAGCACAGACTCAGTTATCAAAAAATCCTTGCATCAGCCAGGTAACATGCTTGCCCGCAGTCTGTTCCGTCCGTCCGTCCTAACCTGTTTCTCATTCCCTAAGCTGAAGATAAACCCATAAAAACTTTTCAGTGCTCAGCATGTGGGTCCATCCTTCTATCCTTTTATAACAGATATGGCATACTAAACTACCCCATATGGGCAGATCTAGTGGGCCACCTACAAAAGCTGCTCAGCCATGGAAACCCACGCCACGAAGCTCCCAGCTCACAGTTTTGGTGCTGATGTTAATGCCAGAGGAGGTTTGCAACTCTGCAGAGAGTTGATGACTTTCATGCAGTCTAAGACCTCGCTCGGTAACTTTAAGTGGTCTGAACTGTGTCCTTTCATAATAAACAGTAAACTGTGACGCTGCTACGCTGGTCATTTTAAACCACTTCAAGGTCACTTTAAATCATTCAACTGTAAATTGTAAATTTAGATTGTTATTGATCCTTTTACCTTTAATTTAAAGTGTATATTTATACCTTTTACTTTTCCCTTAGTCTTAAAATGTATATTTATTTCTTACTCTTCTTATATTTATTGTTGTCTTTTGCACTGAATGGAACTGGAGCCTCCTCGTCTCATCTCTCTATATACTCTACTTTATGTAGCAGAGATGACAATAAAGTTTACTTTGATTTTAATAATGGAATGTAATCAGGCAAGCCATTATCTGCTAGAAACAGATTGTTGTGTGTTACACCTAAATAAAACCAACTCCACTCCATAGTTGAGCTGAACCTTAGCAGCTCGGTTCAAATATGATATGTTTAAAGTGAGGCGCAAAGTGTTTTGAATTTTGAATACTCCAGACAGAGTTGAACTTTGCTCTTATGAAAATACATTATATTTAGTGATGTAAACTAATTGGTGGGGAAAATGAATGTAGAAAATCGATGGCATTAAATTACTGTAATGGATTCATAGACAGTAGAGGTCATTTAAAGTAAAATATCATTACAATGTTGGACATTAAATATTTACCACCTTTCTCTTTTTTTTAATGCATTTATTTAACTGAATGAATACTTGAGCGGAAGATTGATGAATAATGACCAGCAACTTACCATTAGTGATTATTATAGTCAGTATTAACCCATTCTTGGTCATGGACAAGGGAGGAGAAACTATATATCCCAAGGCTCAGAGTCAAACTAGCTTCCAGAGACAACAGGCACAGCAAGGCAGTAATTCACTGGAAGGAAGTAAACAAGTGGGGGATGTGCAATATTGTAAGATCGGTTCACTTTTGAAGGGTTTAACTGATGTCTGCTTTTAGATTTCAAAGGGCAAGCACTGATTTCCTTGCTTTCCCACACTAAATGCAACTACGTTGATCATTTGGCTGATCTCCTGGAACTGCAACAAAAAAGAGACACTGATGATAAGGTACAATGATTAATTGTACTTTTTTTTTTTCAAATTTCAAAACATCATTGCCAAAAGCAGCAATAATATCTGTTTTTGTGCTCAATTCAGCCTCAAGGTTTAAATCTTACTTTCGTTTTAATGCCAAGGGGAAAAAACTGTGGGAGTTATTGTTCTCCTGGCATCGATTATGATAATATGCTGTATATGCCTGACATCTTTATTCAGTTTGTCATGCATCTCTATGTTTTGTTACAGCAACAAAATCTCTGACTCATGACTCCTCTCTTTACCTCCTGATGGGCGTTTGTTTTGTTTTGGATTTTTTTAAATCTATAAAACAATACTGGATTAACTTACAGTTTTTCTCAGTAACTTTCTCTGTATCAGCTTGAACAGTTACCAGCAACGCTCCTCCAAATGGTTGCTTTTAATGTGCCCAGGGTGTTGACAGATTTTCTTATTAAGCACCTTGGACATAAAACACTGCAAAAAGATCAGAGGTTTTTTGTTTTGGATATATGCATATTGCATGTCATGTTGTATGCTCTGCATTTTAAGTTGTTTGTATTTTTATTATGTTTGGAGTTTGTGTTTCTGCTGCCTTGGCTAGGTCTCCCTTGAGAAGGTGACCTCTGTGGGACCTAAATCAAGGTAAACCAATAAACACTGGCCATGTAGTAAGCTGCGCGTCCACTAAAAGATCTTTCCACACAAGCAAGCATGTTACATAACACTCAGAAAAACTTAGGAAAAGATATTGCAGATTTCAAATTGTAATGTTTTACTCAAATGATGTTTATGCGTGTTGTTCTTTTTGCTGTTTCCCTCCACTTGGCCTTAGCACAATGTGGCAGACGGGGAGAGATGACTTGGATTCATCTCACTGTACAATCAATGAAACACAGGATCCGTTCCCACAGTGCTGACGACACAAACATGATCTTCCGCCCACACAAACAGATGCACACATCCAACTCCACTCATCAAAGTGGATGCTGCCTCATACCTACAGCAGCAATCAGACAAAGAGGTGAGGCAGGATTCCTCTTTTTTCTGTGAATGTTGGTAACAAAAAACACACTTTGCTGAAGGTTGACTTCAAAGTAGGCAGAAATAAAAATGTGAATGTTACGTCCCCCCGAAGGGGTCTAGGCATGCGAGTGAGGGGACCAGTAACAAATGAGTCCAGAACAGAATGAAAGGAAAACAGACAGGTGTTTTTAGTAAATAAAATAGTCTTTATTATAGATAATCATAACATAAAGAGCCGGCAACGCCGTTTTACCAATAACACTTGGAAAAAGGGAAAAAAGGTTGCAACAACAAAGAACACAACATCCAAACAAACTCCACACCACGAGGAGGCACTTCCAGGGGCCCACAAGCTCACCCTATCACTAGCAGCAGCTAGTAGTGATGTGACGTTCTGTATCGAGGCTTCGAAGCTTGTGTCGAGTAATGGAGGGGGCGTTTCCGCGATGGGCGTATCGAGGCTTGCTTCATTTATGGGAGGAGCTGAAAATGATGACGTCCGAAGCCTCGCTGCCCGGCTGTACCACGTGACTGGTTCATGAAGTGGTTCGAACTTTGCCGCGAGATATGACAGCGATATAAACCCCTCAGACTTCATTCAAAATGTGGGTGTTTGATGGAGAGTTGCGGTTAGTGAGAGTTTGGAGACAGTTTGGAGGTTTATGAGAGTGAGGAGAGAAAGTCAGGAGAGAATGGAGCCAGCTAAGAAGAGGAGGATGTCCTCCCCTGTGTGGGAACATTTTGATCTTATTCCTCCCAACAAGGTATGTAAATTTCTACAGAAGATGTATTTTCATAATACTGATGGTGCAATACAATTTATGTTAAGCTGTTACTTTTGTACAAGGTGAAGTGTTTGCTATGTGCCAGGGAGCTGGGATATAACAACAACACCTCATCCATGCTTAGGCACTACAGAGCTTTGCATGAGAATAAGGGGAACACCGATTGTGGAGCAAGACCAGGTGAGCCATCAAATGCAATGATAATATAGCATGCAGTAATGTTACTAAATGATATAACAATATTATACAACTGTTATAAGTTACGTGTGTGATATTTATATTTGTGCTTTGTCTTTATTGTCTTTCCTCAGGAGAACAATCTCAAATAGATGAAGACCTGGTTAGCATGGTGATTGAGGACTCCCAGCCATTTAGCATTGTGGAGGACAAAGGATTCAAAAGATTTGTTAAATCATTAAATCCTAGCTATGTTCTCCCCACTAAAAAGGTCATAAAAGCAGTGAAAATTTAGTTTTTACAGAATAAAATGTGAACAGGCAGGACTGAGGCTCAGTGTGTAGCTGTCCATACCTCAACGTTACAAAAGCACAACCACTGTCCACACCCCAACCACACCTCACCTCACAGTAAATGATCATTTCCATTTTAAGCATTTCCAAATAATCATTTTCCATACTGCCAGTATAAATATACACAGTATACTGCCATCACTACAATATACATGTTTTACACACTCCTTTTGTTGTTGACATTTACAGGCTGTGTGCAAAAGGCCACACTCTTCAAATTCATGCCAACTAATATTTTTACGTCCAGTAGGTGTCCTACTAGAGCAAATGAAGCTTCAAGAAGCTTTGCGCTGGGGTGAACCAATTGGATGAAAAGCTTCAGTGCTTCATGAAGCTTCATCTGCCCATCCTAGCAGCTGCTTTACTGCTGCCAAGGCCCACAAGCCCACACTACTCACGTAAAGCAGCTATACTTTCCACAACTCCACACTTCAGGCAGGATAACTACACACCAAGAACACCCCACACTGCTCACAGCTCATCCCCAGCTTATATGACCTCAGAGAGGTGATTGCTGACTGGGCCCAGGTGGTAAATGAGTCCAATGAGCAGCAGCTGTGTCCTGGGGAGAGAGAAGAGCAAGAGAGAGACAGAGGGGTGGAGCAAGAGAGGAGGAGGCAGAGAAAAACACCAAGCCCACACAAGGGCAGTATCAGGAGGCCCAGCTAGGGCTGTAACAGTGGAGAAACACCCAGAGTGTTGATAATGTGTTCCTGAGACAGCCTCAGGATCACTGCTGTCCCAAAATCCCGACCCATTGCAGAAGCCACATTTCTGGCAGCTCCCAGCCAGTTTCTGCTGATTACATTTGTTTAATCGAGTTTGGTCTTGTTTCTTGCTTGTGTGCATTTTCTTTCATTTCAGAATTTTATCTACGCTCACTTTGTCAGCAGCAGCACACAAGAGAAAATAAGAGACAATCACAAAGAAACAAGACTGACTGAAGGGCTGGTTAGTTTGGCAGCAACAGTGGTGCTGAAAAAAAAAACAACCCTTCTTTTTCTTCTTTTCTGTTGCTTGTCTCAGTCCAGAGGAAATTGCAAAATGGCCCAAAATTCCTCCTGCGTGTCGAGGGAGGAAATGTTTAGCCAGGGTTATGGCTGCTTTCAGGAGATTTTTCAACAGATTATAAAACATAGTTTCAATTCCTCTTCTCACAAGAGCCACATCAATGTTTTATCAGCCACATCTAAATAATGAATGTAACTTTTGCGTTCTTTTTTTTTTGTTTCTCCATTTGTTTTTTTCATTTGCCTAATTTAATTAAACATGCATGCATACATCCATGCATGATACATGCATCAAACTACCAGAAAAAAACAGAACGCTATACAACCTTCAAAGACGCCACAGCCTCCGCCCTTCTTTCAAACAAACTTAATAAGTTATATTGATGTTGATGGCAGCATCACACAGTTAACCAGAGTTCTTACTGGCTGTAGCCAGATTGTGTCTGTGATTTCACCCAAAAGCCTGAAAGCAATGTTCTGTTTAAATGTTTGATGGGGAGACTGGAAGCAGAATGTCAAACTGCAAAAAGGACAAAGATACTTAAACTTTGTCACATACAAGCAAGGATACATCACTCAGCATAACATTATGACCACCTGCCTAATATTGTGTTGGTGCCCAAACAGCAACAAACAGTGATGCACTGTGTATTTTCTTGCCTTTCTATCAGATCCAGCATTACCTTCTTAGGCGATTTGAGTTACAGTAGCTCACCTGTTGGATTGGACCACAGGGGCCAACTTCGCTCCATGACCCTGTCACTGGTTCACCACTCTTTGTTTCTTCGACCACTATGGATACAGACTACTACAGACCATGAACACCCTAAAAGAGCTCCCTCCATTCCACCACATCCCAAAGGTGCTTTATTGGATTGAGATCATGTTCAAGAAACTAACTAAGCTAAGTAACACGGAGAATCTTGAATTATCCAATTTTGTTGAGACTGGATGAGTTATAGCCTCAGTTTCCTGTTCTTGGCTGAGAAGTAGAGTGTAGCCAGTGTGGTCGTCTGCTGCAAGGTTTAATGTTTTGTACTATCACACGTGCTCTTCTGCAGACCTTGGTTGTAATGAGTGGTTATTTGAGTTATTGTTCCCTTCCTATCAGCTCAAAGCCATCTATCCTCTGACACCAACAAGGTATTTTGACACAGGAAGCTGCCAATAACTGGATCTTTTTTCTTTTTCAGACAGTTCTCTGTAAATCCTAGAGATATTTGTGTGGGGCAACCCCTGTAGTTCAGCACTCAGACCAATCTGTCTGGCACCAACCATGTGGCAGAACCGTGTCAGACTAAACAAAATCACCTTTCTTCCCCCAATTTGTTGCTCAGTTTGAACTTCAGTGTTTTTTGCCCATGTCTACATTCCTAAATACATTGGGTTGCTGCCATGTGACTGGCTGATTATATATTTGTGTGATCGAGCACCTGAATAGGTGTACCCAATAAAGTTTGTGGTGAGTGTGGTGTGACCTGTGAGCCAAGAAAAAAAAAAAAACTTGTGCCTGTGACTGATTACGGAGATATATTGTATATGTCTAAGTAGCTAGATAAAATAAAAGATGAAACATCTTCACGAAATTTAAAGAAGTCCAGCTAGTTTATTTTCAAGATCCTTAGACTACCATGACCTGGATGACAGAGAACCTACACAGATTGCATATGCATGCCATGTATCTCTGCATTTTAATGCAAACTGTCTGATTCAGTACTGCATTCTTTGTGATTTAGTGGCATGGTCAGCAGGCCACTGGTGTGAAAGTCTCTGAGCAACCATCAGAAACAGAGTCCATGAGGGTGGCCTGAGGACCCAACATCCTCTAGTGGGCCCCGTGCTCACCAGCACTAGAGCCTGTTTGAGACGCTCCACCACCACAATCTTTATAAGGATAAGCTAAAGAGAATGGATGGATGGATATGTTGTAGTGATATCGTCCAGATTATGGTTATCAGTTGTGTTTGAAACTAATCAGTGATGCCATCAACCAAAACGGCATCAGTGTTTGTTGGTGCAGAGAGTGTTTGAAAGCAGAGAAAGGCAAAAGAGTTGAGAGAACAGCTGAAAAACTGCATGTGTTGTGAGGTTTTCTTTTATGACGCAGTAAGCACAAAGGTCTAAGGTTCAATGATCAACACTCCAGAAAGCCACAGTGCACACAAACAAGCACAGAAGCATAACATGTAATTTATTTCCCAGATTCAAACGGTTTAAGGACACCAGTGCATACAGTAACATGCACCAATCCTCTTACTAAACACACACACACACACACACACACACACGGTCCAGTAAAACTAATCTTACTAATCACACGGTTCGACTGTTGAAACAGAACAAAGTTCACATTGTCAACAGCAGTGCTGTTTCTCCCAATCAAAGTGAGTCGGGGACAGAGAAACACAGGAAGTAAACACACTAAAAAGAAGAAACAAAGAACTGGACTTCTTTTAGCTCATTTTCTCACTGTGGAAATAAAAACACGAGATTTATTTTTCCTGCATAATCTCAGCGGCGTCAGTAGCAACTGACTGATTTCTAAGACAGCTTAACGTCAGGAAGGACAAAACTCATTAATCTCTGGAGAACATCTGTAGGTCATTTCCACCTAAAGGCCTTCAAAGCTGCATTACTGGGGGCCTAAAAACCGTAAGTAGATTTGGTTGTAGTGTTAATGATAACTGTGAGTGTGATTCATGTTTTGTATAGGTGATCCTGCTTTATCTGTACTGACTGCACACGTTCGTATGGACAAAATGAGCACAAGGTTTCATGGCCAAAGAGTGAAAGAGTCACAAATGTGCAAGCTATTTGTCCGTGGACATTAACTGTATGAACTGTACTTTAAGTGGAAGTACATTTCTTGCTTGCATCGTGCATGTTTTCAACGCTCCTCTGAGGGGACACGTAACCCAGGCAACCAAGAAAAAAAGTGGTGAAACTGCGTGAACTTTTGTATTTTAGTCTAAACCATGACCGAGATCAAACAGTCTTGTTCCTAATACAAAGCTTTTGGGAACATGCCACTCAGAGCGCATCTGGAAAGTACTCACAGCACCTCACATGACCACATTTTGTCATGTTACAGCCTTCTTCCAAAACAGATTTATTTTTTATTTCACTCCATAATGAGAAAGTGGGAAAAAATAGCTTTAAACTGCAATTTCGTTAAAAATCAAACAACTTTATAACGTGTACGTAAGCTGTCGCAGCCTTCCCTCGATACTTTGTTTTTAAAAAAGTTACAACTCTGCAGTGTGAATATTTTCCAAATGCACTATGTGTACATGGACACAAGTGAATCCATAAAAGCACATGTTCATGTGAATAAGGGAAAACACGTGCGAAGGAACTCGAACAATAGATTACATGTTACAGTTATCATTTCATAACCTGCACTGAGTCCGACAAGGCTGCTTGAAAGGGATGAAAACTATGATTCAAGTTTCAGCAAGGTTAGCTGAACCTGCAGGGAATTATTATTTTAAATAAATATCATTCTAAACTTTGTATCAAAACCAGTGTTTGAAACACAAAATATATAAATGTCATGATTGCAAAGGATTATCCATAATTTAGACTATAGAGGCTTTAACACCAAGCATGGAAGCAACATTGATGCAAGTCGGGAGTGTTGCATTGTCACAGTTTACACTTCTAATCATATAGAAATACATATTTAAAGCAATCACCCATCTGTGTAGTGTCCAGATGTCCATTCCTGGATGAGTACAGCCTGCAGCTGTGCAATGGTCATTGATTGCGGTTGCCTCTGATGAGCACACAGCATGTCCTAGGCAAGTTCAAAAGAAAACATATCAGGATTAAATGCTGATCAAAGACGTTCCCCGATATGTCCCTTTTTGTTGTGTTGTAGTTTTTAACCATACGGTGCAATGACAATACAGTTTATTCTGAATCTGATCCAAAGGGACAGCTACTCTGGTTGTGTATGTTCTAAGATCATTGGTTTGAGAATGTATACAAGTTTATTCAGTTCCACCCTTAACTAAAACCAATCAACCAGAAGCGAAAACTACACACAGAATGGTTGTACTGAGAAATCGATTTAAAAGAAATTTGGAACAGGTTTCTTATTTGATGTCTGGTGTTTATTCCAACCTTTGATTGGCATACACACGCTTGGCTACTAAAAATAGTCTGCTTTTATTAACCCTTTAAAGCCTGAACCATGAAATAATTGCCAGGCAATTGTAATTCTGAAAATAAAGTTCTATTTTCAATTCAATTTTATTTGAATTTTATTTTCTTTATATTGCAAGGTAGACCCCACAATAATAAAACAAAGAAACCCCCAACAATCACATGATCCCCTATGAGCAAGCACTTTGGCGACAGTGGGAAGGAAAAACTCCCAGGCTCAGGGAGAGGTGGCCAATTCACATATTTGAGTTTTAATTTATATCATATTTGTTGTTGGGTTTTGTTTTGGCAAAATATTTATTACTAAATTTATTTATTTTTATTTTTTTCAGAGGGGTTAAGTCTCAAAAACTCATGTATCAAATATGATACACTAGGTGTGGGGGGTTAAGCTGGTACTTGCTAGTGTACGTTTCTTGTACAGTAAATGCTTCATACTACAAAAGCAGCTGCAGACCAAAGAGATTTTGGGCTTTAACTGAAAGAAAAGTCGTCAGCACTACTGTTACTTATTTGTTATTTAACCTAAAACTTAGCTGTTGTCGGTCCGACACATTAAAGTACTCGCGTTGATGTGTTCTGTGATCATATCGCCACAGCAGACCTGATGTTCTCCCCGTTTCTGTTGCTTCACAGGACTAACATGGCTGTGCTGACTTCCCCCTGGGCTGATCTGGCTCTGTTCCTGCAGGGAAGCATCACGATGTCAAACAGTGATGCAGGCAGCTTTTTTCCAGTGTGGCTGTTTGGACTGATGCTCTTCCTGTCTGTCTCTCTGCTGCTGCTAGCACTGATCATCCTCCTCAGTTGGAAACTCAGACAGGGTGGGCATTTCTCATACTCACTCATAGTATTATTTGAATAGTATATTACAACTCACATGACCCACAGGTAAACAACAAAGAACCCAAACTAAACTACACTCTGACAATTAGTTACACTGGCCTGGTTTTTGTGGATGCGTAGTGAGAGAGGATTGCCACAGGCTTTAGATTACTCAACACATGAAAAACCTGGAAACATGCCTTTTCCTTCATCTATGTGTGTGCACAGGTGTTGCTTTTGCCGGATAAATCGGACCCATTTGTTCTTTGTGCGGCCATAAAACATAGACATGTGCACACATCCTGCTATGATCATGGCTGTGCTTTCACCATTTGCTCTGGTTCAAAGTGAATATATTAATAAAAAGATTATTCATGTGTAGAAAAATCAATCATGGGGAACTCCAGCTGCTTTTTGAGAAAATCTGACTCTTTTGTGACCCGTTTTTAAAAGACAACCATGTGGGAATGACTGCTGGGCGTGATTGGGCATCAAAGCAAGAAAGTGTGCAATTTTTAGGGATTTTACATTGTCTGCTGTTTATTCGCATGCTAATTACAATCATTTACAGGTAATCAAACGGATACTGTTTGTCAGTGGTGCGCAAATTACACAAAGCTTCTATTTATGTTGGTGAGAAACAAATCTGGGTCTGTGTTCTAGATGGCAAATCACAACAGTAGAAAGAGTTTTACAGACATTTTACTATTTGATGAAAAATATTAGCTCATTTTGAATTTAATGGCAGTAATGTGTGTCAAAGTTGGGGAAAGTGCAACAAAAGGCTGGAAAAGTAAAAGAAACAGCCAGAGGAACATTTAGCAACTAATTAGGTTAATTGCCATCACTGTGTTAAAAACAGACATGATTCGGGCACGGAAACTACTTCATGGGCTCAGGAACACTTCCTGTAATCACTGTCTGTGAATACTGTGCCATCCACACATGCAGGTTAAAGCTTTATCGTGCAAAGACATACGTGAACATGAACGCTGGACTGAGACAGAGTGGAAAACTGTTCTGTGGTCAATCAAAGTTTGAAATTCTTTTTGGACACTGCATAAAGAGGTGAATTGTTGAGTGCCGAATTGTTATACGCACTCAGTTCAAAAGCCTGCATCTGAAATGGTATGGGGTGAATTAGTGCCAACAGAACTGGCAAGTCACACAAGGTACCAGCATTGCTAAAAGATAAAAACAAAAAAAGGAAAGTGGCAGTGAGCGTCAGTTTCCTTGGTGAAAATGCCTTGTTGATGTTACAGAAGACTGGTCAGACTTCTTCAAGCAACATAAACTCAAATAGCCACTGGTTACAACCAAGGTATGCAGAAGAGCATCTCTGAACACACGGCACATCAGACTGTATCAGCAGTTTAGGCTGCTGCTGGTGCTATAATGATGTAGGGGATGTTTTCATGGCACAGTTTGGGGCTTCTTAACACCAACTGAGCATTTTTTAAGCAGAGCCTACTATACCTAAGTACTTGCCTGGTGCTGGGCAACCACACAGTGGCAGCACCGAGCACAGCAGGCAGTCCCTAAAACAAAAGAACTCGTAATAGAGGCGCAGAGAGCTCCACTCCCATCTCATTATCAATGGAGAACAGGTGGAATATGTCTCCACCGTCAGGTTTCTGGGCACCCACATCTCCACTGATCTCACCTGGACCCACAACACCAATGTTCTAGTAAGGAAGGGCCAACAGTGGCTGCACTTCCTCCATGTCCTCAGGAAGAACAACCTGGACCACAAGCTGCTGCCAGCCTTCTACCTTGCTTGAATGGAGAGCGTGCTCTCCTATACTGCCTGGGTGCACAGTGTAAATTAACACTGCCCAGAAAAATCATCTATTTCCCTCTGCCACCCCTGGCTATCCTTAAATCCTCCTGTCTCAAGACAACTAGGGTCATCACAGGTGACCATTTGCACCCCACCCACCACCCGTTTGCCCCACTGCTCTCTGTTTGGTGCCTCGGGTCAATCAGGTCTCACACCTCCAGACTCACTAACAGCTTCTTCCCCTGGGCCATTCTGTTAACCAACACCATCGCCCCACGCAGAACTGAAATGACAAGCCTGTGGCACCAAGATTTCAACTGATGAAAATAATGTCTAAATTAATTCAAAGTGGAATATATAAAACTTATATAAAATATTGTATAAATAACAAAATTAAACTTCATTCTAGTTACAATAGTAAATGTTAAAAAGACTAAAATATTACACATAGAGCTTATAACATTCCAGTTTTCTTCTGTTTTTAGTCTTCATCTCTAATCTTTCATCCACAGCTGACGCTGATCTGTTGAAGCTAGCGCAGGACAGAAGCTCCATCAGCACCACCCACAGGCATGTGCACAGAGGACGGCACAGAAGAAATGCTGGATCTCATTTCTGCGCCTGACAGTCGTGAACGGACACATTTTAACACAAATGAAGGAACATCCTTTGTATATGATACTATGTGCTCTCTCCTGAGGGGCCACATCATGCTGGACATTGAAGACACCGACGTCGTCTGCCTCACCCAACTGACATGAATTAAAAAGCATAATTTACACATGGATTTAAGTTTTAGGTATTATGTCTAATAAATATGCTGCACACATTTTCAATCACACTTCCAAGGAAATGAATGAGGAAATGAAGCGAGTATAACAATCCTTTATTTAAACAGTGTTACACAGGGGGGAGGAGTGGCTGTGTGGGGGGAGATACAAGACATTTAAGCTGCTAGACAGAAAAAACCCTACTGGTGATCACTGGTTAGCTAACAGAGAGCAATGAGGCAGTTGGTAGGTTTTCCAAAATGAGTTTCTGTAAAGTTTCCTTTGTTTGTGTGAGTTTTATTTTATTAATAAAATATAAAAACTGTGCTGGTTTCCCGTTTCTCCAGAGTGTGAAACAAAGCCTGAGATTTAAGTGTTCAGAGGATCCTCCAATTATAACCTGCTATGACACCATGTGGATTTAACGTTCTCTGATGTGGATTCACAGGCGTAGAGGTTGGTAAAACTTTTCTTGGTGTAACCTAACGTAACATGACACATTTGGGAAAATCCGATTCCGCAGCCTCAAAGCTCATGTGATTGGCTAAGAGAGCCCAGAAGAACCCGGAAAAGCGGTTAAAGCTGGGGCTAAACGTACAAAAAGGAAAACAGTGGCAGAAATTTCCATTTGTAGTGGTTTTCAAAAAAAAAACAACAACGACACTGCAACAATTTTACAAATATGCAAAATGGAGGGGGCACAAGAAATCCCACCTTTAAACAACTAGATCACAGAGAAAAGATGAGAAATTATGAAAAAGAAAAATCTACAAATGTGGTCACTGTGATATTACCAAAGGCTTTTTTTCTTTTTGTTTGTTTTTTGGAACATCAAAAGCTTCCAAAGCTGCCTAGTGTTGCACGGTTTACATTTTTATAAAGAAAAAAAAATGCTTTTCTGCTGCTTTGTCTCTTTACAAGAGGGTTCGAGGTTAAAGCTTCCCCCTCGTGGAATGTCATTTAACTGCATAGTAGAGCTCAGACCTGCGTTTCCTGATTTTAAAAAAGCTTCAGTTTGATGAGCACGCTTAACTACAAAAGTTTTAAAATGGGTCAAATTGGGCAGTGATTACTCATCAAGTTAAAAAGCTGATTAGCGGTTTTTTCTTCCTTTTTTAATTCTAAAAATGAAATAAAATATCCTTTTGTCTCCCATTTAAAACACGTCCAGTCAAAGAGGGAGACGTAGATTAATCCAGACCAGTCTAAGGTGGAATGTTTATTATACTAAATCAGTGGCACTTCTTCACTTACAATCAGCTAAATTTCAGGAGAACATGACTTTGCCTTTTTGCTGCTTATGCTAAAAATGCGCGTCAAAGTAAATGCACGAGACCAAGCACCTAGCACATTTAATGCCCCCAATATTTACACAAAGCTACAATTTAGTTCACTTTCTTTTTTTGTTTTTTGCAGAGCAAAAGGACAGAAAATGAATAAAACATAATGAGTTTCCATTTAGGGGGTTTCAAGAGCACTTCAAACCCTCTGATACACTTCCCTTTAAGCTGCATTTTGGCTGGTGCGTTGTAACTTTTGTTTTTTTTTTGCCTCAGTTTGAAGTGTGGTGACAGATTCAGAGTGTTGCGGTTTTTTTGTGGTGAACAACGTGGAAATCGGCTGAATGAAATGTAACCAAAATAAAAACAAAAAGAACATGCAGAGAAACGTTTAGCTGTAGTGAAACAGTTACAAAGCAGCCCGACGCGCTGTATGAGCAGAGATCGTCCACACGCTCTCAAACCAATTGACGTGGTAGCGTCCTACCTAGACTCACTCGAGACTCCTGGAGGATTAAACTGCGTGAAGACATGCTGAATTTAATCCCATACTCTATCATATCAAGCAGGTATGAAAAGAAGCCGGCGATGAACTGAGCTGAACTACGGCGGCAAACGGGCTCCTTGGCAGAGTTAGCAGGCTGCATTAATTTGAGTCTGAGCTGCTTTCAAGTCATCCTCATTTTGGTACCTGTGCTAGTTGGAGCACTAAACTCATTCTGAATAATTTAAATAGCAGTGTTAATTTTGCATTATGCATTAAGCCTTCAGAATATTAAAATACTTCACTGTGGGATGCAAGAAAACATGCATTATTATTCAAATTCTCTTTTATTCCCTGGTACTTATCGGGCAATCTCCCAATTATCCTTCACTTTACAGCTCCGGTCTCCCAATCCAAAGTCAGTTTATGTCTCCCTCGCTCCCCCTCAGGCCCAGCGGGAATGGTTAGTGTCGTACAGTGGACGAGCCTGGGGAGTAAAAAGCTGCTCCCATTGATAACCTTCATTTTTACTGTGCAGAAGTTGTCATTTTCAGTTCAAATCCACCTTCAGTTTAGCTTAAAAAAAATTTTAAAACTGTAAAATTGATGGAATTTATTCCACCTACATTTTCGAACTACTGCTGAAGCTCGCCGACCCTATTTAAAATGTTCAAAACCCGTCTCTTCTTCCAGTTTAGAAAAAAAAGTGAATTGAACTGAAAATGCACTCACGCGGCTGCACACACAAGGAATGTGGATGAATAATAACTATACAGGAAAAAAAAGAAATAACAGAACCAAAAGACCTGGATGACTCTCCTGCAGATGTTGAAGTTACAGCTCCCGCTCTTCTCTAATGATCAGGAAGTAGAAGTGATAATGTGAGGTGCAACGTTTCTACCATTCACCTGTGAATATGTGAGAGTGAGTGTGTTATATTAATTAAAAAAAGAGCGGACCAAGTTGTGACACCCTGTTTCCTTCATGTTCCTTATAAACTATTATATTACTCTCCATTTACATCACCATGAAGCAAGAGGGGGAGCTGTAATTTAACAAGTTACCTTTCTATGCCAATGCACCGGAACCCAAGTACAGGTGCATAACCTCACTGTTATGATAAAAAGCTTTCTCTACTTGAGCATCTCAGCGTGTTGTTTTTGTAAGAAACATTAGCTGAAGGTCATCAGTACTGGTACAAAATGATCAATGCAAGGATACAGTTTCATCCAGATTGGTTATCAGTGCATCCCTAGTTTCATCTTTGTGATAGAGGACAAACATGCTATCATCTGTTTATAAAACAGTTACAGAAAAAGCACAACTAAAAAAAAAATAAAAAGCTACAATTGTTATGCTAACAAAGTGGTTCTTTTTGTTCCCTCAGAAACAATGAGAGATTTTTTTTTTCTTTTTCTTGGTTTTGCAGTGAGGGATTTAGATCGCACCACAGACAATAAGAAAGGAAGAGAGTGGCAACTTCGGTCCATTTGTCAAACCCTTCTCTCCCTGTTCTTTAAGCTCCTCTTCTTCTCCTCCTCCTCCTCTCCCGTCAGTCAAGGCTGATCGTCGTGGGTGATGAAGGTCATTCGACAAAGAAAAAACAGTCATGACGGGCCCTTCAGCTCTGGGGAAAAAGAGAGGGGGTGGGGGGTGGGGGAGTAATCAGCCTGGGGCACTGCGATGATGAAACGACACTGGTTTCCTAATCAAAATGTTCTCCTTGTACTCCTTCCAAAATCTAATGCCTCTTTTCCCTTTTTCTCTTTTCAACTGTTGCAGCATGTGTGATGGCAGCTGGTTTCTTTAGCAGCTTCTCCACATGCACCGCTAAATAAACCTTTCCCCATCAAATATAAAAAGATTAATAATAATAATAATAATAATAATAATAATAATAATAATAATAATAATAATAATAATGATGATGATGATAAGCTACTATTTTTATCATTACCTGAGTTCAGTCAATCCTCCTCAGCCAGCTCAGTTTCTTTATGAACCACCACTCTGGTAACAGACATGTCAGGATGTTGCTCTTTGGCCTCCTTAATGGCCTGGGCCAGTGCCTGCAGTACCGATGGGCAACCACATGGTGGAAGCACCGAGCACAGCAGGCAGTGGAGGGGGAAGGAGGGGGGGAAATGGTGGAGTTAAATGAAAAATAAAAGAAGAAGCAAACAGAAAAAGACATATGTGCTGGATTTACAGTCAGTGTGACATTTTACTTCTTCGGATCAAGTAAAATGCATTTAGAAGAAGAATTCACTCAAATCAAACCCATCTCAGTGATATCCAAATCTGTTGTTTTTGTGTAAATCCAGCGAATTAAACCAGACAGGCAACTTAAACAAAAAGACGAGCATGCAAAGAGATGAAAGAGACATTTACTGTCCCAAACATTTCAGGGCTACATGCAGTTTGACATGAATTCCCATGAAGCCATTCACACAGGTGAAAAGATCTCACATGGAGTTTTCCATGTTATCTACTGGAGACTGTGGCAACCTGCTAGCAACCACTCTCAATAAATGTTGCGCTGCCTAAGTACCTGTATCGCTACACCCCAATATGGACAATGAGACTTTTTAGTATTGCTTTTTAAGTATCTGAATCTGGCAAACAGTGCACAAAAAATTGCCAACCTCAGGGCCATGCATAATTAAGAGATGGCTCAAATTAAGGCTGGTAGAATGGATCAATTACTTTTGCTGGGGTCTTTAGGAAGCTAGTTTAAAGTATTTAAAAAAGATCAATTTTCATACATCTGGACTGGACTAACTGAGATGTGATCTCCTCTGTGCAGTGTGTATTTTACTGTACTCTGATTGTCACTGAGGAAATGTGACAATCACAGAAAAACATAGTATGTGAAATTAGTCACTGCAGGAGGAAAAAAAAAGCAGTATGCCAACATTTTATACATGAAAAGATGTGGTGAAGAAGTCACAGCAGCAGATTCCAACAATGAGTGGAATATGGGTGGATCTGATGGCGTGTGTCAAATAAGTGATTCAAAAATAAAACGTAGCATTAAGACTGCAAGTAACATGATTGACATGTCCCAGAAACCCATCTATTCTCTTAAATCTTCTAAATGAGAGAAAATTATTTCCTTATGAGTCAATCTGCAGAACAAGGATCTTAAATTTAAAGCTGCCAAGTTTGGACTTGGATGTGGTTTATTTATCTAAGATGACTCTTTTAGAGACTTTCACACCATCCACGTTTGGTGGGAAGAAAAGACCCCGTGAGCCCAGTTGTTGGAACACGAGGCAAAGCAGAGGGGAAAGGCTGCGTCCCTGAAAACTGACCTGGTCGTGGTCGATGTCACAGTCTCCAGTAATGACGATGCGTTTTTCAATCCTCGTCTCTGATAGACCGCCCTTTAGCGTCTGCAACAAAAGATTATCACATTTCAAATTGGGCAGTTTGCAAATGGCTGCAGTACAGCATTTAAATTAAGATATAGCATAATGAAATTATGTCCCCTGTCACAAAGACACAGGCTCAACAGAAATGAATGCGTGTGTGTTTTGGGGTGTGTGTCTGTTCGTACCTTGGTAATATGTGTGGTTGTTGTAGTACACAAAGATTCAGAGGTGATTGTCTGAGCAGTCATCAACACTCCAGGCTCACCATCACCATTACCATCCAACTGAGAGACAAAAAGAGATCATTAGCTGATGTTTAAAATAAATAAATAAATAAATAAAACTCGTTTCCTGTAGGAGCAGAATGAAAAGATGGCGTCATGCACTGTAGCTAGACAGGAAGCACTTTGGAACATGGAGAATGCTGACGTAGCAACGATCGGTCTAAATATTTCACACAAACAATATGAACCACAGATGGTGACACACATGGGGAAAAACTAAACAAGCTTCTCCGTTTTTTTCTCTCTCGTGTTTGCACCTGCGCAGCCTCGTATGTGATGGTCTTGGTTTCCGTATGTACGATGGGCACTTCTTTAGTGGCTATCTCGGTTTTCTGGGCTGCAAACGTGTCTGATATAGTCACCATTTCTGTCTTTACCACAGGCGGCTGGGGAGGGAGCAGAGAGAGGAGTGAGGAGTTGGGGGAGGGAAGAGAGTTAATATATTAAACCTGAGGCAGACATGGGGAAAAAAGAAATTTTTATCTATGCAGTTGACAAATCTGTCTTCAAAATCATCTTCTATCATCATCATTTTGAAAATATTTTTGTGCAGGAAACACCAGTACATGTAGATGTAAACAGCACATGTGAGCCACTGCAGCAAAACTCATGCACAGAAGCAAGAGCTCCAAAAGCCATGCAGACAAAACCATGAGAAACACAAGTAAGACAACGTCTGCAATGCAATGTAATAAAAAGCTACGGCAAAAGGACAACTATGGAGATATCTTTGGTGTTCACATGCAGCCTAACATTGTACCAACGTGCATAAAAAAATGAGCCAATATGACAAGCGGGACTCAAAACAGCTACTGTAATGTAAACAAGGTACAAAGATGAGTGGTTGGCAATGATGATTTCCACAACACTGTCACTATGACGACCACAACACGCCAATTAAACAGAAAGAGGAGCATCACTGCCAAACACGCAGAGGATACGCACATATCAAAATGCAGCATGCAAAGCAAAAAGAAAACAAAACAAAAACACACCTAACAGCACCATGCATTTCCCACTTAGGCCCCATTTACTTCACAACACTAAAAAAAAAAAGTAGCAACACACCACACTGCGTGGGACATGATAATGGTATGAATGGTATCTGACAACAGCAGATATGAAAGAAAGTCAAATGTATGTTTATGTAAATTAAAATAAAGACTGAAAATATTCATGTAGATGAATTAATATGAACACCAAAACAATGGTGGTGAATTGTAACTTTAAAGCACTGCTCCTTGGTTTCGGCAGTTTTGAGCATACTAATATAAAGCTTTTATTTTCATAGGATGAAGATGAGTGTGAGGATGTACATGGGGCTTAAATATTCACACAAGCAGGAAGGAAACCGGCGCTCTCAAAAGCAGGGAAGGAAAAAAGTGGGTGTTTCTATAGTTGGCAGGAGAGGGATCAAAGCCCGGGGAAGCTCCGCAGTCGGCCCAGTGAAGACTTTACCTCAGAGCAACAAATAACCTGTGGCAGCGGCTCTGCTTCAGTGAGCGAGGGCTCTCCATTCATTTTAGGCTCCTCCTCTTCTTCTGCACGAGCATCCATTACAGTCACACCCTCCTCAGGCAGGGTGAGGCCGTTAGGAGCTTCATCGGGCGTCACCATCGGATCATCTGTGCTCTCCTCAGTCTCACGCTCAACTTCTTTCTCTTCCTCTGCATTTGTTGTCTTCTCTGTCTCTGTGTTGTCCTCCTTCTTGGACTCCACTTCTTCTCGACGGGTTTCTTCTGCAGGCTGGATGACTTCAGCTGGAAGAGAAGAAGCATCTGAAGCCAACACCTGTAGCTCTGGCGTCTTATCTTCCTCTTGCTTCTCCTGCTCTTCTTCCTCTTCCTTCTCCTCAGGTATTTGTGTGTGAGAGATGGACACAGGGAGATATGGATGGTACTCTGCTTCTTCTTCACTCTCGCTCTCAGATGAAATGCTCTCTTCCTTCCTCGGCTTTGCTTCCTCAACTACCACCGCTTCCTCTTGAACTTCCACTTCCTGTTCCCTCATTTCCTGCTCTGCAGAAGGAGCAGCGGGGGTACTGGCTGCAACCGTGACAAGTCCAGGTTTGGGAGCTCTGGAAATCTCTTGGACGACAACAGTTTCCTCGATTTCAACCTCGGTTGTCTACACACAGACACACACACACACACACAAGCACGCATGTACACCCGGTTCACAGACACAAACACAATGAAGTGCGCAAACACACATGCGCGCACACACACCACAACAACAAACGCATGGAGACAAGAAAACAAAAGAATAAAATGATCATTGAACATAAATGGGAAAAAATTAAGCTCAGTTAAAAGACAATAAAGTAACACCAACAGAAGAAGATGAAGAACTGTTGACAAAGAGACAAGAAAGGGAGGACAGATAATGAAGGGTGTAGCAGGAACAGAAAATTTAAGCTGCAAGTGGAAAATGAATGAAGGCATGAAGAAAGTAATGGATAAAAATTGTCATGAATGTAGGGTTGGAGGAATTAATAGAAGAAGGTCAGGACCACCTTTGCGGGTTCTTTGGTATCAGAGATCGCGTTATCAGCTGTTGCTGCTTCTGTTTGGGGCACACTCACCTGCGTGACAGAGAAGTTAGCATGACATTATTAATCACACACCATCAATGTTAGCAGTATTAAGATGTCTGTTATCACGGCATGTGGGAATGGGCTGCCTTTGTTATTTGTGCCCAATCCCCCTCACTTTTATTGTCTCTTATTCTGTGCCTGGTGGACTGTTTTTTCATGCAACCCCCATAAAGCATAAGGTTCCCTGAAGCAGGGAAAAGAGACGGGATAAAAGAACCAAAAAGAAAAGGTAAAACAAAAAGATGAAAGATGGATTAAAGAGAATACCACATCAATAAATAAAAAAGGTTATCTTCACATACATAAAAAGGCAAAAGAAGCGTGGTATTGAAGTCAGCAGTGTCTTTGAGACGACCACGAAAATACATCATAATGGATTCAGTCCTCACTTGAAAACCTTTTTGTGTAGTTTTAAAAGCTCCTTTAAAAAAAGCCACTAACCAAGCACATTATTTGGCTGCCATTTCAGCTTTTCTTTTTACATTACGAAAGCTGCTGCTTCAATACCTGCTGCTTTTAATATATTTATTTTTTAAGCACAGATCCTAAAACGGAGCAGATTAGTACATTAGCATTAAATTCACACATATTTACAATCACTAGCAACATAAAATAGGAAAAATAAATGTTAAAAAAAACAAAGCCATGCACCCATTCATAGATGAGTAGGTTTAGATTAAATGCATTATGGTCATTGTGTGCCCGTTCTTTTGGGATGAATGGAGCCGTCACAAACTAATTATCGCTACCATTCATCCGGCATCTACAGCAGGCATTATGGGCATCTTAAACCCCTTTGGTTTGTAAACGCATCTGGCAGGCATCCTTAGATACCTGAAGAATTACAATTACTCAATTACTCTCAAGTTAAACAGAAAGACGATTGGTTAAAGGTACAGGTGACCCTAAAATCAAAAATACATGTATTTCTTCTAGATTGTAGTTTTATCTAGCCATATCACTGTGCAGAAGGAAGCATCTACCTTGCTTTGGTTGGCAGGTGTAGTTTGGTACAAAGAAAATGGCTCATAGAGTTCACATCCAGGTGAGTAAATGTGTCATTATTACAATTTTGGTGTGTTGAGAAGCTCAAGCCAAGTGCAGTTGATCTATTATATTCAAGAGGCAGAAATCTTGACAGCCAAGATGAAGTAAACAGCACTACAGCCTAGAAAAAACATGTATATTTGATTGTGGTATTAACTTCCCCTTTAACCAACAATCCTGAGTAGTTTATGTTTTTGAATTAAAGTAAAGTGACTCCTAAATGCTTGGTAGTAGCAGAAGCACCTCAGTGGCAGAGAGGGCGGTAGATAGGGTTGCAAGAGGCCTTTGTGGTGCAGAAAAACTGCAGACAGCAGCGGAAGAAGAAGTAGCAGCTGAACTTGTAGTTTTAACAGCATCTAGTGGTGGTTCAGGAAAAATGCAGGCAGCCTTAGCAGTTGAGTCAAGTCCAATGTCAGTGTGTCTACTGAAAAGAACTGACGCTATCTCCTCTGCAAGACTCTATAGCAACACACAATAAAAAGGACAGAGAGAAGACACACAGAAGCACGAACAAATGAGACAGACGATAAGATCTTATATAGGAGAAAAGCCAAAAGAAGAGAAATCATCCTCAAAAGCATACAGATGTACAAAGAAATGCTTTATGATTACATAGTAGAGGTGTAACAGTTCTAGAAGTCACTTCTTATGATAGCCACAGGAGTAGCTAAGCTAGTAGCTGCTTCCTGTGTGTATATTAGCCAAACTTCACAGTAAAGGACTGTTTTGGCATGTGTAACAGCAGTTTTTGCATTGCCGTTATAAGGATGTGTAAATATAGGATGGGAAACAGCTGTTGAGCAACACTCTTAGTAAAGTGTGTAAACCTGTGGATGCTAAGACCTATTCAAAGTGTATATTAGAAGATAAGATCTTAAATAGGATAACCTGAGAAAAGCCAAAAGAAGAGAAAGAAGTTACTACTCTTTCATGACGTCAGCTAATGGGGATCCAAAAGTGCAAAGTATGCACAAATCTGTGGATTTCAAGAATTGTTACACCACTATTACAGAGTAAACTAGAAACAGACAGAAATCAGAAAATAGGTTTTGAGTAGAACTGAAATGAAGTAGAAACCCATGTGCTGTCAAAACTCCAACGTAACATCAGTCCTGCTGGGAGGGAATGAACAGTTATTGATGTTTGGTCAGTTTTCTTCAAAGGAAAACCCAGAAATTATTGTTAAGTGATGGATGAGCTATAATGAACACACTGTGGAAACACCACCACGGCACCAAGTAACAGAGTGCAGATTAAAAATCTGCTGCCATAAAGTTGGCAAACTCCAAAAAACCCATTCAAATATAAGCGATAAAAAGAAAGCAGTGGGTGTAGTGATACAGACTGCACTCCAAAACAAAAAGAAGAAAACTTTGAATTAGAAAAAAAGGTCAAAACATTTTTTTTACTACAGGGACTGCAATGTTGTGTTTCTACAGCAAAAGACACAACTGAAATCCTCTGCATAACGCTCCATCGCCTGCACTATTGTTGTAGACTAAACTATCTGCAGTTCATGTGTCTTGCAGTGACAAAAACATCCAGACAGACGTACCACTTGTTGCTGTTGCAAACGTATCGTAGCAGGAGAGGAGGTGAGCCGTTTCTCCCACTGGTTGGGCTGAGGAGGAGAGGGAGGTGGAGCTTCCATAAAGGAGCGTTTTAGCTGGCTAATGCTAGCTTGGTGTTTCAGAACCTCTTCTTGGGTCTTATCATGGTCCTAATGGGGAGGGGGAGGAAAGGATAGGTATAAGGGGAAGGGGAGGTAGGAGGCAGGCAGAGAGTGAATGACATGAATGTGAGTGATGAAAGATCAGAAAGGTGGGAAACATGGGATGTAAGAGATGTGAGAAGTAAAGAGGAAAAGAGGAAGTAAAAGCCAGAGTAGAAGGAGAGTTTAAAAAAAAGGGAGAGCAAGATCAAGAGACAGAAAAATGATGGGAAAAGGAAGGAAGGAAAAGAAGGAGGGGGATAGTGAAGGAGAAATGGGGACGGATAAAAGGAGAAAGGGACGGGGAGGGAAAAATTGTGGTCACAGGAACATTAGTCTGTCAATATGAAGGGAAACAAGATGGACGCCGTGCTTCACTGCAGCATTGTTTAAAAAGCCTTGAAATCATATACATGACTTATCACTAGCGATGCACCCACATATCAGCCAATATCGGTGATTTTGATCATTTGACTGTATCAGACTATCAGCAAATTCTGTCACATCAAATCTGCGACGGGTTGAAATATAGTTTAAAAAAAAAAGACCTATAAGACATTTAAACAGCTAAGTTGTCTTTTGATAATCACTGAATAAACTTATTTACTGGAGTTGTTTCACAATTGGTGCACGACGGCTGATTACTTATGAATTACAGCAAGCTGCAGTGAAACAAGGCCCACCATCTTGTAAGGACTTTTCCCTTAAAACAGACCAGGAATGGCATCTGCAGAGCATGGAGCTGGTAGTGCTAGTCTGCCTCTCCCTTACCCTTTATTCCTATCTGACTGCTTACTTATTATTAGTTTATTTGTTTAGTTTAGTATTAGTTTTCACTTTTCCATTTGACTTTAATGTCATTAGTAATAGTTGTTTTGTTACACATCAGGTATCTTTTCCACCAGGTCTGCCTCCATCTGTTCCTCATCTCATTCACACAAGCATGGAGACATTTCATGAAATTGAGATAAATTAGACAAATTTTCTTAATGTACTGAGAAGGCTGCAGGATTTAATCCAACACAGAGACACTGGCACAACATACTGAGGAGAAAAATACTTGTTCAGTCTGCTCTAACCACGTTTAACATTTCAGCTAACACTGATTAGTGTGTAGACTACTCTAGTGCAACGGATCACTATCAGCCCCATGCTTCACACACAGGTTTTGTTGTTTTAGTATGTTATCACACCACAGATCACTTGACTTTTTGGCAGCCAATCACCAGAAAACAGGAAGAAAGCTCCTCGTGTGTGTTAGGGAGGCTGGATTAGTCAGGTTAGACACAGCTGCCTGGCAATAATCAAACTTCTGACCAATCGAGAATCCAGAATACAACAAGATAAAATAAAAAAAAATAAAAAAAACTGCAATCAACATGCACAGAGCATGCATTTAAGTCATCATCAGTCCAATTCACAGAGCAGCCACTCAGTCAGGGAAATTTTCTGAAAGAGCCCATTTCTGCTGTACTGTTGTGCAGATACAAAACTGAGGTTTCTGACACAACTTCAACTAATTCCAAGGAGCAAGGAGAAGAATAAAGGTCTAAAGAGGCTGATGTTGCTGTTGTGCACATACGCAAATCTTTTTAGTGTTTAGTTGGGGATTATATCTGTCAGGAACACCCTTAATCTCATCTCTATCCCTCAGACAACATTGGCTACAAACATAACCATCACATAATACTTGGCTAGATTAATTCAAACTGTTGAGGACTACTGAGAATCAAATAACGGCTAAATGTTGTAAACAATCTCAGTAGTGCATTTAAAGCTCATTTTCTCATTGTGTTGTCCCAGGACTCAGTGACCAGACAAAAAATTAAATATTTGGCCATTACAACAGCAACATTACATTACAACAGCTAAGTGAGTGAAATAAAACAAAAAAATTTATTATGTAATACAAATGTTAAAAATATGTATTTATTTAAAAGTCTTTCTTCATGTGGCAAAGGTTTCCAACTGAAACATCATACGGACCAAATTTTTTATTAAGACTGAGTTAACTACCAACACAAAGTGTTGTTTCTAATGCAATATAATTTTTAACATTCCGACTAATATCACAGAAATTTAAAAGACCAAATCTGAAACTAACAACGAGAAAATGAAAGGACAAAAACTGCACAAAACTACAACTATTGTATGAAATGTGTGATCAGTCTTGCGGTTTCTTGTAGCTTGTTTTAGCATCCACTGCTGACAGATAAAGAAAGCGAGCTCTTTTTTTGTAAAACAGAGACCCCACAAACTCAAGAGCTGTGGAAACTACATTATCAAGCTGAAAGATGCCAAATATCTGAGTTGAATTGGGACAAATTAGGTGATGACTTGTGAGTTTTTCCACATGTAGAAATGTTGATTGGGTTCTTGTTTAGGTGACATTTGTGTTTTATCACAAAAACAGTGAAATTTCCAAGTTGAGCTGTTCAAAGGAGCTGCCATGTGAATGAGGACAACTAGCACTGAAATGTTTTCAACTTTCCAAGATCATAACTGTTGATGTTGGACCTGAGTACAGAGTTGATTAACAAACATACACACACACAAACACATGCGGGCATGCACGCAGAGCCTGAGAGTGCGAGAGGGCAGCAGTCTTGTACAGTATAGTTGTAGATCTGATGGCGTCAGAATACACAGAAACATGTAGGTCTCATTATCAGCCATCGGACAATACCAGTACCAACCTCCAACATTAAATTACTGTGCCTCACATAAATATTGTCCCCATGCACTCTCAACGAACTCTGGAAGGCAGACATACAGCACACAATGAAAAAAATAATAATTAATTCAAAAGAAATTAATAAATGTATGGTGAAAATTCAGTGCACAAATAAAATAAAACAAAACTAACAGAATGAAAACAACAAAAAAAAATTACATATAACCAAAAAAAAGTGAGATGTTGACACCAAAAATGTCCCAAATGTCTCGGGTGAACGTTGGATGATGGGTACAAGCACAAATGTTTTCATTTTGGTATTCCTCATGAATGTCACAGTTGTTGATACTTGTACCCATGGTAAACATGCAAAATCCAAAGCATTCAAAACACCAACAGATGTTCACACAAACCATCAAAACCACACTGCGCTTTCAGGAAAACTCAAAAATAACGAAAAGAACCTCAGGTGCAAACCAGAAACCAGACTGAAACTGTAAGCCACAGCAGAGCATCTGAAAGTGAAAACAGTTGGGTGAAAGTGCCCAGATCTATTTTTAAGAGTCAAACCCAATCTGGAATTCAAATGTAGAGCATGAGGTATAATTTTAAATTAATGCAACATGAGTCAATAACTTTTTTTTAAGGTTATAAAATTCCAGATTTGGTTCTTGTTTAAAAAAGAAACCCCAAACTACCTCCATAGATTCAAGTCAGGGCAACTTCACCCTGGGAAAAGAATAAACCCAACCAGTAAACCAACCCACACGGGCCACAGGCCAATGCACAACCAAATAACCAATAAGATGAATGAACCTGAGGGGGGCCAAGTTCACTGGATCCAGGTGAGTGCTGGTGAGGTAAAGTCGAGGAGACAATAAGGACAGGTTTGCTCCATTGCAACATAAAACCAATGTTGTAAACACTTCACACTAGTTCTTAGCTGCATAATGTCAATTTATTCTGATCTCTTTAATATTTGCAAAGCATGCTGGGTAAAGACAGGCCTTACAGACCTGGGAGGGCATGGCCTCTGCATCGCCAGGGCTTACGTCCACCACCGTAACCTTCAGTGTCGTAGTCATGGTGATGGTAGTCAGGACAAAATGAAGGAGGCAAGGGCACGAAGAAAGAAAAGAGTGAAATGGATGATGGGAAAAGCTATTTTCTTCCACAGCAACCTTTAGTGTTAGGGAGTACTGCTGGTCATGTGACCTTAGCACCAAACCCATTGGAACAGTAACAGGAAAGGATGCTGAGGTGGTCAAGATCTGGAGACAGAAGGTGCTACTAACCGCTTACAGTGTGTGTATACTTCTATCATATGACTGAAAGGCAGCCTTATATTTACAGCTTTACGTTTATACTTAGCTGCATAATGAGTTCAAAGTCCAAAATAGTGAAACTGTTAAAGGTTTACAGGATGGGTACTACAGAAACACTAGAAGAGTTTTGTCTAAAATGACTTGATCAGTGCAGAGAGGTAGAGGACAGAGTGCTGAATGTCAGGGATCAGGGCAGGTGTAACACTGTTTAGTCTTAATGTTTATTACATCTTATACACAAACGCAATAAGCTGCAGGTGCTATAGGCATCTGGAGGCAACTGTATGTACAATTCTAACATGTGATCAACTATTAGTTACTCAGCATCACCCTTTCTATGCAGAACTACGCAACTGAAAATAACTTTTAAAAATAATCGATACTGCCTTAAAAGTGCACTTATGTAATTTATATAATTACGTCACCACATCTGATTAGAGGAACATTAAGCAGTTTTATATTACACAGAGCAACCACAACAGAGCTCTACAATTAATAACCTCTAATTGCAACTACTCTGACAATGATCTGAACATCACTAATCATTACCATTGCCTTTTTTTTTAGTCTCTCTGCTCTCCTCTCAATTTCTGTACATTATTTTAAACTCTTAATAAAGTGACCTTTTCTCTATATTGGCAATGTACATATTTGTCTCTGTGCTATACATTTTTAATGTCTTCTCACTGTTCTAACTCTTAATTTAATCTTATTCTACTCTGTTTCTTCAAACAATACACTGGGGTTTGCACGGTAAGGAATTAAGAGGTAGAAAAAAATATATATCAGCTAGAGGAAGTGCTGGTGGGGGAAATGAACAAAAGGAGGTGACAGACATCATATGCATTCAAAAAGAGGTCAAACACAAAGTGAGGGAGTGGAATATGGACCAGGAGGTGTATACATGTTGCTTTTATGCAGCTGGATCACACATCTCTTGCATCCAGGTGGCCTCTGTATTAGTGCGGTGCCTGATGCGAGGAGGCGTGTGTGTTGGTGTGAGAGGAGAAGCCTGCCTGTTGAAAACAGAGCTCAACTGATTCTCAGAGTGATCATCGGGCCCGTCATCGAGAAACACTGGCAAAGCGGTTTTTCTTTGACTGGAGACAACTTTCTCCAAGTAGCACAGGGTCAGACCGAGGGGTGTGGCTAAAATCAGGGCTAAGACTACAGACTGGCTCGCTGTCAGCATCACTGCCAGGAGGAAGACGACTAACAGGCAAGGCAGAAACAGAGGGGAGGGATTCAGGAGGTAGCGATGTACAGATGCAATGAGGTTAGAGCAAGAGAAGGCAGGGAGAGAGCCGCAAGATGGAAAAGAAAAGGGGCGAGCAGGGAGAGAGGAGAGGGAAGCAATGGTTGAGAGTATTGATGGATGGAGAGAAGATATGTTGGGTAAACTCAATTGAGCTGGACGAGAACATAAAGCAGCAACTGTATTACTGATCTTTGGAGGAAGATGCTGGATAAGAAATGCTACCAAATGAGTCCATCTAAATGTCAAAATGTTAAGGATTTGATCTAATTTGGACATAATCATATTGGAGACTCTATAATTCCAGGCAGTGATGGTGCAAATATTTAATTTTGGAACCCACTTAAACATCATCATGAACAAAGCAGGAGAAAAAAGGTGCAGTTTCTTCGTTAATCTTGAAAATGCACCTGTGGCCAGACACATGTTTCCATTTCCTGAAACGGAGAGAAAGCCAAACACAAAAGAAACGTATTTAACCACACCCTTCAGAGAGAACCAGCTTCGCCAGTTTAGCAGCCCAGCTGTTGCTCTGGTTTGAGCCTGGCAGCTCTCCACAGATTTCAAAATCTCTGAGGAGCATGTTTGGGAGGATGATGGGTTTTGTGCGAGCTGCTCAAGATCTGCTAACTGCTGATCAGTGAAGAGGGACAGGGTGTTTGAGGGGAGGGTCCACAGCGTGTGTGCCGAGTCCACGTCGTCGATACGATCTTCATCTTCGGAGATATCTGAAAGGACGTGGTCAAGCTCGGAGATGGAGTCGAGGGAGGGTGGGATGGATGAGAGTGAGGATGATGAGGAGAAGGAGAGGGGGAACATGAAGATTGACTGATGGAGAGGGAAGAATTAAAGGAAGACACAAGAGGAGAGGAAGAAAAAGCAGGAAATGAGGGAGGGCACAATATGACAAGAGAGCCAGAGAGTGGATAGATGGGTGAGATCAAACAACGGCGAATGCACACACCCGCAAAGTGAAGGAGCAAGCCATGAAGAAATGAAAATTAAATGACAAATCAAAATAATCGAGTGCAAAAATTAAAATTATTCAGATTTCATAAAATGGCAGCAACAAGTGGCAACATGCAAGAGAGGTGTGAGAACGGCAAAATAAAGAAATAAAAATTTTTAAAAAGGGAGTGTGTGAAAGAAAAAAGAGAGAGGGAAAGAGACAAAACATTAGTCAGTGAACAACACGCCACAATCGCTTACAAGTGAACATAGCAGGGTAGAGCATAGGTGCAGAAAACAGTAGGCACAGGTGCTGGCAGAAAAAGTATCAACAGGGTGTGTCACCACTGAAAGGGCCAAGACAGGTGCCAAGTCCAGAGTGCTGGGATGTGAGCGAGGGTAAGGAGGAGACGGGAGGGAGTGAGGAAAGGGAGCTGGAACAGGAGGCATGCACAGCAGCACACAGCAGTAATCTGTGTATACTCATATATTGTTCAGAGACGGGCTCAAGTTAGTAGTGAGCACTATGAATAAGAGGGACACAGCTCCTCAGTAGAGGACAGCAGTTAGGCCAATAGAGCAAAATGCTGGACTACTTGAAAAGCTGCTCTGTTAAGACTTGTTGTAGTTGATAAGAAAACCATTAAAAATATGAGACTGAAGACATGAGGCTTTCTTCGTTTTGTTGGTTTATGTACCTCTACCACTCCTGTATACATTCACATTTTGTGGAGGCAAATTAATAGCTGTCCTCTGGCCTTAGATAAGGTTGATATCGCAGTGTCTCAGTAGTCACTTATTCCTGATCACTAAATGGACAAAGAAAAATCTATTTGAATTTGTAGCTGTAGATTCCAGTGAAAACCGTTGAAAAAGGCCCAACTCTCGACTTTAATTGATCGAACCCACTTGCATATGAAATGGGTAGCGGGGGACATGTAGAGTAGAAATAACAGACTTTGTTCACCTGCCACGGTTAAGACGTCATCGTCATCAGACACACATACAGAGTGGAGGAGACTCGCCACAAATTATCAACAGTGATGCGTAAATGGTTATGTTTACACGTGATTAACTTCTAGTGTCACAGTTTTGCAAACCCGGAAAAGAAAATACACATATTCATCGTTTCACAGAAACATAAAGCAAGCAAACACTGCTATCTTACAACAGTAACAAGAAACAGCAGAAACTGTCTCTGGATTTATAGCTCTCAGTACATACTGTATTTCTATTTGATATAACAGACCGTTTCCATGGGACAACTCACTGGTATAAATAAAAAAAACAACCAAAAAAAAAAAAAAAAAAAATAGAACTGAGCTACACACATTCTATTTTTATCTCGTATTTCTGTTCTTGTACCTGCAAATGCTACATCTGATTTATGAACACACCTTTGAGTCAGAGTGGAGCTCCAGGTGAGGCTCGCGTCCATTCTCAGCTGATTCTCTGCCAGCCTCAGTTATGCTGATCATTGGTGCTACGCGATCAGAAACAAAAGAAACGGCAATCACAGTTATTTACTTATTGAAAACTTGCATAACTATAACAAGTAAATAATTGCTAAAAAAAATAAATAATAATAAAAGCTTTATTAAAAAGCTTTCTTTTATTTAAAAAATAAAATAAAATCAAAAACGTGTAGTAGAGTAAATGCACCAAAATAAACTCAAGTATAAAACATCAAGTTGCAGTAAAATAATGTACCCAGCAGGGGGCGATATCAGCTAACAGTATAACCACATGTTAAACAGGGGTGCACAGTTGCATGAATTGGAATCTGGGAATCTTGAACCCCTCCATAACAAAGCAGAACAAAACAAATGTGTAGGCAAAGAAGGTAAAGCCAAAACCACATCACAGTTCTATAGACATAGAGAACACGCTGGTTTTATTACAGTTCTACATGAGATGATCTACTACAGTTATTTATAAATCTGATGTTAATGACAACTTTTGTGCTGACAAAATGTGAACAATTGGCGTTTTTCTCTTCACTCTGCTGTTCTGTTGTAAGTTTTCATACTTTTGATCCACAGAACATTTATTCTTTTCAGCTCTTTCTTTCTCCCTCTCTGTCTCTCACTGTGTGACAGGAAACATATGCTCCAGCTATTTCCTGTATCTGGTCAGGCATTGAGCATTTACCATCAGTACAAACACAGACATGCACACGACCCTGCGCAATGCCTAAATCCATGACCCTACTTCCATCTGCCCCTCATTCCTTCCATCTGTCCATTCATTCGACGTAGTTCAGAATGAAGCTGAAATATCAAATATGCCTCACTTTCAGTTGCATTCATGTGTGTTACCTCCATCCAAACTGCGGCTGATGCGTTTTGAAGACGTGCGTTCAAAGCTGGGCGCCGGTCGGTCTATGAGGGAACTGGCCATGCGGGTTTGGGCCTGAGTTCGCCCGCTGTAACGAAACTTTGAGCCCAGAGTCAAAAAGCGGGCCTTGGTAGGAGGCTCTGGTGCATTTAACCTAGTGACAAAAAGAGAGATGGAGAGAGATGAGGTGGTACTGGAGAGAAACATGACTTTTAAAGCTTATTCAGATTAATTTATTTTGCAATGAAACACTGATCATCACATTTATAAGTCTATGGGTAAGGAAAGCAAAATGCTTCCAGGCAACTCCTCCTTGAACAGGATATGAAAGAAATACTCAGGCATCTCTACAAACACAACATACAAATGTGCACACACGCAAAGCAAACACGGGCATCAGGCTTATCTATATGGGTGTTTCTGCTGTGTCTAAGGCAACAAATACGCACTTTGAGATACGCTTTCTTCACAGACTTCCTGGGAAGATGCACAGCTTTTTTTCAAGAAAAATAACACAAGTGACTCCACAGGCAGTATGGATGCATCAGTCTACCTGAAGAAACTGTGATTCTCCACACAGACTTTCCACAGCCTTTTGGCAGCTCGGTGATTCTCGAGTTTGAATCCCACTGTACTCTCAAACTGCTCCGTCTATCAAGCACAATATCAGTGAGAAAAAAACGTTTTCTTAACAGTAAAAAGGGCACATTGATAAAATAAATAGCTTAGGTAAACCTAATTCGTGTGTGCATACATACCTCTCCTGGTCTGATTTTAATGTAGAAGTTGTTCCTCTTGTATGAAATCTTGAGTATTTTGGGCCAAGCAAAGCGATTTATCCGAAGCCTGTCTTTATAGACTAAGAGTCCGTTGGCACACACACCAAGCATGATGTCCACACCCTCTGAATCCTGTGAGGATACAAATGTGCATAACATATATTAATTTGATTAATTATTTGTTGTAAACACCATCTATTTATCCAAGCCAGATCATACTGTGCATGGATTGATTAGACTGTTTAAGGTCACCATTACCACACACACAAACAGTGACACTCATTACAACTGTAACGCATTTGGCTGGCAGACTAACACACTGACAAAGCTTTTAAGGCTCCCAGACCATCTGCTAATGGTATTGATTACAGTAGTGAAGTAACACAGGAAAAATCTGTTGTACTAATGGAGAATGCAATATGCGGATAATGGACAGTTTTATCAGGACACATGCACACAAACATCACATGGCCTTGCCATGCTATTAGCTGCTCATCGATCTCCGACCTTGCGCTGCAGCTACATTCAAATATTTTGGCTGGTTACACTGACAGAGGGAATGTTAAAGAAAACTAGTAAAAGTTGCATTTCCTGCGAAAATGCAGTGTGAATGCCTTGTAGTGGAATCTGCTGAAAACAGCAGAAGTAAAACTATGTGCTGAAAGGAGGTGAAGAAACTGAAAATCATGCTGAGAACAGTTGAAGCAGAATTTTTTGCTGAAAAGAGGTGAAAAGCCATAAATTCTGCTGAAAAGGGGTGAAGAAGCTAAAATTTGTGCTGAAAAGAGGAGAAAAGGTTGAACTGTCTGCTGAAAGGAAATGTTGCCGTGAGCTGGGTGAACCCGGGCCTCCTGGTCTCAAGGCTGCTACTCATCTCACTGAGCCAAACTGGTTGTCAGGTAACTGAAAAGAGGTGAAAAAGCTGAAAATTGTGCTGAAAAGAGGTGAACTTGTTAAACTTTCTGCAAAAAGGAGATGAAAAAACTGAAAATTCCACTGAAAACAGGCCAAGAAGCTGAAAATTCTGCTGAAAAGAATAATTTGTAATGAAAAGAAAAAAAAAAAATGTTGAACAAGGTGGAATCGAATCAAATGCATCTCTCTTTAGTGTCCATCTTTTCCTTTTCGCAGCTAAAATAATGAATTCCCTGAAATACTATTACTCAGTGTGTGTTACATTTGTGCTTTTAAAATGTTTTGACATCCAGTATTTGAAACAGTTCCTTTGTGGGCCCTGGGGATTCTGAGACTTGTGCAACAAATTAATGGCACAGGATAGAAATAGATCAACTCCCTGAATTCCCACATCTTTGGTATGCCATAAAAAAATAAATAAAAAAGGAAAAAAGATTTTCCGCATTTTAAAGGCTCTCTCTGCTTTTCTATCTTTGCCTTGGTTCTCTGTGTTGCAAAAAGTGGAGCATGCCCCTTTGAAGTATTTGTCCCCATCTCACTCTGGCCTTATTTCTGTTCTCCATTTATTTTCCCTTCTCAATCTCTCATCCTTCCTTTCTATCTATAAGACTCTCATTTTTCTGCCTATACTGCATAAAGACACACAAACATACTGAGACAAACATGAAAACATGCACGCAGTACACTGATGACCTGCTATCCCAGTGAGAAACACTGGCTGTTCCCATGGTAATGGCCTCCCCAAGTGTTTGCACAGCTGACACACACACACACACACACACACACACACACACACACACACACACACA